>NC_052160.1:115123297-115425893 GCF_902713615.1 Scyliorhinus canicula
TTAAGGGGCGGGTGGCTTCAGACCCCAATGACAGGGGTAAGGGAGGTGGGTTACCAGGTTTGCGAGGTTGAAGGGGAGAGAAGCTTAAAGGAGCAGGCATGATATGACTTTGGTAGAGTCGATGCCTCTGATGGACATGGGGACTCCCAAAGGATGTCTTCCCCAACATCTGTTAAAACCTACGTGTTATCCATTTAGCCTAACCCTCCTCCTGCTTTGGGTAAAATAGCAGTGAGGAAGGTTGAGACAAGTAACATTGAACTGGTGACTTAAGGGCATCAATAAGCCCAAGGGTGAGAGGTTCACCCAATGCCTCCACCGCCTTCCCGCAAAATGGGAGACATGTTGGGGTGAGCGGGAGACCAGTAGGCAGGCCAATCGTTGCATTTTATGAGCCCACCCAGCCTTCAAACCCATCGGTATAGGACCATAAAATCCAACTCCTGGAAGTTAGACATCGAAGTCTGTGGGCACGAGTCTCCGGCGTCGTTATGCTCTCGCTCAAGCGAAACAAGGCCGGTGAATAGTGGGAAAGGCAGCAAACTGGGAACTGAGGCAGGCGCCAAACAGTTTGCGATGCAACCGGCCCACTCACTTAGGCGAAATCGGGATCTCGCCATAGTGTGGCGAGAAACCAATTATAACCACTTAAGCCCTATTTCCATACAATTAATGAGAGACACCCCGTATCCAACGGCCTCCCGTGATTCAACAGCCTCCCCAGCAAGTGGTCACGTTGGTGCCAATTAATACTCCTTTTTAAAAATGTGAACCAGGTGAATGGACTTGTGTGGGGAACCGAGGACGAGTAGCCATCTTTGTTCACAGGCAGAGAACCCAGAGGCACAGGGCTTGCCACCCCAGTGCTCGGCGGGGGTGGGGGACCCTCCACAGGGGTGGGCTGTCATGGGAGGGTGGGTGGTGCTGGGGGGGCAACCGGGGAACAACCATGCACTGCACCACCATGCCAACCCCTGGATCGTGTGTACCCGTTCCAGGGCCAACTCCCATCACTGCTCATTTGCCCCACCAACCACTATAACCCCCATCAATTTCCAAGGCCTCAGGTCATACAACTGAAGGCTATTGCTAATAAGGAATTGGCAATCGTGCTTAAGTGAGCACTTCACACAACTCAAGTGGATTCCCATGGGTGGGCGGGTCATGTAGCAAATGGGAGTCTTTGCCTTGCATCCCAATGACACCATGATACCTGGACATTGTGCTTGAACACTGCGGGAAGCAACACCACATAACCGAGCACCCAGGGGATGGGACACAGGGATGAGTGCCACGGGGAATGAGGGGGGATGCCTTGGGCGGCAGGATGCCACAGTGGTTAGCACTGCTGCCTCACAGCACCAGAGCCCCAGGTTCAATTCCGGCCTTGGGTGTCTGTTGGGTGTGGAGTGTGAACTTTCTTCCTGTGTCTTCGTGGGTTTCCTCCGGTGCTCCGGTTTCCTCCCACAATCCAAAGGTGTGCAGGTTAGGTGGATTGGCCAGGCTAAATTGCCCCTTTGTGCCCAAAGGTTAGGTGGGGCTACTGTGCTCAAGTAGGGCGTTCTTTCAAGGGCCATAGAACATAGAACATAGAACAGTACAGCACAGAACAGGCCCTTCGGCCCTCGATGTTGTGCCGAACAATGATCACCCTACTTTAAACCCACGTAACCCGTATACCCGTAACCCAACAATCCCCCCATTAACGTTACACTACGGGCAATTTAGCATGGCCAATCCACCTAACCCGCACATCTTTGGACTGTGGGAGGAAACCGGAGCACCCGGAGGAAACCCACACACACACAGGGAGGACGTGCAGACTCCACACAGACAGTGACCCAGCCGGGAATCGAACCTGGGACCCTGGAGCTGTGAAGCATTGATGCTAACCACCATGCTACCGTGAGGCCAGTGTAGACTGGATGGGCCGAATGGCCCGCTTCTGCACTGTAAATTATATGATTCTATTATTCTATCAGAGATGGGCCAAGGGTTCGGAGGTTGGCACGCATTGCAGAAGGAAGTGAAAGAGGCATCATGCCAGTTGTGCACAAAGGTTCCCACATTTGATGCCTTCTAGCAAAACACAGGTGAGATAATTAGTTGGATTCATAATTCATTGGGTCTATATTTTGAAAACTGAAGTAACGTTAAATAAAACAACACGTCCTTGTTCTCATACCAAGTGCTTCCAGACGTTTTTTCTCACTGACTTGAGCAGCTTAATACTTCCTCTGCAGCTTATCGAGCACAAAATAAAAGCTGCAACAGTCAGAATAGTTTGATTTTATTTCTCTGCTCCAAACAGACACCCAGTTACTCTTTTCGAAAGAAAAAACAATGTAAATTTTATCTCAATAACCCTTTTTATAGTTGTCTTCTTTTCCATAATTATTTGAAAACATAACCACTGAGTAGAAAATACTAAAAACTATGGAAAAATATGTCAGCAGCACATTTAAATAAATATTAATAATCCATCCTGGGTAATCTGGCATTGCTGTTGACATCAAATGCTTAGTAAAGGTGCTCACCAGGAGCATATATGTTACTAAAGATTCACACCGGTGAGTATGAAGTTATGCATCTGTATGTTCTCCATTAAGCCGCTTTTTTTCAATCATCAATCTTTTTGCCAAAATGAAGCATGCACTTGCATAAACAAAATACTTAATGCTTACTGAAGTTGAGATTTATCGCACACATAGGGGGAACTACAGAATTAATTCATGACATTGCCAGGAATTAGTTGCTCCTCCCCCTCCAACGATAACAAAAAGCTCTACACAACAGTTACAGGTTTGAAATTGAAGTTAATACTAATGGTTATGCTGGCACAACATTGCAACTTGAAACACAACTTGACTGAAAATCTTTTGGCCACAAGCAAGACAATTAGTTCAAAGTCAGATCCACCACTGACCTTGCGAGAGCCTGCCGGGCCATTGGGAAATGTCTCATTTAAATGGTTCAAGGCAGAGTTTACACGACTAGAGGAACATCCCAGGTGCTCACATACCAAAGGGAGTCAGGAATCCCAGGGGTGAACAATACCCAGGGGATGCTCCTGGGACATCCCCCCCCTCAGAAATAGAACCACAATGGCCAGCCTTATCCCAAAGTGACCAAAATGTTTTTCAAAAATCTAAACTCCCAATCATGATTCCCTGAGAAGAGCCATGGCTCCATAAATCAGCAGGCTTATATGTTGCTTCATACTGAGTGTTCCATTCAAATCTGCTCCTAGGCCAGTGAGTCTTTGCATGAGTGGCCTTTCTTTAAGATAGCTAGAGGCTGTTAGCTCAGTTGGCTGGATGGCTAGAATGGGGTGCAGAATAATGAAAACACGCAAATTCAATTTCTGTACTGGCTGAGGTAGTTGTTTGGGTCTGGCCCCTTGCCTTTCCCCATAGTGATATCACCTTAACAAATCATGATTAGCAACTCTTAGACAATGGAAACGCTACACAAAGAGAGGGAGAGAGATACCACACACAGACCTTTGAAACCCAGGGTAACACAGGCACCTGGCATATTCAGGTTTGGGCCTAGTATTCTGGGCCCACCCACCACAATACTCCCAGAGTTATAGTCCAAGTGCACTGGGATATTGAATCATTTTAAGCCTTGAACTATTTTGCCAAGCAATATTATGGAATCACCCAACAATGGTCCGTCAGTGCTGTGTTAGACTCTTGTCTTTCCATTTCTTGTATCTAACCGGAATAGTTGGGAATTTTTTTTTCATTTGGAGATCGTGCCCTCTTTCCTTCCTGTCTCACATCAGTTATGGATATAATTATACATAGATCATAATATCACATTCATAAGGGCTACATTGGAGCTTAAGTGTTTCCACAAGTAGACATTAGATAGCAAAACATTTCAGTAACAGAAAATCAGCTAGTCTCAGGGATATCTCTTAAGATTCCACACACTGACAGATGCTCCCCAGTGTTGCCTCACAGCATGAGATCAAATAGTGGGTCAGGACTGACAAGAAAACCATCACAAGCACTGAACTTGCAGATGGCAACTTGCTATCATTAAAAGAGCATCTGTTACCAAGGGATTTGGGCTGTGTCAAAATATATTAAATTTCATTCTGCAGGCTACAATTAGCAGCAGAGGAAAATCCACGCAGTCATTTCCACAGGGCAAATACTGTAGGTTTTGACTTTTATACGTTAATGAGTAGTGTCATCCATCTGTTGGCATTTGTTGGAGGGACGAAGAAGTTAGTTTGAATATGATCTGCAGCCAGATATAAGTCAGCGCAAATGCTTTGATCTGTCAATCATAATTGCTTGAAAAAGTTTGAATGATAATATTAATTACCAGTAATGGTCTGCCAGTTAGCAGACTACATTAGAGTCAGCTGAACTGTGGAGAAGTGTTATCATGATTATATTAGTTAGTTGCTGCAATGTTATATTCAGAAATAGAGTATTTCACTCCAAGAGCACCAAAAAGTGATGCTATCCAACTATTGGCATTAGAATCATTAATGTTTGTCTGATTGTGTAATGTAATTATGGCAGTGATGTGCACAACAGCAACCAGCCTTAAAGGGAAAATTAAAGCAAAACTATGTAAATGCTTCGATTTATTTTGGGCAGCACGGTTTAAATTAACCAGAAAATGAAAACAAACATCTCTTCTCCTTGGGAATTATGAAATGAATTTGACATTTCCAACATAATTGCAAGACCTCGGCGGCGAAATGCAACAGTCATTATTTTTCCAATGTAAATGGATAACTGAAAATGTTTAAACGTTACTGGAAACCTGCAATACATAGAATGAGGAATGCATAAAAGTACACTGATAAAACAAGCTTTTCTCGTCACTTTTCCACTCAGTATATTTGTATTTTCCAAACCTTCATTTACCAGAAAAAGATGCTTAATTGTGTTGGTTGAATTTGGCAACCAGTGCATTGCATTGAGATGCTTAGAAATGGATGCCAGGGGCAGCACGGTGGCACAGTGGTTAGCATTGCTGCCTACGGCGCTGAGGACCCAGGTTCGAATCCCGGCCCTGGGTCACTGTCCGTGTGGAGTTTGCACATTCTCCCCGTGTCTGCGTGGGTTTCACCTCCACAACCCAAAAGATGTGCAGGATAGGTAGATTGGCCACTCTAAATTGCCCCTTAATAGGAAAAAATAATTGGGCACTCTAAATTTATTAAAAAAAAGAAACGGATGCCAGCATTTATACCTCATCTGATTTCCAAACAATCAATAACAAATTAGAACATAGAACATAGAACATAGAACAGTACAGCACAGAACAGGCCCTTCGGCCCTCAATGTTGTGCCGAGCCATGATCACCCTACTCAAACCCACATATCCACCCTATACCCGTAACCCAACAACCCCCCCCTAACCTTACTTTTATTAGGACACTACGGGCAATTTAGCATGGCCAATCCACCTAACCCGCACATCTTTGGACTGTGGGAGGAAACCGGAGCACCCGGAGGAAACCCACGCACACAGGGGGAGGACGTGCAGACTCCACACAGACAGTGACCCAGCCGGGAATCGAACCTGGGACCCTGGAGCTGTGAAGCATTTATGCTAACCACCATGCTACCCTGCTGCCCTGTACAAATTGTTCTGATCGAGACCGAGATTTAAAACCTGAATCTTTTATATCGATTGCAATGTGCACTTTTGCATAGTTTTTAAAGTTATAAAAAGCAAACAAGATTAATCATTAATCTAATGTGATTATGTATTCTTTCTTTATGCATATGAGATAACATCCCCGTGTTCATATGAATCTCGCACAATATGCTACTAAGCCCATTTGATACATTATGCTATAAACACCTGCGGAACTCAGTTTCAGCTCATTCTTCAAATACAGCGGTTCATTGACCTGAGGAAAGAGCAGTGCACCGAAAGCTACTGTTGAAACAAACATGTTGGACTTTATCCTGGTTTTGTAAGACTTCTTACTAAGAAAACTTAAGCATAGCAGTATACGTAGGAGATCATAATGGGATCAGTCAGTGCTAACATGGTTTTATGAAAGTGAAATCATGTTTAGTTTATTTATTAGCGTTCTTTCAGGAATTAACAAGCAAGGTGGATAAAGGGGAACCTGTAGATGTGGTGGACTTGGATTTCCAGAAGGCATTTAACAAGGTGCTATGTCAAAGGTTTTTACACAAAATAAGAGCTCATGATGTGGAGGGTAACATATTAGCAAGCATAAAGGATTGGAACTAGAGGAGTGTCATTGGAATCAGTACCAGGGCATCAACTGTGTACAAATTATATCAATGATTTGGATGAAGGGACTGAATGTATGGGAGCCAAATTTACCAATAGGACCTAGATATGTAAGAAAGTAAGTTGGCAAGAGGAGGTAAAGAGTCTACAAGGGTATATAGATAGGTTAAGTGAGTGGGCAAAAGATTAGCAGATGGAATTTAATGTGAAAATGTGGCTGACCATTTTGGTAGGGAGAATGGGAAAGCAATATATTATTTACATGGAAAGAAATTGTAAAACTCAGTGGTACAGAGGGATCTGGGTGTCCTAGTGCATGAATCACAAAAGGTTCATCTGCAGGTACAGCAAGTGATTAGGTAGGTAAGTGGAATATTAGTTTTTATTGCAAGGGGGAATGGAACATAACAGTCGGAAAGTTTTACTCCAGCTGTGCAGGGCCTTGGTAAGACCAGACCTGGAATACTGTCCTTCTTTGAAAAATTATATAATTCCATTACAAGCAGTGTAGAAAAGGTTTACTTGACTTATTCCTGGAATTAGAGGCTCAGCCTATAAAGGTTGAGCAGGCTGGGCCATATCCATTCGAGTTTAGAAGAATGAGAGATGAACTTACTGAAACATATAAGATCCTGAGGGGGCCTATCAGAGTGGATACAAGGAGGATGTTTCTCTTGTGGGAGAGACTAGAACAATGGGAGACTTTCTAAAAATAAGGGGTTGGATACTCCGCTCCCCGACGCCAAAATCACGTTCGGCAATGGGGTGGAGAATCTGTTTTGGCGCCGAAATCGGGAGCGGCGCTGGTTCCTGAATTCTCCGCCCCTGAAAAGTGGCATACTCTAGGATTACACCACATTGATTATTCACCGCCTCAGGCCATTGCCTGAGGCCGGCCCCGTAATGCTCCGTCCCCGGCCGGCTGAGTTCCCGACGGCGTGGGTTATGTGTGCTCACACTATTTGTGAACGCAGCGTGGTGGCTGCGGACTCAGTCCGGGGATGCCACAGTTGGGGGAGGGCCGATCGGCGTGCAGGGGGGTCTTCTTTCGGGGCTGGGGTTACTGTGGCCGGGCGGTTCGGAATGCGCGAGCGGCCGATGTGGGGGGCACTACTTTGGTAGTCCAGGTCTATGGGCTGAGTCCGCCATGGAGTTGTGCGCATTTGCAGCCTCTGAATCGGAAGTGCTGGGGGCCGTAACGGCAGCTAGAGCTGCGAGCTCCACGCATCCTCCCTGGTAGCCCCCAGCAAAACGGGGAATTGATGGCCAGTTTTCCTGGCGTAACGGACCACCGTTTAAATGATGGCGTGGGGACTTTGTCTCCAAAACGGAGAATCCAGCCCAAGAGATCTTCCTTTTAAAATGGAGGTCCTTTTTCTCTCAGAGGCTCATTAGTATGTGGAATTCTCCTTCACTTGATGCTTTTACGGATGGATTCTCTGTTTGGGAGAATGATTAGAATCGCTTCTGGTCTGGGCCGGTTCTCGGGTCAGCCCAGGAGCGATTTCCTCTTCCTTGCCATGCAAAGTTATGTATGGCAGAGAGCGTGCCAGATTCCATCGGAATCCCAATATCGGCCGCCATCTTGAGCTGGCAGCCCGATACCGAGATCCGGCGGCAGGCCCCCCTCTCACCCCCTCAACACAAATCTTGCTTCCCCCACCTCATTACAACTAAGGGCATCTGCCCCACCCCCTGCAAACACGGGGATTATAGGTCACCCCCCCCCACCCACAGCACACACGCTTGAGGGTGAATGGATCTCCCCACCATCCCCCCAACAGAGTCACACCCATCAGAGGCCGCCATATTAGAGAAGTCCCCATTAGAGAACTCTCCATCAGAGAACCCTGCAGGGAACCCCAAATCAGAGACCCCCATATCAGATACTCCCATCAGAGAACCTCCCCCTATAATACACCCTATCAGAGATCCATATATCAGAGAGAGACCCTATTAGAGCCCCCCATATCAAGGACTCTCCCATCAGTTAACCCAGCCTGGAAGCTAAAGAGCCATCCAGGCAGAACCAGTACAAAATTATTGTTTTTTCACTTACCAGCCCCTTACAGCTGCTGCCTCAGACAGAAGTGTTGAAAGCAGCAGCTGTTACTTCATAGAAAGCTAAAACACATCACAAGGCTTTAAACCCCCTCAGATCCTTTGATCCGAGCCGATTTCCGGCTGGGGTCACTGTCTGTGCAGAGTCTGCACGTTCTCCCCGTGTCTGCGTGGGTTTCCTCCGGGTGCTCCGGTTTCCTCCCACAGTCCAAAGATGTGCAGGTTAGGTGGATTGGCCGTGATATATTGCCCTTTGGTTAGGTGGGGTTATGGTTTACGGGAAAAGGGTGGAGGTGTGGGTTTAAGTGGGGTGCTATTTCCAAGAGCTGGTGCAGGCTTGATTGGCCGAATGGCCTCGTTCTGCACTGTATATTCTATGATCTATGATTCTATTATCTATGATCTGTGAGGCTTCTGCACATTCAAAGAGAAATAGCTTTTATTAGCCTGTAATTGAAATGGTACAAGTTTCAAGACAGCCAGGTGCCTGGATTGTTTATTTTCATTTCCCTTCAAGCATGAATTCATCTTAGAAATGTTGCTCGTTCTGGGTGAGTGTGCTTTACACTCAATTTGGCTCTGTTTCGTTCCTTAGCTGTGGAGTTGCCAGGTATCGTTAAGATACCGCCACAAGTTTCTAGGTCAAGTTCAAACCAATAAATCCATACACCAGTTAGTAAGTTCAAACAAGACACGTTTATTATAATACAGTAATCTACTAATCATGCATATAAAACTGTAAGACTAGGCTAATCCTACCACTACTAGGCCAAATACTTATCTGGATAAGCGGACTGCCGGATCAGGGGACAACGGCCTCTAGCTTTGTCCTGGGTCCGCAGGCATCCAGTGGTTATGGACTAAAGAGGGTCAGGAGTATCTACTCTCGTAGCGTGCGCTGTATGACACTTACGTGATGGTGGCTGCTGTCCAGGCCTCTCCTCGTCAAGGTTCTTCTGCTGCAATGGTGTTCTGCTGGGAGGGCTGGCTGGTCAAGGAGAGGCTGGCAGAGAGAGAGAGCTGGGGTCGGGGTCTCTGCCTTATACCTCTCCCAGGGTCTCGCGCCCACCTGGGTCTCTAGGCATGCAATTTTAGCGTTATGTGACCGGGGGTCACTCTGGTCATTTTGGACAAGTCTCCAAGAATTGTCCCTGTGCCAAATCATGGGGTCTAAATTTGTATGAGCGTCGTCGGGGTCATCATAGTTGGGCGGTGGGGCTGGGTGTGGGTCTGGAGTTTTAATGTAAGTGATCTCCAAATCACTGTAGTCGGGGTCGTAGTTGATGTGTGTGGAGTCTGTTGTATCAGGGCAGTAGCGAGGCGTGCTGTGGCTGTTGTCAAAGTCACAGTCGCTGCCTCTGCTGTGGCAGCTTGTGGGCGTTTCGGGGCGTGGTCTAAAGTCAATGGGCGGAGTCGAGGTCGAGTCCGATGAGGAACTTGTCTGTGAGGGGGAGAGTGGAAATGTGTCTCTTGTGGGCGGGGCGTGGTGTTCTGCTGCGTCTAGCAGGACATGGTGTGAGTGGTTGGACTGTGTTCCATACGCCTTTAACTGGTTAATATGGAACCATGCAGTCTTCCCGTTGGGGTACTTTATCTTGTATACTGACGGGCTGTTTTTGTCCGAAATTGAGTACGGGCCGGAAAATTTTGGGGCCAAAAACATGCTGGGGTTATACACAGATAACATTACCTATTGCCCAACCTGAAATTCTGTGGTATGGACAGTCCTGTTGAAACAAGCCTTGCTCTGTTTCCTCTTCTTACCCAATTTTACTGCGGCTGCTAACTGAGCCGACCTTACAGTTTCAACTAATTGTTTTACTGATGTCTCGTGTGTGAGGGCAGTCACTTCTGGGCTGGTCATGTCGAGTCCTAAAAGGAATTCAGAACCTTTCATAGGGCGTCCGGTCATGAGTGTGTGTGGGGTGAAACCTGTTGATGCTGAAACAGTATTTCTTATAAACATAAGTGCGGATGGGAGCACTGAATCCCAAGTTGAATTGTTCTCCTGTACCATCTTTCTAAGGGTAGATTTTAGAGTCCGATTCATGCATTCCACTATTCCGCTTGACTGGAGGTGATACGCAATGTGGAAATTTTGTTTAATGCCGAATATGGTGAGGATGTTCCTCATGATCCGTCTTGTAAAATGAGATCCCTGGTCTGCTTCAATACTTCTGGGGAGTCCCCATCTAGTAAAGATGTGGTGCGTTAGGATCTTTGCGGCTGTCTTTGCTGTGTTTGTACGAGATGGGAATGCCTCTACCCATTTCGTAAACGTGTCTATGACCACCAGAACATATTTATAGCCATTCCTGCAAGGGGGCAATGGACCTATAAAATCGATCTGGAGGTTAGTCCAGGGGCCATTAACGGGGGCGAGTGTGGCTGAGTTGTGCCTTCTTTGAATACCTCACCGGGTTATTCTGTGCACAAATCAAACAGTTCTCTATGTAGTGCGTTACATCGTCTCTTAAATTGGGCCACCAACAGAGCAGCCTAAGGTGGGCTGTGGTAGTGTCGATCCCTTGGTGTCCATGACCATCATGGAATAAGGCAATCATTTGATTCCTGTCCTTCTCAGGAACCGCATACAACTTGTCTTTGATAATCACACCCTCATGTGTGGTCAAAGCGTGTTTGAATTTGTCATACTGGGCCACAAAGTTTCCTTTTAAAATCTCCCGGAGATTTTCATCCTGCCTCTGTGCCTGTACTAAATCCTCTATGTCTGTCTGTGAGACCTGAACTGAACTCACAGGCGCGCTAGCTGGGGGTGTCCAAAAATGACCTCGCCTGGAACCTGCTTTAGCCAGTGCGTCGGCTTTCACATTTCCAGGGGGGGGGATGATCGATGGTGGCTTCTAACCTTAATAATGCCATACGTCCTATCCTTTGCCTTCTCTAGGATATGGCGGAGTAATGAGCTGATGGAAGGGGCTTTCCGTCCACGGAGACAAAACCTCTTGTCCTCCACAGGGGTAGAAAATCTGTGAGGCTGTTACAGATATACAGACTGTCCGAATATATGTCTGCTGGGCTGGGGAACAAATCTGGTTGGTCCACTATGTATGCTATGGCCGCGAGCTCTGCTGCCTGCGCGCCTAAGTGTCCGGGTAACTTTAATGCTAACTCCTCTCGTGCGCGTTCCTGCGCATCTTCCACATAAATTCCAGTGATGCGTTCGCCATCTAAAACTGTGGATGAACCGTCCACATAGATCTTCAAGGGGGCACATGTGTCTGTGTGCTGAGGGGTCTGGCTTGAATTCCCTATCTTCCTGGGGGGCGTCTTAGCAATGAAGGGTCCTGTGTTGTGGAGGGGTTCTACTATCTCGCATTCATGGGGTTGTCCTGGGTAGTGGAGGTTGTCTGCTAGAAATGTGTGTGTCCTGGTCCGTTTAACTGTTATGTCCCGTCCTTGTAACAGTAGTGTCCACCTAGCTGCTCTTATCTGGCTCACTGAACCGTCCTTCAGTCGTCCGTCTAAAAGTAATTGTGTGGGGGTGTGTTCGGTCAGAATGATGATGGGGTTGAGTCCGGTAATGTAAGAAAAGTATTGTACTGCCCAGAATACCGCGAGCAGGTGCCTTTCGCAAATCCTTGCTCTACTGGGTCTAACAGTCTGGAGGCATAAGCCACTGGTCATAGCTGCTCGTGCCGTTCCTGAAGGAGCACGGCCGAGAGGGTCAGATCCGTGCTTGCTTCCTCAATTGCATAGGGGGAGATCGGGTCTAGATCTTGTAGTGCAGGTGCTGCGCTAAGGGCTTTCTTTAAATCTTCCACAGCCTCTGTATGCTGCGGAAGCCATTCCCAAGGGGCTCCTTTCTTAAGGAGGTCTGAAAGTGGGGCTGCCTTGGTCGCAAAACCATCGATATGGTTCCGACAATACCCAACCAGTCCTAAAAATGACCGGAGGGCTGAAACATTTTGGGGAAGGGGCAATTTGACGATCGAGTCAATTCTTTTGAACTCGATCTCGCGTTTGCCGTGTGTGATGATTGTACCCAAATACATCACTTTACTCTCCAATAGTTGGGCCTTTCTGGGGTTAACCTTACATCCGACTGAGTTCAGAAGTTGCAAGAGTTCAGACAGAAGCGTGATGTGCTCTGCCTTGGTGTCTGTCTGCAGTAATAGGTCGTCCACATACTGTACCAGACATTCGGGTCGGGAAAATTTTGCTAGTCCATTTGCCAGCTGTCGGTGGAAAATGGAGGGGGAATTGTGGAATCCTTGTGAGAGGCATGTCCACATGTACTGCTGACCTTTTGAAAGTGAAGGCGAATTTGTACTGGCACGCATTTGCCAATGGGACTGACCAAAAGCCGTTGCTAATGTCCAATACCGTGAAATATTTGGAGTGAAGTCCCTGCTTGTGTATGGTCTCGGGACTTGTTGCTACCGTGGGGGCTACTGCTAGGATAACTTTGTTGAGCTCCCGATAATCGATGGTCAGACGCCATGATCCGTCGGGCTTCCTCACTGGCCAAATAGGGGCATTATTAGTCGAGGCTACTGTCCTAAGTACACCCTGCTCTAATAAGCTCTCTATAACTTTTCTAATTTCTCCATCTGCTTCTAGGGGAAATCTGTACTGTCTCTGTGGTCTCGGGTCAGGTCCTGTAATTTGAACTTGTTCAGTCATTCTGCCGCAGTCGTGCCGGTGACTGGCAAATGCTGTCCTGTGCTTGTTCAATACTGCCCTAAACTGTTTGTCCGTGCTAAGCGTGGTTGGGTCAAAACAATAGTCGCCTACTGCGCTAATCCTGTTTGCGTACTCACCTACTGTGAGCGTTGCGGGAGCTCTGTCCGATTTTGCCATTCTCCAGACACACTGATTGACTGGGTCGAATGACAGGCTGTGGGCATTCATAAAGTCAATGCCCAGTATGTGTTCTGCTGTGCGGGGCAGATTAACTGAAACAACGGGGGTGCCTGGTGGTAATGGTCCCTAGTTGGATGGGTACAGGGGCTGTAATGTGGCCCTGCTGTGAGTGGCCTGTAAAGCCGCTGAGTGTAATTGAAGCTGTAGTGGGCCACATGTCTGCCTGTGCTGTAGTGGAGGAATTAATGGTAGTGCGGGACCCTCCTGTGTCCCAAAGTAATTCTATGGGCTTCCCTCTAATTTGTACCCTATCGCGTCTAAAATAGCTGTATGCATCTCTCGAGGGTGCCTCCTCTCCAACGTTCTGTGGGTAGGGGAGGGCTGCTACAACTGATGAGTCTAAACTCAAAACTGTGAGCTTAACCTGCTCTCGCTCATCCAGGGCGTACATGGTCGCCGGTTGCTTCACTCATGCAAAGAATTGGTGGGGGTCTGCAGTGGGGAGGAACGGGGTGATTTTCTCACACGCGTCCCTTAGTTGTGTCATGGTTAAGGGGGTGGTGTAAGTGCGCCTTCTGCGGTTTCTTTTCGTTGGGTGGTGTCTGGGTTCATTGGTGCGGGTGCTATCTGATCTGTGGGGGGTTGGGGCGCTTTCCTTTTCTGCTGCGCTGCTTGTGCACATGTTCCTTGAACATAGCGCTGCGCTGTCTCACTTAACTCCTGCCAATCTGGGGCATTCTCTTCTTCCATTGTGTTCCAAAGGTCTCTTGGAAGCCATTCTGCACAGAAAGCAGAGATTGCAGCTCCGCAATCTGCTTCCTACATTTTGCGTGGTCCACTGTGCCTTGCCTTTGTTCAGTGGTGGCAGCATGGAGTGCCCTTAAAGCTGCCTTTAGGTCGCTACACTGCTTTTTCAAAGTCTCTACCTGTTTTTCTGATTCTTCTCTTATCAAGACTGCACGCTGCACATCTTGATAGGCTTTTTCGTACTGAATCTGAACAATTTCTCTCGCTGCTGCCTCCCTCCGAAGTTGGCCTGCCAGCATGCGTCCAGCCTTCTCTCCGTACTCGTAGACCGCTCCCCTCGCTCGCCTCAATTGGTGCACTGCCTTCCTTGTGTACAGCCAGTCAAAACTCTCCTGCAACTCCTTTCTCTTTTCCAACAGTGCTGGATCCACTGTATACCCCGTGTCCACTTATATCATCTCATTTATTAACCTTTGCCACTCAACCCTCTCCTCCTTATCCACCTTTGCTTTAAACAATATCACTTCCCTCTCACCACTGCCTTCAAAGCTTCCCATACCATCACCTGCGAGACTTCACCCGTACAATTAAACTGCACATATTCCTCAATCACTTTTCCAATCTTATCACAAAGCCCTCCGTCCCCCAACAGCCTCACATCCAATCTCCATCCCAGCCTCTGCACTATTCCCTTCCCCAGCACCATATCCACCCAGTGTGGCGCATGGTCCGACATCGCAATTGTCGGATATTCTGACCCTTTGACCCCGGCCAATGGCGACTTCCCTACCACAAATAAATCAATCCACGAATAGGCTGTGGTGAATTATATACCTCGTAATTCACACTGTGTTGACTTACATGTATTGTGTCCTTGTGGGCTCCGTACACGAGCTGTTGCGCGGCTCTGCCCATAGGGGGAGATGAGGAGTTTGTACTGGGCTCCGCCCATGGCTCCGCCCATGGCTCCTCCCACTAACCAGAAGTATAAAGCACTGCAGCCATAAGCCTGCTTTCAGTTCCTCTGGTTGCAGGCTGGCTTAGTTGTAAGACTATTAAAACCACTGTTTACTTCCAATCACGTGTCTTGTGAATTGATGGTCTCATCAATTTAATAGTCTTAGAAAACTTGAAGAAAACTACTATGGAATCAGCCCTCAAACCTGACCGACTAGAACTTGACCCGCAGGCTGCAGAGGCGAAAGAAATCTTTCTACACTGGCTCAGATGTTTCAAGGCCTACCTGGCTGAATCAAGCACTTCAGAAACTACGGAGGAGCAGAAACTTAGCCTACTGGGAAGAGATGCTGAATGCCAAGGGACAGGTGATCTGTTGTGCATTTGTTTTAATGCGATAAGTGTAGCAGGTAAGGCAGATGAACTTGGGGCTTGGATCAGTACCTGGGAATATGATGTTATTGGTATTACTGAGACTCGGTTGAGGGAAGGGCAGGACTGGCAACTGAATATCCCAGGGTATAGATGCTTCAGGAGGGATAGAGAGGGAGGTAGAAGGGGTGGAGGTGTTGCATTACTCGTCAGAGATGATATCACAGCTGTGATTAAGGAGGGCACGATAGAGGATTCGAGCACTGAGGCAATATGGGTGGAACTAAGAAATAGGAAGGGTGCAGTAACATTGTTGGGACTTTACTACAGGCCTCCCAAAAGTGAGCATGAAGTAGAGGTACAAATATGCAGACAGATTATAGAAAAATGTAGGAGCAATAGGGTGGTTGTGATGGGAGATTTTAACTTCCCCAACATTGAATGGGATTCGTGTAGTGTTGGAGGCGTAGATGGAGCAGAGTTTGTAAGGAGCATCCAGGAGAGTTTTTTAGAGCAGTCTGTAAATAGTCCAACTCGGGAAGGGGCCATACTGGACCTGGTATTGGGGAATGATCCCGGCCAGGTGGTTGATGTTTCAGTCGGTGATTACTTTGGGAATAGCGATCACAATTCCGTAAGTTTTAGAATACTCATGGACAAGGACAAGTGTGGTCCGAAAGGAAGAGTGCTAAATTGGGGAAAGGCAGAGTATAACAAAATTTGGCAGGAGCTAGGGAATGTGGATTGGGAGCAGCTGTTTAAGGGTAAATCCACATTTGAAATGTTGGAGTCTTTTAAGGAAAGGTTGATTAGAGTGCAGGACAGACATGTTCCTGTGAAAATGAGAGATAGAAATGTGAAGATTAGGGAACCATGGATGATGGGTGAAATTGTGAGACTAGCTAAGATGTAAAAGGAAGCATATGTAAGATCGAGGCGACTCAAAACTGATGAAGCTTTGGAGGAATATCGGGAAAGTAGGACGAATCTCAAACGCGCAATAAAAAGGGCTAAAAGGGGTCATGAAATATCTTTGGCTAACAGGGTTAAGGAAAATCCCAAAGCCTTTTATTCGTATGTAAGGAGCAAGAGGGTAACTAGGGAAAGGATTGGCCCACTCAAAGACATGAGAGGGAATTTATGCGTGGACTCAGAGGAAATGGGTGAGATTCTTAATGAGTATTTTGCATCGTTATTCACAAAGGAGAGGGACATGACGGATGTTGAGGCTAGGGATGGATGTTTAAATACTCAAGGTCAAGTTGTCATATGGAAAGGGGAAGTTTTGGGTATTCTAAAAGACATTAAGGTGGACAAGTCCCCAGGACTGGATGGGATCTATCCCAGGTTACTGAGGGAAGCGAGGGTCGAAATAGCTGGGGCCTTAACAGATATCTTTGCAGCATCCTTGAGCACGGGTGAGGTCCCGAAGGACTGGAGAATTGCTAATGTTGTCCCTTTGTTTAAGAAGGGTAGCAGGGAAAATCCAGGGAATTACAGACCTGTGAGCTTGACGTCAGTGGTAGGCAAACTGTTGGAGAAGATACTGAGGGATAGGATCTATTCACATCTGGAAGAAAATAGACTTATCAGTGATAGGCAGCATGGTTTTGTGCAAGGAAGGTCATGTCTTACAAACCTAATAGAATTCTTTGAGGAAGTGAAGTTAATTGAAGAGGGAAGGGCTGTAGATGTCATATACATGGACTTTAGTAAGGCGTTTGATAAGGTTTCCCATGGCAGGTTGATGGCAAAAGTGAAGTCGTATGGGGTTCAGGGTGTACTAGCTGGATGGATAAAGAACTGGCTGGGCAACAGGAGACAGAGAGTAGTGGTGGAAGGGAGTGTCTCAAAATGGAGAATGGTGACTAGTGGTGTTCCACAGGGATCCGTGCTCGGACCACTGTTGTTTTTGATCTACATAAATGACCTGGAGGAAGGTATAGGTGGTCTGATTAGCAAGTTTACAGATGATACTAAGATTGGTGGAGTTGCAGATAGCGAGGAGGACTGCCAGAGAATACAACAAAATATAGATAGATTGGAGAGTTGGGCAGAGAAATGGCAGATGGAGTTCAATCCAGGCAAATGTGAGGTGATGCATTTTGGAAGATCAAATTCAAGAGCGGACTATATGGTCAATGGAAGGGTCCTGGGGAAAATTGATGTACAGAGAGATCTGGGAGTTCAGGTCCATTGTACCCTGAAGGTGGCAATGCAGGTTGATAGTGTGGTCAAGAAGGCATACAGCATGCTTGCCTTCATCGGACGGGGTATTGAGTACAAGAGTAGGCAGGTCATGTTACAGTTGCCACATACAGTCTGGTCGCCACATTACCAGAAGGATGTGCATGCTTTGGAGAGGGTGCAGAGGAGGTTCACCAGGATGTTGCCTGGTATGGAGGGTGCTAGCTATGAAGAAAGGTTGAGTAGATTAGGATTGTTTTCGTTGGAAAGACGGAGGTTGAGGGGGGACCTAATTGAGGTTTCCAAAATTATGAGAGGTATGGACAGGGTAGATAGCAACAAGCTTTTTCCAAGAGTGGGGGTATTAGTTACAAGGGGTCACGATTTCAAGGTGAGAGGGGGAAAGTTTAAGGGAGATGTGCGTGGAAAGTTTTTTACGCAGAGGGTGGTGGGTGCCTGGAACGCTTTACCAGCGGAGGTGGTAGAGGCGGGCACGATTGCATCATCTAAGAGGCATCTAGACAGGTATATGAACGGGTGGCAACAGAGGGAAGTAGACCTTGGAAAATAGGAGACAGGTTTAGATAAAGGATCTGGATCGGGGCAGGCTGGGAGGGGCGAAGGGCCTGTTCCTGTGCTGTAATTTTCTTTGTTCTTTGTTCTTTGTTCTTTGCTGCACGCAAGGGTGAGCCATCGTATCTCTACACAACTTAAATGTACTACCTCATATACGGAGGCCCTGGCCATGCTCGACCGAATGTACGTGCGGCCCATCAGCGAGGTCTATGCGCGTCACACATTGTTACGACCCACTGCCAGTGCCCCGCGGAGTCTCTGCGCGATTTAAAAGCCCGAGCTCGGGACTGCAATTTGCAGGCTGTAACAGCCGGCCAGCATATGGAACTCACAGTCCGTGATGTATACGTGGCAGGGATCAGGTCCAACTATGTGCGCCAACGGCTGCTTGAGAAAGGGGCCCAGAACTTGGAGGACACTGTAGAGTTAGCTACAACCATGGAGGTCTCGTTCCGCAGCCTCACCTCGTTCCCCCCGGACCAAGCGACCCCATGATGAGCCCCCGACCAGCTACTGCCCCAGGCCTGCGCCACGCGGCCACCCACCCACTATGCAGCACCAGCGTGCCATTTTTGTGGGCAGCCCCAACACCCATGGTAGCACTGCCCGGCCCTCAATGCGACCTGCAGTAGCTGCGGTCGCAAAGGACACTATGCCCGGGTATGCCTAGCGAAGAAAACTCCAAAGTCTCTCGCAGCCCAGAGCACTCGCTTCCCACACTCACAGGCCCGCAGACCCCGTAATGCTGCAGCCTGTATGCCGACTCCGCCCCCACCCGACATGTTTGACTCATGGGGACCGCCATCTTGGCATCCCTTCTCCACGCTGCCAGCCACGTGCGATTCATGGGGGCCGCCATCTTGGATGCCATCTTCCTTGCCGCCCGCCACGTGCGATCTTGGGCTCCATCCTCTCCAGTCTCTGAACCTAATTTCGAAGTCTACGACCTCAGCGGACAGTCATCATGGGGCCACTCCAGCACAGCTAATCGAGCCGCCGACTACCCGCAACTCAGCGCGGTCATGTTGTACCAGTCGCATCCGAAACACCTCCGGAACTCTATGATGACCGTTAAATCAACGGGTTCAGGGCACCGTGCCTCTTCAACTCCAGGAGCACCGAGAGCTACGTACACCCTGAACTGGTAAGACGCTGTTCGCTCCCTATCTTCCCTGCACGGCAAACTATCTCCCTCACCTGGGGCTCACACACTGTTCACATCCAAGGGCGCACCGTCGCGACGCTAACGATTCAGGGCGCCAGCTACTCGAATTTCCAGCTGTACTCACTCCCCGAACTCTGCGCCCCACTCTTACTGGGACTCGACTTCAAGTGTAACCTCAAAAGCCTCACACTCAGCTTCGACAGGCCCCTACCCCCACTCACTATCTGCAGTCTAGCGACACTAAAAATCGACCCCTCTCCATTCTTTGCTAGCCTCACTCCGGACTGCAAACCCGTAGCCACTCGCAGCAGGCGGTGCAGCCTGCAGGACAGGGTGTTTATCAGAACAGAGGTCCAGAGGCTCCTACATGAGGGGGTCATAGAGGCCAGTAACAGCCCCTGGAGAGCTCAGGCCAGTAATAGCCCCTGGAGAGCTCAGGTGGTGGTCGTCAAGGCCGGGGAAAAATTCTGAATGGTAGTGGACTATAGCCAAACCATTAACCGGTTCACGCTCCTCGATGCGTACCCCCTCCCCAGGATTGCAGACATGGTGAATCAGATCGCCCAGTACCGCATCTTCTCCACGGTGGATCTGAAGTCTGCATGCCACCAGCTCCCATTCCGCCCGGAGGACCGCCACTACACGGCATTCGAGGCAGATGGCCGCCTCTTCCATTTCCTCCGGGTTCCCTTTGGCATCACGAATGGGGTCTCGGTGTTCCAACGAGCAATGGACCGAATGGTGTACCAGTACGGGCTGCGGGCCGAGTTTCCGTACTTGGATAACGCCACCATCTGCGGCCATGATCAGCAGGACCACGATGCCAACCTCCATCGATTTCTCCAAACTGCCCAGAAACTTAACCTCACATATAACACGGAGAAATGCGTTTTCCGCATGACCAGGCTAGCCATCCTCGGAGGCACTACCTCGCAGGTAGGAGGTTCACCCTCATCACCGACCAAAGATCGGTTGCCTTCATGTTTGACAACTCACAAAGGGGCAAAATTAAAAATGATAAAATCCTGCGGTGGAGGATCGAACTCTCCACCTACAATTATGATATTATGTATCGATCGGGGAAGCTCATCGAGCCCCCAGATGCCCTGTTCCGCGGCACGTGCGCCAGCGCACAAGACGACCGCCTGAAAGCTATCCACAATAACCTCTGCCACCCAGGGGTCACCCGGCTCGTCCATTACGTCAAAGCCCGAAATCTGCCTTTCTCCACCGAGGAGGTAAAAGCCATCACCACGGATTGCGTAATCTCAAAGGTGGTGCATTTGAGACTTGAACCGGGTCCCCTAGAAGCCATATTTGGGGTGTCGGATCAGCCGGGGTTGGAAGCGTGTGCGGAGGCAGATGTCTTAGCCTTCGCCTCGCTAACTGCCTGAAGGCGGATTCTGTTATGGTGGAGGTCAGCTTCTCCACCCTGTGCCTCGGCATGGCACAGGCATCTGCTGGAGTTCTTCATGCTCGACAAAGTAAAGTTTGAGTGGGGGGAGTTTGGGGGGGGGTGGGGGGGGGGGGGGGGGCGGGGGGGGAGGATGGAAAGGTTTTACAACTCATGGGCCTTCTTCATCATGCATTTACCATGACCTCCTCCTCAATATCCTCCCACTTCGCCTTAATCCTCTCTAGCGAATAACTGGGGAAAAATAAAAGAGTGTCACAGTTCTTCCTGTGAATAAAATCTCCTTGTTAAATTGCGATGTATTTGAGCATTTAAAAAGATTCAAGAAATATTACTGATTTTTCAAAGTCTTTTTTTATTTGTGGGTGTCACTGGCTGGGCCAGCATTTATTGCCCATCCCTCAGGGCATTTAAGAGTCAACTATGTTGCCGTGGACCTTGTATGTAGGCCAAACCAGGTAAGGACGACAGATTTCCTCCCCTAAAGGACATTAGTGAACCAGATGAGTTTTAACGACAATCGACAATGATTTCACAGTGCTCATTAGACTTTTGATTTATTTGACTTTTTTTTTAATTGATTTCAAATTCCACCATCTGCCATGGCAGGATTCGAATCAGATCCCCAGTACATAACATGTGTGTGGATTATTAGTCAAGCACCAATACCACTACGCCACTGCCTTAGTCATGAACAACAGAAAAGCAAGCACTGAAATTGCAAAATTATCTTTCCAGGTCAATGACTAGAGACACTGGGCGGGATTCTCCGCGCCCACCCCCCATCCCCCCCGACCTGGGGCCGTGAATCCCGCCCCCGCCGGCCGCTGAATCCTCCGGCACCGGAGATTCGGCGGGGGAGGGAATCGCGCCGTGCCGGTCAGCGCCCCCCCCCCCCCCGGCGATTCTCCGGCCTGCGATGGGCCAAAGTCCCGCTGGTTCTATGCCAGTCCCGCCGCCGTAAATTGAACTAGGTCCTTTACCAGCGGGACCTAGCGGCATGGGGCGATCTGGCCCCGGGTGGTTCCCCCCACGGTGGCCTGGCCCATGATCGGGGCCCACCGATCCGCGAGCGTGCCTGTGCCGTGGGGGGTACTCTTTTCCTACGCGCCGACCGTCAGCCTCCGCCATGGCCGACGTGTTGCTGACCCCCCCCTTGCGATGCGCGGGGATGATGCCAGCAGCCGCTGATGCTCCCGCGCATGCGCGGACTCGCGCCGGCTGGCGGAGTCCCTTCGGCCCTGGCTGGCATGGCACCAAAAACCACTCCAGGGCAGGCCTAGCCCCTAAAGGTGCGCCCCCCCCCCCGGGTACGGGAGAATCCCGCCCACTGATTTTAAAATGCTCATAAATGATAGTACACAAGATGGACCAGTTGGAATACAGGCAACGAATAAACCAAGCAATAATATGAAACCATTTTGAATGAAAATACAAAACATCTCAATGATAGCCTTGAAGCAGCTAAAAAAAAAGTCTTTATTATTGTCACAATTAGGCTTATATTAACACTGTAATGAAGTTACTGTGAAAAGCCCCTATTCGCCACACTCCGGCCTCTGTTCGAGTACACAGAGGGAGAATTCAGAATGTCCAATCAACCTAACAGCACGTCTTTTGGGACTTGTGGGAGGAAACCACTGGACCCTGAGGAAACCCACGCAGACACGGGGAGAACGAGCAGACTCCGCACAGAGAGCGACCCAAGCTGGGAATCAAACCTGGGACCCTGCCCTGTGAAGCAACAGTGCTAACCACTGTGTTCCCATGCCACCCCATATTTTGACCAGAGAAGAAATGAAATATCAATGCACAAGAATACTATTTTGACTTTGCTAAATCGAAATGAGGATTTATCACATTTGAATTCGGAAAATAGGCTTGAGAACGTAGATATGTCTTCAAGGAATAAAAAGGACAGTTGGATTTTAAACTTAAATGGAACATTCATTGCTGTTTTGAAACTGGGAACAAGAAGAAAAGGAAATTGTGAATTGCTGTAACTTCATTCAAAAATGTGAAACATCTTTAGATTTCCAAAATTAGGATTTTATATTTGGTTGTGCTCAAATTACGTGGGGCGGGATTCTCTGTCCCGCCGCATCCAGTTTTCCGGTGCGATGCACCCCCGCCGGCAGCGGGATTCTCCGTCCCGGCAGTCAGCCTGTATGGTTTACCGTTGTGGGCACTCCAATGCCGTCGTGAAATCCACGAGCGTGAGTGCGTTGCCGGCAAATTGGAGTTTGCCGCCGACGGAGAATTCAGCCCGTGATGCTTCACAGCGAATGATTCGAGCAGCAGCAGAAAAAAGTTATATAAATTTAGAGTACCCAATTAATTTTATCCAATTAAGGGGCAATTTAGCATGCCCAATCCACCTATACTGCGCATCTTTGGGTTGTGCGGACAAAACCCACACAAACATGGGGAGAATGTGCAAACTCCACACGAACAAAGACCAAGAGGCTGGATCGAAACCTGGGACCTCGGCTCAGTGAGACTGCAGTGCTAACCACTGCGCCACCACGCTGCCCTGAGCTGCAGCAAAATTGATGTGAAAATGAAGGCTACTGAACCTCAATCAAGATGGAGACTACAAACCAAGTAATTACAGTGGAACAATTGCTCACATCCATTGTCAGGGGAAGAACAAATGAGTACTTTGAAAATCATCAGCTAATTAAAGGGAACCAGCATGATTTTGTAAAGGTCGGTCACAAATAACTAGCTCAGTAGCGTTCTTTGATAGAATGACTAAGGTGATGGAGAAAGGAAAATCAATATGTGCGTGATTATTCAAAGGCTTTTGATAAGGTTCCACAAAAAAATACAAATGCATGGAATCGAAGGCAACCTGAGAGCAGGGATAAAACAAAGTAGTTGAAAGACAAGAGGCAGAAGGTTACAGTAAAAGGAACATTTTCAGATTGATGGCCAATGATGAGATCAATGCTGGAGACCCAATGTATTCCACATACAAGTAATCTAGATTTAAGAGGAAGTATCATCTGCAACGGTAGATAGGGGATCCTAAGCCTGAAAGTAAAGTGAATTGTGAGGTTGAGTGCAGTAAAGCACAATAGGAAAAAGTGGATGGATTTCTCCCATTTTGAGACTAAGGGCAGGATTCACTGGCTGCGTTCGCCCGCAACCGGAGAATTCCACCCGAGGTCAATGGAATTTTCCATTGTCGGTGTTTCACCCATGGCGTTCTTGTAGAGGGCGGAACGGAAGAATCCAGCCCTAAGTGCTGTGTGTAGGGGGGGGAAGGGGGGGGGGGGGGAGAAACGGAGTGCTTCCCGTGCAGTGGCCAATGGGAAAACTCACCAAATCTTCCGGCCCTGACTTAATTAATTAGGCACCCGGGTGCTTCACAGTGTATTCAGTGGTGGGGCAGGCCTGGATGGTGTGTCGTCCCTCATCATGTCTGGTCACTATACTGAAAAGTCGCCCAACATCACTAACCCACCAAAGAAGATGAACCTCCTGAGAATGAAGATGGGTTTCCTGGAACATTCTGAGGCTGGAAGACTGGCTCCCTTCAGGACCTCTGAATCTGGAAGTTCCACCTGCAGATGCACCCCTGATCCACTGCTGCGGGGGTTCAAGATTGTGGGTGGCCTCTACTCTGAACTCTGGAGGTAGCTCCTGACATTGTTCAGGTTGGTCCAGACATCTGCACGCCACGTTGATCTGAATATGTTTCTCGCCGATGTGTTTTCCTGCTGAAATCACAGAGAATCTGATGTGGGGTTGGCACCTTCATCTGGAGCCCATTAATGAGGCTTATATTAGCCTCTGGTGGGTTTACTGACCCACCATAGCAAACACCAGCGCAAGATCCCACTGTAAATTCACGCTGATGTGAAACCGATTTCTGGGCTTCTCGCCATATTCTCGCACCTATAAGGTAGTGCTTTGACAAAGAGTCATCGGACTCGAAACGTTAGCTCTTTTCTCTCCCTACAGATGCTGCCAGACCTGCTGAGATTTTCCAGCATTTTCTCTCGCGTGTTATTCGGTAGTGTTTTAAGTGGATTTAATTTAATGTTTCTGTGCCTGGAAAGGTAAAACATGTAGTTAGATTCATGCTGGACAAAAGTGTTTGTATGTGTGGGGATTAGTTTCAATTCCAACTGTGATTCAATTGTGCTTGAAGAGAGTTAGTGTGAAGAGTAATAAACTATCAGTGGTTGCTCAGCAAATGGAGCCCTGTAAGATCGAGAAGCTTTTGAGTTTTAGTTTAGCTAATTTGATTGCAGTTGGAGATAGGTCGTGAGAGGGAAGGCAGCTCTCACAGCTCTGCTAGAAGCAGTTGGTTTTAGAAGACTAAAGATGGAACATTTCTCTCAGTCTTGCGAGAAGAAAAACCATACCATGGACTAAGAAAACCATACCATGGACTAAAGGTTAAGAAAATAGAAATCTAAAGTCCAGTTCATTAAGGAAACTAGAGAAATGAATAAAGGTTTCCAAGAAGTCTGGAGAAATGGAACAGACAAAACTGGGAACCAGAGCAGATTACTGTTCAGTCATGTCAAAGAGACTTGAAGAAGCACTGGATCATGAGAGGCCAGAAAACTATTTGCAGTAGCACTAAAGTTTAAGAGAAATTACTTAAGTTTGGGAGACATTATTTGAAATCATTGTGGAAATCGGAGGCTGGACCTCAGAGTTTGTGTAAAAGCCTTTAAGAAAAAGGAAATCTGAAGGGAGAGGTGTAAAACCTGAAAGTGAAACCTCGACGGAAACAGCAGTGAAAAAGCATTATTGACAGGAATTTGAAAGTGTGACTTTTGAAAGCGGAATTTGAAATCACTTGTGTGGAAGCTGGAGTTCAGTGAAACAAGGTGGCCCACGGTATAAGAATCATCTGAGGGATTTTGAGGAGATATCCACAGACATTCCCACTTGAGTTCAGAAAGGAGTGTGTCTTACCACAGCCATCTTGTGTGCTTGAAAGGGACTTTGTGTGATCGTGAGACAATTGTTGCTTAAAATGCACTTTCTAATCTGTGTTAATCTTAAAATTGTATGTGTTATTGTTAAACTGCAGGGAGTAAAGGGATATTATATCATAATCCAACTTTTCATATTTGATAAATTATTTTTTTCTTGTTGTTAAAATTAATTAGGAGTCCTGTGATTCTCTTCCCCCACATTTTATTAAACAAAGTAAATGTTACAGTCTTTTGAGCCAGAGTCCCATTCTGGCATCTTCCCGTCCAGTTATAACATCAACTGAGATCGAAACAGAAGGAAAAATAGTCAATTCTCAATTTAACAAAGTGTGAAGCAATGAATTTTGAATGCAAGGACAGCAATTGAAACGGCAGTCTAAATGTGGAAACACTGGAATGAGATAGTGGGGTTTAAAGTTAGGCAAACCAACAGATTTGCGTTTCAAGTGTGCAAGACCTTACCTTGCAGACACAAAGTATGCCTTAAAAACAAAATTGGATGCAGGAACATGAGAAGCATGGAATACAGACTCCTGGTCAATCTTCATTTGGAATATTAATTTCAGGTCTGGATATTGCTGTTTACAAAGATATACTAAAAATGGAGCAAGATTGACAATGATTTACATGGGACGAGGGATTGAGCTACAATGAGAGACTGAGTAAACTGGGATTCTATTACAAGTAAATAAGAAGATTAAAGGATATATGACCGATATAGCAAAACAATGAAGGCAATCAAGAAGATAGAAGGGAACAGTGAGGGAATTTAAATTAATTTTATTCAACGTATACCCAAGAAAAAACAAATCTTTCCAAAATCCCTACAGTGCAGAAGGAAGCAATTTGGCCCATCGGGTCTGAATTGGCCCACCGAAAGAGCACTCTACCTAGGTCCACTCCCCTGCCCTATCCCAATAACCTTGTAACCTAACCTTCACATCTTTGGACATTAAGGGGCAATTTAGCATGGCCAATCCACCTAACCTATGCATCTTTGGACTGTGGAAAGAAACTGGAGTAGACACGGGGAGAACGTGAACTGCACACAATCACCAAAAATGTTAAAGCAGTTCTTTCCTTTAACAGGAAAGAGCGAGAGACCGATCCTTTCACTTCCAAGGCCCAAAGTTCAAAATATTTCTGCTAAATTCTCCCAGAGAGCATCACACAGGAACCAATCACTGATTGTTGTCAGGCAGAATACTGCCCCTGGCCAACACATTGGTTGCCAGTTAGCCAATTGAACCCAGTCCCTCCAAAGTTAGTTCCTAAGATCCATTTGGGCCTCTCCTCTCCAAACATAAAACCTAGTTCTGACAAGCAGGCTGCTTCAGCTTGAGTGAACGTACCAGCATGAGTCAAGGTACACTCTGATTAAGGATCCGCGGACCAAAAAAACCCCCAAAAAAACAAAAAAAAAAACAACGGTTACCTAGGGCCCGCCCAAAGATCGGGGAAAGACCCCGTTATTGGAGAAAATCGATACAAACGATTGGGACATGGTCCAATTAATTGGGACCAAGTCCAGGGTCCGCCCAGAAGGGCGCAAAACCCTGGGGACTATAAAACAGAGCTCCCAAAGTCAGTTCGCTCTCTTATTTCCTCCATCTTCACCTTGGCCTTTGGCTCTCAGCGACGAGAGGCCCGCCAAGCACCAACCAAATCTAAGGTCAACGCACGCTACGAGATAGACGCTCCTAGCGACTATTCTATACCAGTTCGAAGCCAGCAGTATCAGAACCGGACAGCGGCCATTGTTCCTCTGGCTGAGTGGGCACTCGAAGCTAAGTATAGGCTTTTAGTAGTAGTTGTAGTTTAGTGAGTAGAGTTTGTGCATGAGTAATAATTGACTGTATGTGTAAATAAATGTGCATTGATTTCAAACTTACTAACTGGTGTATCGAGTCATTGATCAGTATTCGGCTTTGAACCCTGTGGTGGCATCAGAAAGATACCTGGTGACTCTTGAGCAAAGGTAATTAAAACAGCAAATTAAGAGAAAGCATAACGAGCAGCAATAGGGCAACATAAGGTACACAAAGTAACTACATAACACCGGCAACGGGTGAAGCACACAGGGGTGTATGTTAATCAGGTCAGTCCATAAGAGGGTTGTTTAGGAATCTGGTAACAGCGGGGAAAAGCTATTTTTAAGTCTGTTTGTACGTGTTCTCAGACTTTTGCATCTCCTGCCTGATGGGAGAAGTTGGAAGAGTGAGTAAGCTGGGTGGGAGGGAACTTTGATTATGCTTCCCGCTTTCCCTGATTATGCTGCCCGCTTTCCCCAGGCAGGGGGAGATGTAGATGGAGTCAATGGATGGGAGGCAGGTTCGTGTGATGGACTGCGTGTGTCCATGCCACTTTGAAGTTTCTTGCGGTCTTGGTCCGAGCAGTTGCCATACCAGACTGTGATGCAGCCAGATAGGATGCTTTCTATGGTGCACCTGTAAAAGTTGGTAAGATTTAATGTGGACATGCCAAATTTCCTTAGTTTCCTGAGGAAGTATAGGCGCTGTTGTGCTTTCTTGGTGGTAGCGTCGATGTGGAACTGTCCGTTCCAGAAGCCGGAAATGCATCTGGATGGTAGCTGGTTTCTGGAGTGTGTTTCTACCTCCTCCTGCTGGAGCGGAGCAGCTGTGTGGTGCGCACCAGATAGTGTCCAAGAAGCTTCTTCACGAAAGTGCACAACCGAGGTGAGTGTCTCTGGGATGGTGAAGTGTGTTGGAGACAGCTGTGACAGAAAGTCAGTGTCAACCCCGGACTTGAGCTCCAGGATGTCCTGTGTCTTGGGTGGACGGCTGCCTCCGAGCTGCCCTCTTCGTTATTGTTCGGGTCACTGGGGGGTTCTGGCTGTGGCACTGGCTGTGGGTGAGGGACAACAGATGAACCTGTCCCATCTCCAGACGGTCCTGCAAGACAAGATGCATGATTAGACAGCGTCTGAGGGTTGGTGGGGTTGAGTGTGTGGGTGGGGATGCAGATGGTGTAGGGTGAGGGTGGTGTGGGAGTGAGGGTGGGGCTGAGTGTGGGGTGGCGGTGGTCGACACGTGTCATGGGGAACCGCAACTAAGCGGGATCTCCTTTCTTGCCTGCGTTTGATATCCACCCCGGCAACCTCCCTTTCCTCTGGGCCACTGACAGCATCCAGGGCCCTATGCTGTGCCATGGTGAGGGGCCGCAGGTCCAGCGGTCCCCCTCCTGCTTTCTCCCGTACCCAATGGCCTTCTCGTGGTGGGGAGGGAGGTCTGGGGGAGGAACAGAAAACGAGTGTTAGTCTGTCCGATGCATGCAGCACAGAGGGTGGGAAGCTGATGGCTTCAGTGGCCGGGGCACCCGGCCATGGCAGCCAGTATGGGTGCCAGCATGTGGTGCAGGGTGCAGGTTCCGTAGCCCTCCGGGTTGGTGGGAGGGGGAACAGCTGTGTGGGACGGGAGTTGATGCTAGGGGAACAGTGCTGCCTACTCACCCAGGCCGCCCTGAGGGGGTCATGCAGTTTTTTCCAGCACGGCTGGCTGGTCCGGGCGGTGTTGCCCTCGGCACTCATGGCCTCTGCCACATGCATCAGGCCCGAAGACTGGCTGCTGGCAGCCTCCTTCCCGGGCCATAGTGTCATCTGGCTCTTCTCCATGGCAACAGGGGTGTCTCCAGTTCGGCATCCTCGATGTGCGGGGCCACGTGTCTTGCTGCCTTCTTGTTAGCTGGGATGGTGTGTGTGGGGAGTGAAGTGTGTTTATGCAGCTGCCATGTGTTTGCCTCCTGAGTGTCATTCGCAAAACCAGCGAACCTGGCACAGTTTCTCATTTGAATCGATTGTGTTCCATGTGGTGCCGATGCTAGCCCCTTAACAGTCACGGAATTGGTCCAGGTGTGGTGCTGGTTTTGCTGTTGTGGAACTCTACGAATATTGCGTCAGCGTCAACACCTTACAGTGCCAAGAAACACATTGCGATTCAACGCAATTTGTGTTGAATAAGGGACCTGAACAGGGATCGCGCAATTGAGGCCGCTGCCGCACATGGCCCCGTTTTGTACAGTGGGGAACTTGCTGGAATTCCCCATTGTAGCAAGAGATTAGGACACCATTTGTAAATGGCATCCCGATCTCCTAGGCCCCAAAACAATCCCCAACTTCCCCCCCATTCCAAATGCACAATGGAAGGGTCCCCGCAACCCCCCCCCCCCCCCCCCCCCCCCCCCCCGCCCAACACCCATGCTGGGCAGCCCTGACCTGATCACATGGATGGAAAAATACCAGATTGGCACTCTGGCACTGCCAATGCCAGCTGGCAGTGCCATCCAAGCACCTTGGCAATGTCAGGCTGACACTTTCAAGGTGCCAGGTCAGCTGTGCAGGGTACCCAGGTGGCACCAGCAATGTCAGGGCACCACCCTGCCCAAATGGCATGTAGTTGGAGGCCTCCGACCCCCTAGGAAATCCCTACGGGTGCTGTTCCATCTGGTCGCTGTTTGCGGGGACCTCGCTGCCTCGCTCTAATATGCAGATTTGCCAAAAGGTAATCCCATCCAAAGTGGGCAGATTCACATTGCAAAGTCTCGCAAGGTCGCGTTGAATCTCACGAGGCATTCTGAGCCGGGTAGGTCCTGGGAGCCGAGTCTCCCATCTTTCATCGACCATGCAGCGCTGCGGCGAGCTGCTTTTCTGGCGCACCAAGGCTGATGTATCACGCTGATGGATCGCTGTGTCTATTGGATTTCCATTATACCTTCTCAGTTCCCAAATAACAGAGGTCAAGTGTGTGCTTTTTGGCAAAGTCCACTTGTACTTTATTTGTCAGCTGTGCCACTGGTCAGCTTGTTTTCAATACAACATTTAGGAAGTTCCGACTAGCCCTGCAGATTAATTGTCTTTAGCGAATACAGTAGTTGAGTTTTCATTTAATTACAGATCGTGGTAATTCTTCAAATTATAATACATAGGATAACATAACTAAGTGATTGAAACAAAAGAAAGATGGTGATTAGCAAGCAGCAAAGAAATAGGTTTCAGAAATATGGATAGGGTGATTCCGGAATGAGTTTTTCCATCGCGGTAAGTCATTCTTAAGGAGATTATTACCTTAAATTCTGGCTTTCTTTTTACTTCTGATTGGCTTTAACTAATTTATAATTCACTAAATTCAGCCAAACTGTGTGTCTATCAATTTAAGAGATATATGTATTTAAATATATTGGTGCCAATTTCCCATTCCATCGCTTGCCAATTTAATTAGAAAAACACAGTTTTTGTTAAGAAATTATCAGTCCTAGACTGGCTGTTACTATAGAAACAGGACTACTCGTACTGGACAGCTGTCTAGTTTTTACCATACAATGGGGCCTTTTTAGCTAGTTGGCGTCACTGGCCTTGCAGTCTCAAGCAACTTGCAAAATGTGAAACCTAAAAATTAAAGAGTATTATCTGGATTAACCCTTAGTGGATTCCCAGCTATTGTTGCACTGAAGTAATGCTTAATATGATTAGAGTTAATTATTCTTAATGAGTTCTCAATTAAACCTCTATCATTGCCCTTACTCTCATGGCTATAGCTGATTAGAAAAGTCAATTTCTATCAGCGCCCTATAATTCTAAATGTTAGGAAATTGAAAAATAAACTAAAAACATTGTTACAACCAAAGTAAAATACTATGGATGTTGGAAATCTGAAATTAGAAGAACAAAATAGCCGGAAACATTCAGATCGGGCAACGTCTGTGACGATAAACAAACGTTTTGCGTCGATGACCTTTCGTCATCCAGCTTTTTTTGGTTCTTGTATAAAAGCATCGCCCCTGATCTGCTACTGTAGCCAAGCAATTATTTCTAATGAACAACATAAATTGAATTCATTGAAAGGTATTTAAAACTTTGGAAAAGCGCCCGGGTGTGGGAGGAGGGAAGAACCCAAACGTTGTCACTATTGCTCTCGTTATTTTGCACAAATTATTGAAAAGGGCATTCATTTAATTGGGTGCTGTGTTTTCATAAGATGTTGGCACCTGCAGCGCCACCACATAATCATAAAACACAAATATGAGCACATTCTCTGCCATATGCTATAAATGTAAAGTACGGAGTTACAACTATGCTGCATGTTGGTCGCAACTCAGAACCATCTGGAGCATCACCGGGGCTCAGAGATGTGGAGATGTTTAACATGGGCTCTCGTTTGTCTTCCCAAACTTCAGTAGTCACATGACATCACTACCACAGATATAATTTTCAGCTTCATAAACCCACAATGATTGTCTTAATGCAGATTTATGACAGTTATCAAGTGCTTTGTTATATTTGGTTTGGAAGCACTCACTGTTTGCAGGCCTAAAGATGCAGAAGTATACTACTAGAGTGGAAATGTCAATCAGGTGAAGGGTACAATTCTTTAAAATTTTCATTGACATTTGTAACCCAAAGGCATTGTTATACAAAGACAGGCACTGAAGTGATTTCTGAATTTATTTGAAGGGAATTGGATCGATTAGGAATTACTCAGTTAGAAAGATTTGAGTGACTGAATACAGATGTGCTTGCCCCATGATTAATGAGACATTTTGCTATGTTGTGACAATCCAGCCTGGCCATAATATCTTGTTGTCGGCAATGCACATAAAGTTAGAGCAATTCCATGTTTCTCACCTAAAATTTGAAAAGGAACCTGTGGAGGATGGGAAAGCAGGGAGCTCCATTCCTTCAGTTTTTCTTGAGAGGTTAATCCTTTTGCTTAATCTTTACCCAATCAGCGAAGATGCAGAAATAAAGAGAGAGAATGCTGGACATACTCACAGGTCTAGCAGCATCACACAAGGCGAGAAAGAGCAAACCTTCGCATCTCAAACATTTCCAAAACCTATAGAGCCCTTGAAGTGAATGGGGTTGATGACCTTTCGACGGAGCTAAGATGCTGCCTTTATTAGAGGGTTGCATATGCGTATTACATAATTAATTCATTTTTTGGTTCATATAAAGGGTAAAGCTAAAGTGTAAACCCCAGCTTAGAAGAAACACTTGTGATTCTGCCGCCATTGACACAGGACTTTTACTCTGCCGAAGGAGGCCATTCGGCCCATTGCTTTCCGAATGAGCATTTTATCGGGTGCCATTTTCCTGCCTCTCCCCATAATCCTGCACACTGCTGCTTTTCAAATAATCCATCCAATTTCCTCGTATGGAACCTTCCCTTCCACTGTACATGCAGCCAGTGCATTCCAGACATAAACCACTCGCTGCTTTTTCTCGTCGCGCTTTGTTTTATCAATTATTTAAAATCAGTGACCTCTGGTTGTCGAACATTCCATCAATAGGAATAGTTTCCCCCGTCTACTCCGTCCACCCCTCATGATTTTGAACACTTCTATCAAATCTCCTCTCAGCCTCCTCTTCCCCAAGGAAAAGAGTCCCAACTTCTCCAATCTGTTTGCTTAACTGAAGCGGGCAGCACGGTAGCACAGGGGTTGGCACTGTTGCTTCACAGCGGCAGGATCTCCGGTTCGATTCCTGGCTTGTGGCACTGTCTGTGTGGAGTCTGCACGTTCTCCCTGTGCCTGCATGGGTTTCCTCCAGGTGCTCTTGTTTCCTCCCACAAGTCCCGAAAGACATGGGCCAGGATTCTCCGAAATCCCAGCCAACTGTCGACGCTGGCGTAAACACCGGAGTGGTGCACTCCGGCGTCAATGGGCCTCCCAGCCCAACAATTCACTGCTATTCAGGGGGCTAGCACGGCGCTGGAGAGCTGCGTGCAGAGCAACAGGTCGGGGACTTTACAGCAGGCGGCGCGGAACGAGGTAGGCCCCCTCCAGATCCCGGCTGCCCACTGATCGGATGCCCTCGATCGCAGGCCTGGACCCCGTGGAGGTCCCCCTCCCCGGGAGTCAGATCCCTGCCCCCACCAGGACGTCCACAGTGGCTGCGGGTCCGAGCTCCCATCGGTTGATACCAGGTTAGAACCACGTCGGCGGAACTCGGCGGGTGTTCGACCCGTCACCCTCGGAGAATCGCTGCGGGGGCCTATTTCAGTGGTCCCTGACCGGCGACTGCGCGGGCTCTGATTCTCTGGTCGCCGGAGAATCCGCGACCCGGCGTTGGAGTGGCGTGACGGGAATTTCCTGCACCCCGGGCGATTCTCCAACACGCCGCAGCTTGGAGATTCCCGCTATCAGGTAATTTGGACAATCTGAATTCCCCCTCTGTGTACCTGAACAGGCGCCGGAATGTGGTGACTAGGAGCTTTTTACAGTAACTTCATTGCAAGCCTACTTGTAACAATGATTATTATATTATTATTATTATTATAAAAAAGTTCCTCCTCCCTGGAATCATTCTTGTAAACTTCTTCTGCACTCTCTCCAATATGCCTAAAATCAGCACCCTGAACTGCATGCAATACTCCAGCTGAGATCTAACATAACCTCTTTGGCTTTGTACTCTGTGGCCCCATGAATAAAACCCAGAATACTATGTTTTATTAAAAGCTCTTTGAAACTGTCTTGCCACCTTCAATGATGTATGCACATATACGCCCAGGTCCCTCTGCTCCTGTACCTGCTTTAGAGCAGCAACCTCTATTTTATATTGTTTCTCCATGTTCTTCCTTCCAAAATGTATCACCTCACATTTCTTTGCATTGAATTTCATCTGCCACATGTTCCCCCACTTCACCACTTGTCTATGTACATTTGAAGTTTTACACTCTGCTCACCGTTTACAATGCTTCCAAGTTTTGTACATCCACAAATTTTGAATTGGTCCCCTGTACACCAAGATCTAAATCATTAATACATACTACGGTTCAATTCCAGCCTTGGGTGACTGGTTGTCAACGCATTCGCTCCGTGTCTGCATGGGTTTCCTCTTGGTGCTCCGGTTTAATCCCACAGTCCAAAGATATGCAGGTTAAGTGGTATGGGGATAGGACTTGGGCCTAGATAGAGTGCTCTTTCAGAGGGTCGGTGAAGACTCGTTGGGCCGAATTACCTCCTTCTGCAATGTATAAGGGATTCTATGGAAAGGCCCAATATCAACACCTGGAGAACTCCACTATATACATGTCTTTACTATAGTCAATATACCATTAAAACTTCAAAACCTACAGAGCCCTTGAAGTGAATAGGATGTGAATATTAATAAAAACTACTTCCCAGACAGGTGTGCTAATGGGCGAGATTTTCCATTTGGGAGACCAAGTGTTGGCACTGGGACTGAATTGTGTGTATTTGTGTTCCTATGGAGGGCGCTATTTGGGGAGCAAGCCGAGAGATGCTAATGGGCCAGCACTGCCCCCATGAATCTCGAGCAATTCTCATTCCCACCAGCATTGGATTCGCTAGGGCCAAATTAGCACTGGAGAGCTTGACAAGATGAAATGAAATGAAAATCGCTTATTGTCACGAGTAGGCTTCAATTAAGTTACTGTGAAAAGCCCCTAGTCGCCACATTCCGGCGCCTGTCCGGGGAGGCTGGTACGGGAATCGAACCGTGCTGCTGGCCTGCTTGGTCTGCTTTAAAAGCCAGCGATTTAGCTCAGTGAGCTAAACCAGCCCCTATTGGATGGAGTTCCTTATAAACACTCCACTCCCCACACACTCATTCCAGCCAAGAAGACGGCCCAGAGAAGAGCAGAACCATGCTTCACTGACTCGGAGCTCGATACCATGTTGGATGCGGTGGAGGAGAGGCAGGACACCCCTTCCCCAGGGGGTGCAGGAGTCTGCTGTCCACGGTCGGCAATCGGGCCTTGATGGAGGTGGCCAAAGCAGTCAGTGCAATGAGCCTTACCAGGCGGACTGGCACACAGTTTCTCAAGAAGATTAGCAATCTCCTTAGGGCAGCTCGGGTGAGCCACCACCTCTGTTCCTCTTGCATCACACCCCCACTCTCATAGAGGCCAATCGAAACCCACCTGCACGCATCTCCCTTACATCCCACCCTGCACCAAATCCCAACACCTGTATTGTCCACTTTGGCCAGGTGCCTTGCACATATACCATAAGCTTCAGACCCCTCTCCCCCATGTAACTCGCCTCCATGTGTCTCACCAGGTCCTTTATGAGTCCCCTAGGAAATGATGGCCCACAACAGAAGGGAACGAGACACGACCGGAGGGGGTGACCTAGACCAAAGCGTTCTCACCCCACCAAGCAGAGGGCGATGAATTATCTGGGGAGGTTCAGTAGAGGGCTCCCTCCGAGGTGAAGATTGACATACGAAAACCAAGTGAGCCCCTAATGCAAAATGATGTCCCAATAGCAAGTGAGTGACCCCTCTCCTCCAGACCACTCCTTCCCAAATTCTCACCGTGTGTCCTGTCTTTTGTCTTGCAGGATCCCATCAGACCTCTCCCCCAGCCACAGCACCAGAATATCCAGGAGGACCAGTCCGGGGATGACACCAACTTATCAGCACTGCATTCACCTGAATCCTCCACCACCGCAGATAGTAGCACCTCTTTGGGCATTTTTGTGAAGAAGCTCCTGTTGCACACGTCATGCTGTAGGACATCAGGTGGAGGTTTACACTCCTGAGGGAGCAGACAGTTGGAGGGCTGTCTGGTTTCAGGAAACCACCGTAGGCCAGATGGGTATCATGCTTCTGGAAAGTACAATCCTATCACTGGTGAAGATGCAGACACAGAGCCAGGATCTACAGGACAGGGTGTTTAGCATCTTTCCATCACATGCAAGTGCAGCTGGAGGAGTCCAACCATGTTCAGATGCAGGAGATGGCACCAACAATGCGTCGTACCCAGACCAACACTGAACGGGTGGCGTCCCCAGTGGAAATCTTGGGTCAAAATGCCACAGCCATGAGTCAAGACACCCAAAGTTTGGGGCACACTGTGCAGTCGATGGCTGAGGCTCAAGACAGGGGAGCCCAGTCACAGGCAGCCATGTACCGGGCCAACATGGACATTGCTGCCATGCTCCAGAGCTTGGCCCAGTCACAAAGGGTCATGGCTGAGGGCGTCGAGAGCATTGGCCAGGTTCTGACTGACACGGGCCAGTCACGGAAGCACATGATTAACTCCCGAACGTGACCCAGTTTCAGTGCTTCATGGTTGAGGGCACAGACCCTGGTTGAGATGAGGGTGGGCCTCCAGTACTGTCAGCGCCAGGTGATGATGGAATCTCTGGAGCTCAGCCAGCCTCACATCTGTCCCATGAAGTGGCCCAGGGCCATTGAGCACTGCAAAGGAGGAGGAAGTTATGGTGGAGGTTGGTGACGTAGGTGTCAGAGGATGGCACAAGACAGGGCCCCAGGACAACTAAACGTTCCAGCTTCAGAAGCTGAAGTGTGAGGCTGCCTTGCAGCACCGCTTACCCAAGGGAGTGACTCATCACCGCTCACCATCTCCATATCCACCGCACCCACACCCCCACCACCCCAAAGAATATATGGGCCCATGAGATGGAATGACCAGGACACATGCAGGGGTCATCAGGGCGGACAGTGGAATGCGATCGTGAAGGCTTTGTCAAACGATGAGGCGCACCAGAGCTCATCTCACAGCGAGTCGTCATCATCCTCCATCCCATGGACAAACCCCCTGATACTGTCTGCCCAAGGCCAACATCCTGTTGTGATGCTGGTAGGACCCTCAGAGAAGGAAGGGGGAGCTGGGGTACTGGGATGGACTGAGGGAGGAGGGCTGGGGAGGATTTGAGTGGCTATGGGGAAGGGGGCTGCACTTGGAAGGGGGGGGAAAGAGAGTATGGACAGGTGGGACAGGGTAGCGGGGCCGCCGGTGGCCAGGCTGAGTGTTCACCATTCGCTGGTGACGGGATTCTCTCTTCCCGCCACTTATCAATGGGATCTCTTGTCAGAGATTGGGGTGTCAACAGAGAGTTCCGAGGGAGAGGTCATGCCTTGGACCTGGGGTGTCAGGTCTCGGGAAGGGGAAGAGCCCAGGGGAGGGTTGTTGGGTCTCAGGGGGGTTGTCAGTCCTCTGGGCGGGGGGCCACGGTGGTGGGGGGGGGGGGGGGGGGGGGGGCTGTCAGGTCAGGCGGGAATGAGAGTTGTGGGTGAGATGCACACCAGTTTGGAGAGGCGTGGAGGGAGGGGAGGTGGGGAAGAGTTCCGCGGGGTTGAGGGAACCCTGTGGATTAGAGAACTCCTGTAGGGGTGTGTAAGTCCCATCCGGCTGTGGGGAGTTTCACGGCGGGGTAGTCAAGGGAGACCCATGTGCCTGTATGATATTTACCCAAAAGTTTGAAGAGGCTTTAATTTTTCTAACATTTTCTTGGTAGCTATGATGTAACCCAGTGGGAACCATCCGAAATTTGCAATTTAAATCAAATTTTCAGATAGTTTCCAGTGCAGAACAATTATCCAGGGCAAGTTTACACTTCTGGGCACCTGCTGTACAAATCTTACCTGGGAATATCCGAAAGGGATTCGCCAGTGCATCATTGGGGTACCCCCCCTCAGTACTGCACTAGAGTGTCAGCCTTGATTTTTTTACATGTGCAAGAAAGGAGGAAGCTTAGGCGAGGAAGGGAAATAAGAATGGAACAGAAAGAGAAATGGTGTGGAATTTGTAAGATAGCTTGATTTTGATAGTGCTCTTATAACATTACTACTCTTGTCCACTTTGGTGGCAGAGATACATGGTGAGACAGATGATAAGTAACTTTGGTGAGTTGCCACTCTATGTCCTGTATATCATGCATACTACAGGCACAGTGTTGCTGGTATTGTGAATGTGTATTGAGTTTAGTAGTTCGATCACTGAAATACTTGTTCCCAGATTGTGCGACATTTTGAGTGCTGTAACAGCTGCACGCATCCAGATGAATGGCGAATACTTCACCAGGCTTTTGATATTAGTCATTAGATGGTGGAGAGGCTATGAGAGGTTCAGAAGTGAGCCACTCAACACAGAGAATGGGGATCTGCCCAGCTTGTGTACCTAATCCAGTAAGTACCTGATGACCTCCAGGATTTAAATGATGGGTGACTCGGCACGGGAATACATTTGTAAGCCAGACGGATAATAATTAGACTTTCCATTGATTAAGATGACGATTTCGTGACACTTGCCTGGGTATAAAATGATTACCAGCCATATTATCAGCCAAGCTTGCAAGTTGTCCAGTGCTATTGTATTCCATTGTATTGGGTAGGACTTGAGTCACTGCAGGATTCTCACTGCTCCCCATGACTAACCTCAGTTTTACTCGGGGTCCTTACGAACATTCTCTCTTGAATAGTGCCTTGACGTTGACAGCAATTATTTCCATTTCTCCTCTGACATTCACCTTTTGCATCTACGTCTGGATCAAGGCTGTGATAAGGTCGAAAACTGATTAGTTCTGGCAGAACCAAACTGAACATTGACAAGCAAGTTACTGGTAAATAGGTGTTGCATCATGGTACCATTTACTAATGATTGTGAGAAGACATTTAGAGTGGAAATTGGCTGGTTTGATTTGTCCTGCTTTCTGTCAATTGGAAGTAAGTGGGCAATCTTCCAGGTTATTACAGTCAATTCCAGGGTCATAGCTGCGATAGAACAGCTCAGCTAAGAGATCAGCTAATTCTGGTTCACAGCGCATTGTCAGAGCCAATAATCATTGATGTATCAGTGTACTCAGCCACTTCTTAATGTAACGTGGTGTGAACGAGTCACTGGAATCCATGAGGGTAGAGGCCAATTAGGATCATCCACTCAGCACTTTTTCTGAAGATACTTGCCTGTCTTTTTTACTCACATGCTGGCCTTCAACGGTGACCTGCTGGCAATGGAGATGGGAATGTGAGCCAGGATAGGTCCCGCCTCTCGGCACCCAACTCCCATGGGAAAATCTGGCTTTTCCTGCAAGTGAGAGCAACCTCCACATCTGAGACCTATGTGAACAGGACAAGCAATTGTGTATCACCTTAACCAATCAAATTAAAGAAACATCAATGTCTGAACCAGGAATCAGTAAAAGCTCAAATATTCAATTCATTGTCAAATCGGGTACACAAAGAGAGAGAGAAACAAAGACAGAAAAAAGGTTTAAAATTATTGACCTCTTTCATTTTTTTAGATCCCCAACATTAATTAAAATCTGAAAGGGCTATTTTTCAGTGCCAGAGAAGTTGCTTTGTAGTAAGAGAGATTTATTGTGCAATTAAACATTTACTTACACTGGAATAGATTAGTCCATTTTGTTAATGGCTTTAATTGGCATCTATCACGTAAGTATCATGTTACATGTATTTGAATGCCAAGTGTTTCAGCAAAATACCGATAAAGTGCAGCCTCTAGAGGAGTAAGGCAATTCAGACAGAACTTCAGACTGCCCACTGTACTTGTACAGTCACCTAGGTAGCTTTCTGATTTACAAGTTGATAATGGTAAGCACCATTCGCACCATATTTCTACAGCAAAACCCAGCCCATTGACAACATTTAGCCTTACAGGCAATATTAGGAGATGTAGCCTTTTGCATCTTACTACTTAATTTTCTACCCTAAAATTAAATCATCTCGGTTATTAATTATTGGTTAATTTGTGGATTAGAGGTCATTTGGGAAAGTCATGATTGGCGAGTGTGGTTCGAGAATGGAAGTTTGTTGCATTCATTCATTTGTTTTTCATTTTTGTGGGATGAGTGGCATTATTCTTTCGCATTCTATTCTGCTGTGCTATTTACTCCATTGAAAGTAAACTTCACCACTTGATTTCAATGGGAACAAGGAACAATAATGGTGCAAAATGAAGAAGGTCAAATCATTTCACCACAGGTGACAAAGTAAATGCTTCTGTAAACATGCCGTTTGCATCTAATTTATTTCAAATTTGTTTCTGGTTGTCCGGCAATAGTTGTGAGTATTAGGAAATTGCATTATTTGAACTATATATTTAGGGAAAATGAAATACTTATTTCTTTCAGTGCAATTTTGATCAAGAGTAAAGTGTTCTTAAAGATGTTTCAGTGACCAGAAATGAAAATCCTCAGTTCAGTAATTAATACATAGTTACCCTGCCTCACTTCCGCTTTGGACCATGGAGTGATTGGTCACATAAAGGGCTGTTCCCATTCAAAGTCACAGAAAAGGGCTCTTTTTACCCAAATCCGGGTGGAAATTTGATGAAAAGGAGGAGTAGTTTACCCCTGGAATGGTATGTCTTCTGATCACCGGACCTGGCAGAAAACAGTGAGAGGTTTGGCTGGAAAGTTGAAACAGTCTTGTGCTTCACAGAAAGTCTCTTCCAGCATGCAGGCGGGGGAGGGGCAAACTGTAAGGCCCCAGATACAGGAACCGATGACTTTTATCAAGGAGGAATTCCATAAACAGAGGAAAGAAATGCTTGAGGATCATGCAAAGACCATTGCAGAAGGTGTGGCACCCCTGAAGAGTACTTTGGAGCGGTTGGAGAGGTGTTTGGAGATGCAGGGGTCAGAGATTCTGGAGATTGAAGGAGTGATCTCGTTCCACAGCGATCATGTGGTGGCTCTGGAGGTGGAGGTGGGGCTCCTAGGAGACCTTTGTAAAATGCTGAGGGCAAAGGTTGAGGAGCAGGAGAATACTGCATGAAGGAGTGGAAGGTGTGAGTGCCACGGTGATCAAGAGACTCCATAAATTTGTGGAGAAAGAGAAAATTCTATGGTGGGCCAGGGAGAAGCGTAGCTGCGGCTGGGAGGGAAATAATGTCTGGATTTATCAGGACATCGGAGCCGGCTTGGCAGAATGGAGGGCAGGTTTCAACAAGGCCAAGGCGTTGCTGTACGGGCGGCAGATCAGGTTTGGGGTGCCCTACCTGGCGAAATTATGGGTGATGTTCGGAGGCCGGGAGTATTATTTAGAGACCCCAGAAGCGGCCGAAGACTTAATTAAGGAGCATAAACTGGGGGTGAACTGAGTGGACAACGCTTGGGTACCAGGGTGCTGGCACTATGTAATGATCGGGAGCTTGTTTGAAGTGGGTGTAGGGATTGGGGTATTTTCGCCTTTTTTTGCGGGGAGGGGGGGTTAAGTTCAATGTTGAGATTGTAAGGAGTTGTGGGGGTGAAAAGTTTATGTGGGGATGGATGTTCCCATCCCCCCCTCCTGTTTTATGGGACTGTGTTTAACATCTGCTTGTTTGCTTTTGGAGAAGGCTACCTGGAGTTCAGGAGAAGTCCTTGTTTGGGTGGGGGAGGGCAAGGCCAGCAGGGGGCCTTCTTCTTTGAGCTGAGGAGTGGGGGGTGGGGAGGTCATTTGGATGTGCCTTTGGGCAGGGGCAGCCGCGCTAGCAGGTTATGCTGGTGATTGGAAGTCAGGTGGTGGGGGAGAAGGCCAAGGGGGTGGCCGGGGAGAGGGGGGAAAGGGGAACTGGGGGGGGGGAAAGAAGGGAAAGGGGAAAAGGGCGGGGGGGGGGGTTCTGCGATGTGGCAGGGGGTGAGAGATGACATGTCAAGGGCGAAGGAAGGAGCCATCTGGGATGGGCTAGGTACAGAGTGGAATTAAAGGGGAAGATATCGGACGGTAGAGGGATTAGAGGCGCAAACCTCCGGTAAGTTTGGTAACTTGGAACGTCCGGGAACTGAATGGGCCTGTTGGTCACGGGTGTTCGCACACTTCAGGAGCTTGAAAGCGGGGGTTGTCTTTTTGCAGGAGACACACCGGTAGTGTTGGTAAATGTGTATACCCCAAATTGGGATGATGTGGGTTTATGAGGGGGTTGCAATCCTGGATTTGGCCACGTACCAGTTGATCATGGGAGGAGATTTTAACAGTGTCCTGGAGCCGAGGGTGGATAGATCAAGCCCCAGGTCGATGGGTAGGGTACGATTTGCAAGGGAGCAAGGGGGGATAATGAAGGGTTTATGGAGAGGATGGGTATGGTGGATCCATGGTGCTTTCAGAACCCAGGGGGAAGAGAGTATTCCTTCTTTTCACACGTCTATAAGGTGTATTTGAGGATTGATTACTTTGTAGTGAGTCGGGAGATTTTGGTTGGTGTGAAGGGGGCAGAGTATGCGGGGATAGTTATCTCGGACCATGCACCCCACTGACTGGATATTCGGTTCAGTTCGGGACGAGAGCAGAGGCCGTGCAAATTGCGCCAGGCTGCCCCGACCCCCGCACGCGATTCTCCCACCTTCCCGAAGCCAGCGCCGCGAGAATCGTGCTGGGCCGCTCGGAGAATCAACGCAAACGGCGAGCAACGATTCTCTGGCCCAGATGGGCCAAGTGGCCGGTGTAAAAATGACAGTCCCGCCGGCGCCGTCCACACCTGGTCGCTGCCGGCGGGTACTCGTCGCGAAGACTTGGGGGGGCGGCCTGTGGGGAGGGGGGGGGCTCCTTCACTGGAGGGGGGCCTCCGAAGGGGTCTGGCCCGCGATCGGGGCCCACCGATCGGCGGGACGGCCTCTCCCCCCATCCCCGGGGCCTACGTTCCGCCGCGGCCAGCCCCTGAACATCGACCCCATGTTGGGTCAGGGCCAGCGTGCGTAAGAAGTTCCCCACGCATGCGCAGGATGGCGCGGCCCAACTGCGCATGCGCAGGATTGAGCTGGCCCAACTGCGCATGCACGAGTTGGCGCGGCGCCCATTTGGCACCGCGTAAGGAGGCTGGAGCAGCGTGAACCGCTTCAGCCTCCTTACGACGGCGCGAACACTTGACCTAAATATCAGAGAATCGCCCCAGTGTTCTTACAGGGAACAGATCAGTCCAAGGGAGAGTCGCTGAGGAATCTAGTAGCTGTGGGGAAGAGGCTGTTCCTATGCAGGACTTCTGACTTCTGTATCTTCTGCCTGATGGAAGGGTTGGGAAGAGGTCAAAGTCTGGGTTTGCTTTGAGTCCGCCATCTCTCATGGATGGAAGGATACCAACAACTCTGGATATAGCTCAAATCATCAATCCCTAACTGTGTCTATTAACTAAATTGGAGCCATTCTACGACTTGCTGATGAAAAAAAAAATTAAACACATGCACACAAATTGCCCAGCAATCATGCAAATGCATACATTGGAAAAACTGGTGGTATTATCTTCTATCCAGACCGTAAACTTAATTCCCCAACCATCCCTCTTCCTGGTCACTCTCTGAGGCTGAGCCTGCAGGTTCACAACCTTAGAATACTATTTGTCCCGGAGGTGGGCCTCCACCCCAGGCCTGCCCCATCACCAAGATTTGCACCTCTATAGCATTTCCAGTTGCCACCCCTGCCTCAGCATATCTGCTGCTGATACCCTCTTGCATGCCTTTGCTACCTCTATACTCGATAATTCCAATGTCGTCCTCAAGTGTTTCCCACCTTGAATCCTCTGTAAAACTGAGTTCATCTAAAACCTCTGCTGCCGGTATCCTTACTCGCACCAAGTGCCCTTCATCCATCACCCCTGTGCTTGCTGATTTACATTGGGTCGACTTAAACTTTCTCAACCTTGTTTTCAAATCCCTTCATGGCCTTGCCTCTCCCGATTGCTGTAATCTTCTGCAGCCCTACAACCCGCCCAAGATCTCTTCAATTCTGGTCTCCTGCGCATTCCCAATGTTCATCACTCCACCAATGGCAGTTTTGCCATCAGGTGCCTCAGCCTAAGCTCTAGCTCCGAATTTTTTCCATCTTTTTTTTCTCTCCATAAAAAATTCCTTAAAGTCTACTTTTGGATATTGTTATTATACTTCTTTATTTGGCTGGGTGTCAAATTTGGGTTGATAAGACTACTGTGAATTGTCTTGAGATGTTTTACCACATTAAGAGCTTTATACAAAGCTACACAAACCAGGGGCTGGTTTAGCTCACTGGGCTAAATCGTTGGCTTTTTAAAGCAGACCAAGCAGGCCAGCAGCACGGTTCGATTCCCCTACCAGCCTCCCCGGACAGGCGCCGGAATGTGGTGACTAGAGGCTTTTCACAGTAACTTAATTGAAGCCGACTCAGGACAATAAGCGATTTTCATTTCATTTCATTTCAAATGGAACTTACTGTCATATGCAGGTCGAGTATCCTCCTGTATTTCAGATCATTGTGGTTTTCAAATTCTGCATATAAACCTATATGACAATAGACTAAGCGTGGGCTAGCTACAGTCCAAAATAAATAAAACGGCAAGAAAAGTAAGATGTATCACTGAATAATAAATAGAGGGGACGGGATTCTGCCATGCCGCGCCGTATGGGTGAATTGGCGTTCACGCCATTTTTTTCCGCGGCGCCGGTGCGACGCCGGCAGGCGATTCTCCGAGGAGCGGAGAATGGACACCATTTGCACTGGCGTATTTGGCGCAGCGGCAGTTGCGGGCCGTTGTGGGCGGCCGGGCCGCCAATTCTCCAGCCTTGATGGGCCGAGTGGCCGCGCGGAAACGGCAGAGTCCCGCCGGCGCCGCGGGGCAGGGAAATGCGCTCCTTCACCGGGGGGGGGGCCTCCGATGGGGTGTGGCCCGGGGGGGGGGGCCTCCGATGGGGTGTGGCCCGCGATCGTGTCCCACCAATCAGCGGGCCGGCCTCTCGAGTCCCAGCCCTATTTTATACACGGCTGGCCCCTGAACCCTCTGCCTCCATTTCGGAGAATCCCACCGAGGGTAACTGAGAAAAGTTTCCTTTTGACATGTTTACCACTAAAATAATAAGTGTAAGCAAACAAATGACCTCCCACAGCATAGGTTAATTAGGTTAAAAAAAAGTGCACTTTTTGGATGTGTCCGCTTTTTATATTTACGGATAAAGGATGCTTGACGTTTATTTTCTGACAGAAAGTCCGTTGCAAATTTAACAATTCTCTGATAAACCAGGCTATTGGTTATTTTCTTTACATTTTCCACCCAAACATTTCTCTTCCTCACCCGAAAGCAATGCTGTGGTCTATTACCAAGTGTGCCCTAATGGACATTTTATTGGTTTCCAGTGGAACCGCAGGATATCAATGAGGGGGTTTCCTCTCTGATTGTACTCTGCTCGAGCTAAGGGAGCCTCAGGCCCTCACTGCTGAAGTCAGTTCATTCAGCACAGGAACTCAAACACTGGGTTGTCAAAATCACAGTGAGGTTGATGGCGCTCACCGCTAATTGTGCAGCAATTTTATAGCAACATCCGGTAGGTCAGTGCAAATATCAAAAGCTGCCATATAAGTTGCGTTGCTCGATTGTTAACTTTGCAAACATAGGATTGTACCAACTGCCTCAGCATTGGGACTCATTGACTAGCGAGAAGGTGCTATATTAGCACCACAGGTCAGAATTAAACTCACTGCAGAAATTTAAGTCTTGTCAGTTCGACTGCAAATACCCTTAACGACATGACAGCTGTTAATTACTGCTAATTAGAGATGTCGACTTTGGTTGGGCATATGGAGCTTTCATCCCATGACCTTCTGTTTCCAACTACCACATTCTGCCGAACACCATTTTTTTCCCCATCTCTTAGATTAATATAACTAATTAACAAAATAAAAAATTTTTTAATGAAAAACGCTACTTGTAAACATTTTGATTTTTCTCTTGGAATGCTCACAGCAAGTGGCCGCGAGATGAATCTTTAATTCCTGGGGACTGAAGGACTCTCATGAAGGGCTAGCAATCCTAAAATCTCTTTGGTAGCTGTCCTCTTCTCTGCCCACAGCAACCAGGTAAGAGGGAAAGGCAATAAGATGCCACAGCCATCCCCTCCCAATTGTTGTCTTTCATATGCAGCACACCACAGGAAAGCCCCACCAATTCATCAGTTGGCTTTCACGGATATCCCTGCGAGTGTCGATGCTGTATTGGACAAAATAGCAGTGCCTCTTTTACTCTACAAAGGTTCTGCATCGGATCAAAATGACCTGCTTTGTCTTTCTGCTTTATAACTCCTCCATGTAATAATATAACAATAATCTTTATTGTCATAAGTAGGCTAACATTAACACTGCAATGAAGTTACGGCGAAAAGTCCCTAGTCGCCACATTCTGGTGCCTGTTCAGGTACACGGAGGGAGAATTCAGAATATCCAATTTGCCTCTGAGCAGGTCTTTCGGGACTTATGGGAGGAAAATTGGAACTCTCTTTCTAACAGCGTTATGGGTATACCTACACCACATGGATTGCAGTGGTTGAAGAAGGCAGCTCACCATCATCACCATCTTCACGGCCAATTAGAGAAGGACAATAATTGCTTCCATGCTGCTGTTGCCCATATCCCATGAACAGATATTTTAAAAATTACATTGAATTCACCTACTCTAACGAACACTTCCTTCTCAGTCCTTGTGCTGTACGTGTCATCGTCCTTTAATCTGATTGATTTGAGCAGATGCAGAATTGGTTGGCCTGTTCGATCAGGATTCCTTCACTTTGCCGTTATCAGTTCACACTTGCACCAACACGCTATGTAAATATTCAAGGGCAAGTTTACCTCATGGCAGATGGTCCTATCACAGCTAGATCTGAGCCATTGTTTTGTGTTACACAAGCATACCGTGCAGTAGTTCAAAATACTTGCTCATGTAAGAATGTTCACCAGCAGTTGTGTTCTTAACAAGGACATTACTACTCTGTGATGAATCATTATGCCTGAATTATATTTTGCATAGGCAGGTTCTTTTCGTTAAGAAACAATCTGTAAATTGATTTAATGTACAATCTATTCAGCTGAGGAGGATCAGGTGGCAGACTGCATTAGCAACCGTTGCTTCTGAAATCGAGATTCCATTCCTGCCCAGCTTGATGGAACTGAAGAGTTTTTCTGCAGGCTGTAAGAAAAATACTGCACAGAAATTAACAAGTAGTGCCCTGGAGTGGGTGGCAAACTGAAATCTCACTTGCCCTAGGTTTGCTCGTGGGCATACAATGACATTTCTTTAAATGACGGTATGCCAGCAGGTTCAGCACATCAACCTGTCTTCACCTTTTAGCTACTCTTTGATCTGTTGTATATTTCGAGCAGTTTCTGCTTCCTGCCATGTTATTATGCTGCGAGTCATTGACTCATGAATAAAATCAAACACTGCCCCCGACAGTGATATACTCTCAGTAAATCGCACAAGTTATTTTTATCTGTAACCAAATTATCTGCGGTTTAAACCGACCAAGGAAATATATACCAGAACAGCTGTGCCCACTAACTCCGTGTCATATTTTTACATGGTATCATCACAGTGCACAGAAACATTGGGCATGATTCTACCCCCGTCCCGTCCCACACCCCTCTCCCATTGTGTATGGCGCACACCTCCCATGGTTTTGTTGAAGGGAAATCAAGTTATTGGAGTTCTTTGAATCTTTGAAGATGTAACATGTGCTGTAGATAAAGGGGAACTGGTGGATGTATTGTACTTAGATTTCCAGAAAGGATTTGATAGAGTGCCACATCAAAGGTTATTGCAGAAAATAAGTCACTTCCTTCCTTTGGACCTTGTGATCTTTTCAAGGCTGAAACACCATCTCACCTGACAGCTGGTGGTCAATTTATCTCAGGCCCCAATGTTGTTGGGGAAGCAGGGAGGTCCCATTCCCTTTGACACAGAGGATTTTGGCAGAATCATTATAGGAGTGCACCAGGAGAACCATATGGAGTCATAGCCCTTAGATCCAGCTTGCCCATTCCACCCAGTTTCTGTCACTAAGCTAGTCCTACTTGCCTGCATTTGGCCCATATCCCTCCATACCCACCCTGCCCATGTAACTGCCCTACTGTTTTTCAAAGGAAAAAATTGTACCAGCCTCTACCACTGCCTCTGGCAGCTCATTCCAGATGCTCACCACCCTCTGTGTGAAGAGATTTTCCCTCTGGTCTCTTTTATCACTCCCCTCTCACCTTAAACCTATGCCCTCTAGTTTTAGACTCCTCTACATTTGGGAAAAGATGTTTACTACATTATTCCTAGATTCCTCATGAAAAAACATCTCATCACCTGAGAAATAAAGATTTACTTCCATGAATTGAAGAGATTCACATAGGAAAAGAAAATCACTGATTAGCACAAGGGGCGGGATTCTCCAGTAATGGGGCTATGTCTCCATGCCCGTGAATAAACGCGCGCAAATCACTCTGGACTTACCTGGAGTAAGTCCAGGGTGATTCTGCGATTTGCAGGGGGCTAGCAGGGCCCTGGAGTGCTCCTCGCAGCTCCGGCTGCTGACACGGAGCCCTGCACTTCCGGTCGGGGGTCCGTGCAGGCGCACAGCAATGGCCTATGTCGGCCGCCCTGCGCGACATGGCTGACCCACACCGCGGGCCGGCACCGACAACATATGCCCCCCCCAGATCACACGCGCGCGCGCGCTGATCGGTGGCCCCCGATCGGGACCATGGCCATCCTGGATCTGGATCCGCCCCCCCCCCCCCCCCCCCCCCCCCCCCCAAACCCGGCGACAGATCCCCCCCGTCCCCCACCAGGGCAGCCGCAGACTGTGTCCGCAGCTGCCATGCCGAATGCCCGCCGGGTAGAGCCATGAGAGAACCACGCCGGCAGGAACAACGCCAGTTGACTTTGGAGAATTGCCGCGGGGGCCTTTATCAATGGCCACCAACTAGCACCGCATTGATGACGCGCGCCGGATTCGCGCCGATTCGCCGGCGACTGGAGAATTGCTGGAGCACCGTCGGACCCGATCGCGGGTTTGACGCCCATTCTCTGCCCCCTCGCCGAGCACGATTCCGGAGCGGAGGCTCGGAGAATCCCACCCCCGATATTTCATAGAATCATAGAATTTACATTGCAGAAGGAGGTCATTTGACCCATCGTGTGTGCACTGGCCCTTGTAAAGAGCTCCCCATTTTAGCCCACACTTCCAACCTATCCCCTTAACCCAGTATCCCCACCTAACCTGTGACTGTCATTTTCTTTGAAGTGAAATACCTTATTTCAGCCATGATATATCAAAATAAAAAGTACAAATATTTGAAAAAGTGTCACTGTGAAAGAGTATATTTTTGTCTGTGGTCAAAAGAGAGGAGGCCGCCTTGTGACTCAGTGGGTAATGTCCCTGCCTCTGAGCCAACAGCTCTGGGTTCAAGTCCCACTCCAAAACTTGAACAGGAAGGCGCATTCATGAATATGGCAGATTGACGGTCAACCTGTAAATCCTCCCAACACGCCAATGGCAGGCTGTAAGATCAGGAGAGATTCCGGATCAGCCATATGAGGGAAGGAATGTTGGAGTCTCTAACACCACTATCCATAGCTCTAGACTACAACATGCGTTTAGAAAGTGCATGTTGCCACAGCAACTCAGACTCCACACTACCACAATAAAGGTAAACTATTTTATTAAATCATGGGGTTTTAGTGAAGCAGCTCAGTGAATGAATTTCAGTTTAACTTTACATAACGGAAAAATGTACCTCAGTATAACTTAGGCTTAGTTCTCGTTGCCCATTATCATATGGATAGTTCTGCCTGTTGAATTAATGTTTTAAAGCCTTAATTAATTAATCTTTTAAATATCTGCATCATTTTACAATTCTTCACTCTCACATATAAATGCTGTCTCTTCTTGTTTACTTTGATTTCATTATCAATTTTGTTTCCAACCTTTCTTTCAATTTCTCATTATTTTTCACAATCCACGCTTTGTCATACATTTAGTTTAGAAATTGAGTCTGAAAGTAATGAATGGACTTTGCTGTGCCATGAAAATGCAAGTAAGTAACATTATGCATCCAAATTAAACTCTAGTTAACTGCAGGCTTTCACACAGTTTCGAATTTGCCTCTTTTGTAATCAGTGTGTGACAAATGTAATGGGCGCGATTCTCCGCTCCCCACGGCGCGTGGGAGAATCATGGGAGGGCCCCCCGACAAATTTCACACCCCCCTCACGCCCCCACGATTCCCCCCCGCCCCCCCCGCTCGGAAGAATTGCCGGTCGCCGTGAAATCCGACCCGGATGGGCCGAGCGGCCTGCCGTTTGCGACCGTTTCACGACGGCGGCAACCACACCTGGTCGCTGCCGTCGTGAAACGGGTGTGGAGATGCCCGTTTGGGGCTTGTAGGGGACTTGGTGGGGAATGAGCACCACGACTGTTCTTGGGAGGGGATAGGCCCGCGATCGGTGCCCACCGATCGTCGGGCCGGCGTCTCAATCGGACGCACTATTTCCCCACCGCCGCCCCGCAAGATCAAGCCGCCACATCTTGCAGGGCAGCTGAGGGGAAAGACGGCCACCGCGCATGCGCGGGTTCGAGCTGTCAGCGTTGTGACCTCAGCCGCGCATGCGCGGGTTGGTGCCGGCCAACATGCGCATGCGCAGCTGATGTCATTAGGCGCGCCGGCCACGTCATTCTCGGCGCGACGCCCCCGCGGCCGAGAGTTACGGAGTGCCGCTCCTAGCCCCGCCGGGAGGGAGAATACGTGCGAGGAGCTGCCTCCGAGGCTGTCGTGAAACACGGCCGAGTTCACGACGGCCCTCCCGATTTTTCCCGGGAGCGGAGAATTCCGCCCAATGTTCTTGTTGGATGACCTGATTTATATTACAAGAACGCTTGTAGCTAAAGCTATAAACGATTTATTAACATTAAATGTGAGTAAACTATATACAAAACAACAGATGAATAACAGTATGATCAAGCGCAAGAAACCTCTCTCTCCAGCTTCCTCCAGCCAGTCTGAAGGGTCACCTGACTCCAACATTCACTTATATACTAGTGAGACTCCTAGTGGTCAGTCGGTGATTACAACACAACCATGATATCACTACAGCAAGCTAGCCTGAAAAAAACATGAAGACTAATTACGGGACGGTAGAATTTTCTCCGCAGCCATCTTTATTTTCTCGCTGGTGATTTTTGACAGTGACCAAAAAATAAATGACTGCTCTGGATATATAATATCTATATATGTGTGTTTAGCGAGTTAACTGCTGAAGGTGGATTCCAGCCTCCGCCTATTTCTTTTGATTCTTTTAACCAGGGAAAAACAAATTCCGGCACAATCACAAATCAAAATGGCCTCTTTGAGATAATTTCCTGGTAAGTCATTACAAATGAATTTACTGACCTGACCGCCTAGTACGGCATAGCTCCATCAAAACATTGCTGAATTTTTGCAAGACTTATTTTTGGAAGACGTTAGCCATTGGAAGTTCCATTTTAAATTCAGTACGAAATTCAATGAAACATCCCTCACCCATGCACACACTTCAAGCAAATAATTTTAATTCAAATAGTTTTTTTTCCAGAGGATTAGAGTGATGAATTAAACGCTTGAATAATGGGTTACAGCTTGTCCATATTAACTACTGCAGTCATAGTCGTGCAGCAGATATGTTTCCGTATTTATAGATGGCTCTGTGCAAGAGGTGAAGCTGCAGCATTGTTTTTCCAAAGTTCCGTGTATTTATTTTAGATCAATTCAATACAACCAACCGACTGGTCAGGTCTTGGGGCTGATTTGAAAGCAAATATATTAAAGAACTAATGATATGCGCTAAATTGTCGTCATTCTTCAAAACAAAGGAAATAAGCCACAATAGAGGAGGTACTAAGGGACAACTTATTTGGCTTTGTTTCAATACGAGTCTGTTTTATGTGCACACACATTCATTTTCCCCCAAAAGTTGCCATGAGCCAGATAACTTCCTCAGGCAAGGTGGTTGGTAGCCACATGCCTAGCCAGACCCTAGCTGCCTAACAACATCATTCTGAATTGCATATATTGGACCATGAAGTTGCATTTATTCAACAGTACCACATAATCTACCAAGGCATTATTTTAATATTTCAATACTGATTTATACCTACCAGTGCCTCACACAACAGTTTCTTTTTGACCTCTGGAATCTGCTAAATTTATAGCCATTCTCAGCAGTGTTTCATAATCCAGACACTTTGGCACAGTTCTTTCCTCAGACCAACATATGTTTGGTGGGCAAGGTGGCCCATAACTCCCCGGTTCCCCAGCGGCACGTTGGGAGGAGGGGGTAACCCAAAAGATACAATAGGGAATCCCTCTTGGAACTTGGCACGCAAGGGTTTACCTGGCAATTTAAATCGCAAACCTCAGATGGTTCCACCAGTTTTATACTCATAGTTACTCTGAAAGAGTTAGAAGAAAATAAAGCAATTCTAACTTCAGAATAACTATTATAAACACCCTGACTGAGCATCAAGCAAGTAACTACCCCCCACCCCGGGCCTGTCCTGACCTGACCCTTCTCCGGACACCCCGCCTTAAACCTGACTCTGAACCCACAGTCCCAGATATGACTCCGAACAACCCCCCCCTCCCCCCAACCCCCACCTTCGGTCCGATTCCCCCACCCCCCACTCCTAACTTCCTGGTCTGATTCTGATGTCCTCCCTCTCTCTTCCGGTCCATCCCCCTTCCCACACCACCCATCAATATCTGAACGCTCATTTTACCTTTCATATTTGCCTTCTCCATTTAAATTGCCACTTTAAGCACTTGCATTATGGCAGCTGGTGCCGATGTCTACAATCCTTACAGTAATGGCAAGCCAGAGAGATGCTTTTGTTTTGGGAGGTCGAGCTAAATTAGTTTAAAAGCATTCAGTAAACTCGGAAAGGTTATAAAACCCATTTACTTCATCAGATCAAAGAAGAAATTCTAACTGAGGGATAATTAATTTAAAGGTCAGTTTGAGGACAGCCCAGAGCAGCTTCTGTTGGCATGGTGAAGGGTGGAGATAAGAACATTTCACTGATTTCAGTTTTCGTGTTGGCTGAGAGAGTTGAATTGCAGTTTGGCCTTTGTGTGCTTTGAAGCTGAGAGAGAGAAGATAGCCAAGGCAAGTGACAGTTGGATAGACCTGCACTGCACACAGCGCAAAGAATTAACATCATCATTCACCATCTGGAAGGTGGGCGAGGCTTAATCTCAGTTTGAATATTGTGAGGGGACAGAATCTGAAAGATTGCCTAGCTTGAAGCTCATGGGAGAATGTAAAGTGACCCTCACAACACTGTCTTATTCCAAAAGAAAGTAATTAGCTGAATTGGCTGAATTTGGCTGGAAGTATTGAAAAGGAACCAGAACAAAGAACTGGGGCAGCCATAGTCAAGAGAGGGTAGATGAATCTTTTAACTCTAAGAAAGCTGGAGCTGAGGAGAATTCTCTGAGGACCTAATGGTTGTTTACCACAAAAGTAAATAACTATAAGATTGATGTGTCATGTATGCGAATTCTTGAGGTAAGTGAGAATTAAACCTGAGACCATAGTTACATGCTATAGTGTGAACTTTCGAGTATTTGTCTAATTGTTCTTTATACCATTTTGTTAAAAAAAACTAATTGAGATCTTGTGACACTTTTCTATTGGTTAAAGTGAGATATTTTGGATTTCTATTTAAATGTTAACAGTCCTGAATTGGATCATAATAAAATCCATCATAATACAGATACAGGTCAAGTATTCCTTTTTCAAAACCCTTAGGGCCGATTGCTTTTTGGTATTAAGAAGTTTTTCATTTATTAGATCTACTGTAGGCTTACTGTAGGCACTCCAATTGTCTAAGCCTGAGCTAGCTATGGCACACAAATATCTTGGTCTGGATTTCCGGTCCTTCCCGCCAATGGGATATTTCAGTCGCGCCAAAAGCCCCCCCCCCCCCCCCCCCCCCGGTTGTCGCAGCCTGTGGGCAATGCAAATGGCTATTAACTTCTGCAGGACTGAAAGACTCCACCTCCTAGTGCATTATCATGGATCATTTTATTCAAAATGACAATCAGAATAAAGAACAAAGTAATATTGAAACAAAATTAAACTTCTTGGGCGCGATCTAACGGAAAAGTTTCTAAGTGTGGTAGCGAGCGGGGCAGGGTACAGATTGGTCACTGAAGTTGAGATTGGCCTGGGCCACAGAGGTGCCCCCACCCAGATGACCGCTCACACTGAGTTGTTCATCCCAGGATGATGATTCTTCCCTTCCACTGAACAGATGTTCATTCTCCTGAGGATCTCCATCCAATGCTTCTGGCCCTTCTGAGACAACCTCGGAGGAGAGCACTACACAGTTGCAGATGCACATCAGGAGGAGGGAGGAACATCCAGGGGAGACAGCAGTTGGAGGTCTTCTGGATCCCAGGACCCAGCTGGGTCCCAGTCAAATGCTGAGCCCCTGGACCAGGTTTACCCAGAGCTGAAACAGTCGATCGAGTGCAGCCGTGATATTCTGAGGGGGATGTCAACGACACTCCAGCAGGTCTATCACCAATTGGAGGATTCCAAAGGCTATGGGTGCAGGAGATTGCGCTGGCAGTGCATGGCACCAAGGCCAACACTGTTAGAGTGGCGACTACAGTGGAGAGCCTGGAGCACCCTGACTGCCCCTAGCAGCAGGCTGCCTCCACCTCTGATGTGCATCCTGGGTAGACACCTGGACATAGCGGCAGAGCATGGTGGGCTAAGCAGATAGAGGATCATTGAGAGGGCACGGGGGGGGGGGGGGGGGAGAAGGGGGTCAGCTCCATCGGGAGCTAGGGGCAGTCAGCAGCTTGAGTGGTGGCCAAGGAGTTGCTCAGTCAAGGACGACCGTGACTGAGTGCCTCGGCAACATGTCCAAGTCACTGGAGGACCTATCCTTGATGCTGATGGACCTCCCCAAGGCGCTGCGGAGCATTTCCCAGCCTCAGATGGGCATTGCCGAGGCGCTGTGGAACATGACCTGGTCGCTGGGGAAATGTGCCCCAGTCTCAGGTGGACCTTTCCAGGGCACTGCGAAGCATAGCTTGCTCACAGAGGGGCAATGCTGATGGCATGAAAACCATGGTGCAGACATTGGGGAGCCGCCAGGGCTGACAGGGTCAAATGACAGGGGAATCCGCAGATAAATCCAGCTGTGCCTCCCCATCCCGAGCTGACTCCGAGGTCCCTACAGGCACCGACCGGGAGGAAGGAGAACTGGAGGCCGAGCCGGGGCCTTCCTACGGGTGACGACAGTAGTCACCAGCTGTTCTAAGTCCCCCGCCCCCCCCCCCTCCTTGACAGTGGTACGACTCGGGATCGGCGTGCAGAACAGTGTGGCATGGTGAGGCAGGTGCCACTGCCAAGTCAGCCAGCGTACGTGGCCCTAGGCCCTCCAGAGGAAGTACGTCAGCGGCATCAACGATCACGTGGCATGGTAAGCAGCAGGCTGCCCCCACCTCTGATGTGCATCCCGGGTAGACACCTGGACATCGTGGCAGAGCATGGTGGGCTAAGCAGATAGAGGATCATTGAGAGGGCATTGGGGGTGGGGGGGGGGGGGGGGGGGGGTGGCAGCACTAGGGGCAATCAGGGCCATGATTGTACACCATGAAAACACGTTATACCCGGGACATGTGATGCCTCTGTCACGTTAATCCGCACTGTGGGGAGGCCTGCAGCCCTCTCCCCCAGTTGCTCTTCGCCCTCCCTGACCCCAGTCCCCCGGTTCCCTGCTACTAGACCTGCACCCCCCTCCCCCAAGGCAGACCACGTGCAGGTGACGGGGGTGAGCACGCAGCAGACAGGAGTCAGTCCATGGCATAGATTTAGGAGCACCAGAGCTCAGTTCTCTACGGGTTATCGTCACCCTCCTGCCTTGTATATTGATCCGCTGACAGTGCCGGCACAGGCCCATCACCATGGAGTGATGTTACACAGACCCTGGGAGGATGGAACATGCTCTTTCGGGAAGGGGGCGGATAATGGGTGGCTGGGTGGATGGGGGTTTGGTTGGGGATGTAGTGGTGGAGGGAGGAGGAGGACGAGGCTGATCGGGTGGGGTTGGGTGTGGGAGGACGGTGGGTGGGAAGGGGAGAGGAGGTGAGATGATGGGCGAAGCCTCATCCTATCAGAAGCGGGCGAGGATGAGGACTTTCCTGGTCTTCCGGGCATGTCAGATTCTCACAGCTGCTGCCTGTCCTCCAACCTCCAGCTGGTCCTGCAAGTCCTCCCCAGGCTCGTTCTCCAGCCCTTCCTGGTCTAGCCCCTCCTCATCCTCCTCCTTCTCAGTGGCTACATGTTCCTCCACCTCCATGTCGCCCCGCTGCTGTACCACAAGTTGGGCGACCCTCCGGGAGGTGTATTGCAGAGCACCACCAGAGCGGTCAAGGAATCGGAAACACAATTTGAGCAATCCAATGCACCGCTCAATGACAGCCTACGTGGCCACGTGGGCTTCGTTATATCGGGTCTTTGCATCGGTCTCCGGCGTATTGGCGTCATCAGCCAGGTCCTCAGTCTTATCCCCCAAGAGCCAACCGGTCACCCTGTCCCTCAACGATGCCGGGGATCTCCGACTACCACAGCATGTCGCTGTCATGCACACTCCCTGGGAAGCGCGCACACAAGTGCATGATCTCAGGTAGTGGTCACACACAAGTTGGACGTTTAGAGAATGGATAACCTTTCTGTTGTTGATGGTTCTCCCGGCCTTCCCAGTACGCGCATGGCGACATTCGTGTCATCTATTACCCCCCCTGGACCTGAGGCATCCCGGCGATGCCAAAGAATCCTGCTGCCCGGGCACCTTGATGGACTTGGTCCAAGCCAAGTGAAAGTTTATGTAGTCAGCTGCCTGGGTAAGCATGCCATCTATGACTTTGCGGATGCACTTCTGGGCTGTTAGTTAGGATATACCACACAAGTCCTCACTCGAGCCCTGGAATGATCCTGAGGCCTAAAGGTTCAGGGCTGCAGTGACCTTGACGACCACCCAGAGAAGGTGTCCACCTACTCCACATGATGCCAAGTCGGCCAGAGGACACAAGGTGCTGCACCATCTCCTTGTTGAGGCAGAGCCTCCTGTTGCACACGCTGTCCATCATCTGTTCGAAGGACAAGCGACAACTGTACACGTTCTGGGTCTCTCCCTAGCCTGATGGGCTGCCGGATAATCAGGGTGTAGGGCAGGGCCCTGCACATGGGCCACAACCTCAAGCCTCTGTCGATGCTGCTTCCACCATCTTCCCCGGCGTCTGGCAGCCTAGCCTGTCAACGCTACCACAAGGTTTAATTCTGCGGGGTCCAAAATATCATCCATAATGAAATATTTGTAAGGAATTGGAGAGGGTGTGAGGCCAGCAAACAGCTTTGGCTTCAACCCCGGTACCCTCGGATCCCCAAGCGTTCCCCACCCTCACATCCCCTGCCATCTACCAGGGAGCCATCCAACACGCCCTGCAGATGCACCCTCTGCCACAGCAGTGGCCCATGAGCACCAAACCCCATTCCCTATACGCTTGATACCCAGTGGAAAAGTGACCAGGACCGGGCACCTGTTCCTTCTCTGGTCCACACCTACCATTCCGGTTGTGGAGATGTCCCCAGTGCTGAGGCGCAGCTTTTGGCTTTTTGAATGTTGGCTACATCCTCTGTGGTGTTGATGCCACCGGTGTTCAGGACAAATGTCCAGGCCTCACAGTCTGATTGGGATGCGAGGCAGTAAAAACTCTGCGTCATAGCACGTGCCGCCACGGGAATCCACTTGAGGGATGTGAGGGGCTTACATTATTAGAATTGCCAATTCCCCACTCGCGATAGCCTTCAGCTGTGCTGCCAGAAGCCACCACGGTCAGCGCTGGTTAAAGTGGGCTTTAGCATATTACCACGGACGAGAGGGTGTTTGGTGGGATGGACTGACAGCAGCTGGTGTTGCCCCCTTTATGAGTTAACACAAAACACGATCCATGGGGTGGCATGGCAGATCCGTGGGCGCTGAACCACCTCGCACCCCCCCCCCCCCCCCCCCCGTAATGCGTCAGGGACTCCCCCCCCCACTCCCCACAATTAACCTGCCTCCACCTGCCGGGGGCTCACTCAACCCCCTTCCCCCCAAGCAGCAGCCCCAGTATCCCCCCCCCCAGGCTGACTGCCCACTTTTGAAGAAGGCTTCTCACCTCCTCAGATCCCTACAGCAGCAGCCCCATAGCGCTGGCTTCAAGTTTTTAAATATGTGTACTGAACGGTTGGGGAGGCAGTTGGTTAGATCACGGGAGGCCGTTAGATAGGGGGTTGTTCCCATTAATGGGATGGAGACTGGTTGTAATTGATGATCATTGGTTTCTCGCCATGTCGCAGGGGGATCGGGATCTCGCCAACGGGAGCGGGCTGGTTAGATCAGAAACCGATTGGCGCCCGGCATGGTTTCGATTCCGGCCTCTCCCACTATCTAACCAGCCCGTTGAATTTGGTACTGTGACAATAACTGCATTTAAAATATTTTTGGTAAATTTGCAGCAGTGATTCATGGTCTGCCAATGGTTATGGGCAGTCTTAAAAGACAGGGGTGGGGTGGCAAGTGGCACAGTGGTTAGCACTGCTGCCTCCGGCACTTAGGACCCCGGTTCGAATCCTGGCTCTGGGTTACTGTCTGTGTGGAGTTTGCACATTCTCCTCATGTCTGCGTGGGTTTCACCCCCACAACTCAAAGATTGGCCACGCTAAATTGCCCCTTAATTGGAAAAAAAATAATTGGGTATTATAAATGTATTAAAAAAATAATAAAAGTTAAAAGACAGGGGCCAAACCTGAGTGCTATCAATTAGAAATGATAGACTCTTGTATATTTGGCTCAGCTTTTCAATGAATGATATATTATCTGAGTGACTGCCAATTATATAGGGGATCTGTAAACTATTTGTCTTGAATAGGCAATGTTAATGAAGTTGGTTGTTTTGATTAGATACAGGGTTTTCTTTTTAAAGATCACTGTTGCGATAAATGAAAAGTTAGAATCATTCTTTCTCAGCTGCACTGCAAAAGCTAGACACTAAAAACCAGAGGCTTGTCTAAATTTGGAAGCTTACTGCTGGAAATCAGTGGGTGCAGCTGCTCGTGACCAGCATTCAGGTAGGAGAATGCCACCATCAACACACTCCAGCTGCACTCCAGGTAGTGCTAACCATCAGTGGAGTAATCAAGGTGGCCTTGATATGAGCAGCATTACTCTATTTTACCATGAAACATTTCCCCACTGTGCTTGATCCCCCTTGGGTGAACAGAAGAACATTGGGCACGAAAAATAAATTTTGATTTTGAATGGATTGATTCAATAGCGCCAGCTGTTTCACTGTTCTTCATTGATTCACTAAGAAAAATGTCAGCGCTGTACTAATCATTACCAAAGTACTCCCTCATTATAGCACTGTTTGACCTTGGCCCCTTCATTTTTTGTATTACACTTAATGCTATCATTTGGAACCTTCACCGTAGCCTGCACAGTCTTATAATGTCAAGCGCATGGTTCTATAATCAGAGGAGAATATTGTTAAGCTTTTGAAACTGGACATTATATTTTGCTTTGGAATGAAAAAGAGGAGAAAGTATTATTTCTAATCCAGGTCTAAAGCTATAACCCTCAAATCACAGATTTGGGTAATGTAGAAATGCGCAATTCCTGAGCAAGTGATTTTAATAGTGAGAACAGGAAGAATGCACAAATCACAATGTAGATCGCACATTGGTTTTCTTGGTCAGTATAACACAGCTGGAAAACTTCTTTCGGCCTGCTACAGGGCATGTACTATTTTGCAAAATGGCTCAAAGAGCTTTCAATCTCGGCCTCATCCATCATAGAAACATACTTCGAAAATAGAAGCAGGAGGACATCATTCAGCCCTTCGAGCCTGCTCTGCTATTCACTATGATCATGGCTGATTATCAAGTTCAATACCCTAATCCGTCTTCTCCCCATATCTCTTGATCCCCTTCGCCCCAAGATCTTCTTGAAATTACACAATGTTTTTGCCTCAATCAATTTCTGTGGTAGTGAATACCACAGCTTCACCAATCTCTGGGTGAAGGAGTTTCTCCTCAAAGGTCCTAAAAGGTTTACCTCTTATCCTCAAATTATAACCCCTAGTCTTGACTCCCCCACCATCGGGAACATTCTTTCTGAATCCTGTCCAATCTTGTTAGAATTTTACAAGTTTCTATGAGATCGCCCCCTCACTCTTCTAAACTCCAATTAATATAATCCCAACCGATTTAGTCTCTCATCAATGACCTGGGGCAGGATTCTCCGACCCCCCCGCCGGGTCGGAGAATCGCTAGTGGACGGCGTGAATTCCGCCCCCACCAGCTGCCGAATTCTCTGGCGCCGGAGATTTGGTGGGGCGGGAATCGAGACGCGGCAGTCGGCGGGCCCCCCCACCGGCGATTCTCCGGCCCCCGATGGGCCGAAGTCCCGCCAGTTCTATGCAGGTCCCACCGGCGTAAATTGGCACGGGTGGGCTCCGGGGACCTTGGGGGGGGGGGGGGGGGGTTGCGGGCCGATCTGGCCCTGGGGGTTGCCCCCACGGTGGCCTGGCCTACAATCGGGGCCCACCGATCCACGGGCGGGCCTGTGCCATGGGGGCACTCTATCCCTACGCGCCAGCCGTGTAAACCTCGGCGATGGCCGGCGCGAAGGTGAACCCCCCCCCCGCGCATGCGCGGACCCATGCCGGCCGACGGAGTCCCTTTGGCCCAGGCTGGCGCGGCGCCAAAGGCCTTCAACGCCAGCCAGCGGGGCGCAAACCACTCCGGCGCCGGCCTAGCCCCTGAAGGTGCGGAGGATTCCGCACCTTTGGGGCGGCCCGACGCCGGAGTGGTTCCCGCCACTCCGTCCCGCCCCGCCAGGTACGGGAGAATCCCGCCCCTGAATGCTTGGCAAAAGGTCCGACAGAATTCGCGCAATTTACAGAAGCAAAACGCGATTATTGCTGTGAAATAGTAACACCAGGCAATGTTCAATAACACTATCCTGATGCAGAAAAATGTTTGCAAAATTACAGTATTGCACAAAGGGTAGAATCGATGCTATACGTGCCACAGTGGGAAAGAGAAAGGGTTTCATGTTTTTTCAAATAAGTGAAATCATCCTTTTTCAACCTCCTACTTCTCTAATAATCCCAGGAAAAACAGAAGGACATTTTCTGGAACATGTGTTGAATCCTGTGACAGTAAATATATAAGGAAGCAACTGTTGAGTTGTATAGGGAAGAATTTGAAGGCATTGGAACTTTGGTGATTGGGAGGGTGTGGAGTGTCATTAGCATACACCACATTCATTATGTATTCTCTGCTTAAGGTGGAATAATGCACCAAAAAAGCTACACACACATGTGGATGGGTGTCTAATCAACTCCCTTTGCAAAATTCAATTGCACAGTGCATGCTGTAGTCAGCTTCTTCAGATATATGTTGAATAATAAAGGCACCTCAGAACGCTGGTACCAGAACGAGAAGTTACGTTTTTTTTTAAACTTGCTTTATTGCGGAGCTGGAATGTAAGCTGTAGGTTACAGATTGTCCTCTTTCACCACCTCACCCAATCTGCACTTTACTCTGGACCTTCACCAGCATCTGAACCAGCCCATCCTGCTGCATCCAAAGCACCGTGAACAGGGTCTGGGCCCAAACCCACGCACACAATTCACCAAATGAGGTCAACCGGGCAAATTGATGTGTTTCTGCTAATAGGCTATCACAGCATGCATTGTGTGGGATCATTCCTAAAGAATCCAATTTCGATGCTACTGTCCCCACTGCGAGTTCCGTATCTCATTTCCCTGGTTATCATCTCAAACTGAACCAAACTTCAGTGTCTCACTTAAATCCAAGCCAAAACCTCTGACTTCAGCGTATCCAAAATCAGTATACTCTCAGCCTATGCCATACCAGTTCACCCTGCCCGAGCTACAACTGTTTTTGCTCTGTAATTATCTCTAATTTTAAATTCTCATGGCTCTGTATAAATCCTTACTATTCCCTTTACCTGTAATCATTGTTTTACAAGACATGAGTGTCAACCATGGGCAGGCCATCATTTTTTGCCAATCCCTAATTGCCCTTGATAACTCTCTGTTCTTCTGACTCCAGTCTCTTACATATTGTTGTCTGCGTTCAGTCAAATAATCACTCATGGGAATTCTGTCCTTAAACCTTTTGCCCATCACCTTACAATCCCACATCTTTCCTCCTTAAAGAGCTCTCTTGAAATCTACTTATTTGATAAGGTTGTTTATCCTCTTTCCTCACAGCTTGACAGAATTTTGTGCCTAAAGTCCATGAAGCACCGGGAGATATTTTTGCAGGGTAAAAGTATTGTTGTAGATCTTCACTTTTGGCTCCGACAGATGTTTTATTTCTTTGTATAAATCTGATTATTGACTTTCTGTTTTTTCTGTGAAAGAGGGAAGGAAACGGAGACTTGAGTGAAGGAAGGAGAGATGCAGAGCCCCCGATACAGAAAAAGGGACTGAATTATCAGACACTCATTTTGCTTAATTGACACAATGCTGCATGAGTTCAAACGTTCACACCCTCATCCTCGCTGAGAAACCTGGGCAATAAATAAGAAAGGGTCGATCAAAACAGGGAGAAGTCCGATAGGACTCTTTATGCCCTGTGCCACTTTGGTTGCAAGAAGGCCTGTTTAGAAACCCTGGAAGCATTCAGCAGACAGGGATCTGGCAAACAGATCCTCAACAATAGAACAGGCAGAGGAAGGCTTCAGCAGAACAAAACCTCTAAATATCTTGTTTTCCTGGCCATAGGATCAAGATTTTGTTCTATCTAGAGACATGTACAAACTGGTATGCAACGGTTCCCCCACACTAAAGGATGTCATGCAAACGTGGTTTTCTTTCCATGCATATCCCCCACGCCCTTTGCCGACTAACAGATAACGATAGGAACAGGAATTTTTGAAAGCTTCCAGTTATGATCTGGCACAGTGGCAAGATGGTCATTTAGCACTCTACCTTTCAGCAGCTGGAACTAAGCAACACTCTCGGATCCACTCTATTTTGGGCATGGAACATTAGGACACTCATTGTCACCCCAGTGAGTAAATACCAAGCATAGCACTGTATCTGCTGCCTGAAAACTGCAACGATAAGACATAAACATCACCGCTCCAAGTGAGATCCGATGAGCTGGAGCAAGGCAGCTTCGGGAATTTCGAGACAACTGTCCTTTCTTCTGGAAAGGGAAATCAGAAGAAGGACACAGAGTTCACAGAGTTGGATTTGCCATCAAGAATTAACTTGTGAACCGGCTTCATGAGTTCTCTCTTTGAAGAAAGTAGTCTCAAACTGGCAAGAAGTCAATTTGCCACGATGGAAAACTTCAATCAAGAACAGAATAAGTGTTCGCAGTGCTTCGGATGTCTTGAAGTCCAATATCATCAATATCTGCTGAGAGACACTTGTTTGGATTTTCTGCCAGGAAACATCAAGATTAATTTGATCAGAAGTTCAATGAACTGATTCATTGCAAGTACAAGATTTTCTGCACCTGGCGGAATGGACCGAAACTCAAAGCAAAAGAAACTGGCTTACCAACAAGTAAAAGCTGAGTGAACTGGTGACATGTGGTGGCAGACAAAAATCAAAGGAAATTTATCACCTCATCACGAATCATATCCATGGCTTCTTCACTGCCACAAAGACATTTTATGGCCCAAGTACTCAGGGATCAGTTCTTCTGGTTAGCACGGTAGCACAGTGGTTAGCACAGTTGTTTCACAGCTCCTGGGTCCCAGGTTCAATTCCCGGCTTGGGTCACTGTCTGCACAGAGTCTGCACATTTTCCCCGTGTCTGTGTGGATTTCCTCCAGGTGCTCCGGTTTCCTCCCACAATCCAAAGATGTGCAGGTTGGGTGGATTGGCTATGCTAAATTGCTCTTAGTGTCCAAAAACGATTAGATAGGGTTACAGGGATAGGGTGGAGGTATGGGAGTAGGGTGAAGGTATGGGATAAGGTAGGGTGCTGTTTCCAATGGCCAGTGCAGACTCGATGGGCCAAATTGCCTCCTTCAGCACTGTAAATTCTATGATTCTGAGGCCTAAAGACAGGGGATATTTAATCAAAGAAAGGGAAGCTGTTAGCTACCATTGAAGGCACCATTTTGAAAACTCTTTCAATCACGAATCAAATGTTGCCGAGAGTTTTTTTAACTCCATCCCACTCTAGTGAGCTCTGTATCTGTTAATACATGATTAGTTAATGGGCAGTCAGTGCAGTCAGATGATCACTAGATGGCAACACTAACAGGAACTATGTAATAAGTTTCCTGCTCTTTCTTAGTGTTAATGAGTGTATATCGCAGCTAGAGGATAGAAGTGACCAGCTCAGAGTGTCGTGTATTCTATTCATTGTTAATTTAATCTAATCTTAGTTAATTCTATTACTAGTCAAAGTATTAAAGTAAAAGAACTCACAAGTATATTATTTTGTTCCTCAATAAATAATTTCTCATCAACTGGAAGATTTTGACTGTTGATCATCAAGTTAAATACAACTCGGCAAGATAAATGAGTAATATATATGTTACATCTCTGTAATATAACATGGCACCAGGTAAAAAAAGCTTTAAGAACGACTAGTAGCAAGATTAGGGAAGAAAATAAAAAGTTCCGATACCGACTGTATGATTGGTTAATGTGCAGTCAGTACAGTCAGATGATTACTAGATGGCAACGCTAACAGGAACTATATAAGGAGTTTCCCGCTCTTTCTTAGTGTTAGTGTGTGTATCGCAGCTAGAGAATAGAAGTGACCAGCTCAGAGTGTAGTGTATTATATTAATTGTTAATTTAATCTAATCTTAGTTAATTCTATTACCAGTCAAAGTATTAAAGTAAAATAACTGACAAGTATATTATTTTGTTACTCAATAAATAATTTGTCATCAACTGGAAGGGCGGGATTCTCCGCCAGCGGATTCTCCGTTTTTCCGGCGCCCGGGGGTTTCCCGATGGCGTGGGGCTGCCCCACAATGGGAAACCCCATTTATCAGTCTGCATAGCAGAGAATCCCACTGGCCGGTCGGGGCAGAATAGCGGCACGGCGGGTCGGAGATTCCAGCCCGAAGACTTTGACTATTTATCATCTAAATTCAACTCAGCAAGACAAATGAGTAATTTATATATTACATCTCTGTAATATAACATGATACCAGGTTAAAAAAAAAGCTTTAAGAACAACCAATAGTAAGATTAGGAAAGAAAAGAAAAAGTTCCGATGCCAACTGTATGATTAGTTAATGTGCGGTCAGTACAGTCAGATGGCAACAGTAACAGGAACTATATAAGGAGTTTCCTGCTCTTTCTCAGTGTGTGCATAGCAGCTAGAGAATAGAAGTGTAGCTCAGAGTGTAGTGTATTATATTAGTTGTTAATTTAATTAAATCCTGAGACAGCGGGAGGTATACACTGCCTCAGGAAAGCAGGCAGCATTATCAGAGACCCCTCCCACCCAGGCATTGCCTTCTTCAAGACCTTTCCATCAGGCAGAAGGTACAGAAGTCTGAAGACCCGCACATCCAGACATGGGAACAGCTTCTTCCCCACAGCTACAAGACTCCTCAACGACTCCCCCTCAGACTGATCTGTTCCCTATAAGAACACTATTCACGATGCTATGTTGCTCTTGCTCATATATTTGCTTTGTTTGGCCCCTTGTTCCGCACTGTAACCAATCACTCTTTGTCAATGTATCATTTGTCAATGTCCTCTGTTGATTATTCTCTTTGTCTACTATGTACGTACTGTGTACGTTCCTTTGGTCGCAGAAAAATACTTTTCACTGTACTTCGGTACATGTGACAATAAATCAAATCAAATCAAATCTTAATTAATTTTATTGCTAGTCAAAGTATTAAAGTAAAAGAATTCACAAGTATATTATTTTGTGACTGAATAAATAATTTGTTATCAACTGGAAGACTTTGACTGTTTATCATCAAGTTAAATACAACTCGGCAAGACAAATGAGTAATATATATATGACATCGCTGTAATATAACACTCACAACACCCAGTTAGATTCAAATTCGGAACTCCACCAATGCCTAGGGAAGTGATGAAAGCTATGACACAAATCAGAAACAACAACTCAACAGAAGATGATGAATCCTCACTGTAATCTTTAAGGATAGAGCACAGGGCCTAACAGGACAGCTCCAGGACCTTATTTTACAGATTTGGAATGAAGAAGAAGTCCCAAATGATCTTAAGGATGCCATGATTGTGACAATCTCCAAAAAAGGGCACAAATTCAACTGTGGAAATTACAGAGATATCTCCCTGCTTTGCACTGCAGGAAAGATCATTACGAGAACCCTTCAGAATCCACTTATTACACTTGCAGAAGAGCTATACCCCAAATCTCAATGTGGATTTAGGCAATCAAGAGGCATGGCTGGCATAATATTTCCATCTTGTCAAACACAAGAAAAAGGTTGCGAACAACATCAACCTAGCACATTTGACTTGACAAAGACTTTCAACTCTGTAAACTCTAGAAGATCCTGCTGAAGCATGAATGGTCTCCAAAATTCATTCCCATCCTTCACCTACTTCATGGTGACGTGTGAGTTGTCATCCTTAACAATGCATTAATTACAGACCATTTTAAGGTTATGACAGGACTCAAACAATGTTGTGCAATCGCCCAAACTCTTTTCTCAATCTTCTTGGTTGTTATGATTCGTCCAACTAGAGATAAGCTCCCTGCTGAGAGCAGCGTGTTTGTCAAATGGATGGTAAACTTTAATCTCAGATGGCTCCAATCAAAAATTAAGACAACCTGGACCTCATTCATTGAACTCCAATATGCTCATAATGCTGCAGTCAGGATTCATGATGAGTGCTTGGAAAATGTGGAGCACTTCCAGTACTTTGGAAATTATCTTTCAAGGAAGGCTGACATTGACTAAGAAATCCAGTATCTCTTGAACCCTGCTGGTGTAGCCTTCTGCCATCTAAGGAAGTGGGTGTTTCAACATTGTAACATTGAAACTGAAACCAAACTCAAGGTCTACCATTCAGTTGTGGTGCCTTCTTTACTGTACATGGCTGAAACATGGACAATATTTCGGAAGCACCAAATCACTGGAGTCAAACTATCCTATATATTAAGTGGGAGGACTGACGTGCCAACATCAGTGTCCTCCCACAAACAGGCACTACAAGCATCGAGGCTGTGATCATCCACCACCAGCTTCATTGGGTTGATCACATAATTCGGAAGTCAAATACTAGGTTCCAAAAGCAGGTCTTCTTCTCATTCAGGGCAGACTCACCAGAGGAGGACAGAAGGAATGCTTCAAGGGTGCACTGAAAGACAACATGAAGAAATGCAACCTTGACATTAACTCCTGGGAGACCATTACCTTGAATTCAACCAGATAATGTCAGTGTATATGGGGAGGATCCCTGTGTCCTGAGACCCCAACGACGATAAAATAAAGGAGACAAGTGAGAGCAGCAAAAAGAACACGCTAAGACCCAAACGTATAACACACAACCAGATATCCCACAGGGCAACAAATGCTCTATGTGGCACAAAGTCTGAAGATCTAGAATCTGCCTCAGAAGCTATCTGCAGATTCATGGAAGACAATCATCTTCACCAGCAAGAGATAGCTAATACTGTCCTGCAGGCAAAGACTAAAAATATAAATTTTTGTAACAGAACATAGTAATTTTTCAAAGCAAGCGCAATAATAGTTTAATAATAGCAGAAAAGTGCTACTATCTCCAGCAATAATATAAAATTAAAGTATATCTAATGACAATATAAAATGGAAGAGACACTCCTATTGCAGTCTGCATAATAATTCATTGTGTTGAGATATGAATTAAAGGAAAGACATCTTAATAAAAACCTTTCTAAATTTGGAGACAGTAAAGTACCAAAAGGATCATGAGTCATTCAGATTTTATTTGCAGAGGATACAGTTTACTGGAAGTTATGTCATCGCCTTGTGTGAGTGCAAGGACATTTTTAAAAGGTGGTGGCTATTAACACTTTAACAGTACTGTTTTTAATATTTAAAACTAATTCACTGTGGACTAAAACAGCCCAGTGAGTTAGATTGGGTTTGTATTTAGATCAGACTTATCCACAGGATAAAATAACCCTCTTTCTGAGGCGCTAAAGGGCCAGAGGGTGTGAAATGTTGACTACCTCAACTCCATCTCTTGGACAATTCTCTTCACAGGCAGTTTCTGAATTGGCAATAACTTGAGAACTTTATTCAAATTCTAAGATTGCCGGTTGCATATTAGGGAACACTTTTCTTTCTATGTTGTATTTGAACATTGTTGCAATTGATTATGAGAAGCTTTATCCTGGCAGTGTCTCCATCCCAAAAAAGGCCCCATCCCGCATAGATGGGGAGGTTGAGACATGGCATATTCTGAGCCCGGCCTAATTTCCAGTCTATCCACCACAATCCTGTCACCCTATCCCCACACCTATACCCTATCCCTGTAACCCCAACTAACCTTTTTTGGACATTAAGGACAATTTAGCATGGCCAATCCACCTAACCTGCTCATCTTTGGACTGTGGGAGGAAACCGGAGCACCCGGAGGAAACCCACACAGACACGGGGAGAATGTGCAGACTCCGTACAGACAGTGACCCAAGCCAGGAATCGAACCTGGGACCCTGGAGCTGTGACCGACTGTGCTAACCACTGTGCTACCGGGCTATCGTTTTCTTGAAAATCATAGTTCACTTTCACGATGAAATATCTCAATGGCATCTCAAGAAATGGTTATACTACAGAGGAGGTCTGAGGCAAAAGGTTGATGGATGTGGCTGTATTATATCCATTTGAAGGTTGGATTGGTAGTGCAGAACTCATCAATCAGTTCATAGATTCTTTCATTAATGAAAACCATCAATGTACGTCAGGTAATCAATCACATGCCCTGATAACAGACCAGTTCACCACAGTAATGTAACCTTGCTTTTAATTGTTTAACTTGGAACATATTTAAAAAGCTACACAAAAAACACACTGATTTTGCATAGGCATTTTGAAAGGTTATATCAGGCATTGTGTTTTTTATTTGTACAGCAATAGCATACTTACCATGTTACGGATAAGGAGGAGGTTAACAATCCTGATTTCTCAACCCTCTCACAACCTGTCAGTAGACAGAAAGGTGTTTTTCATTGCCCCTTTATAAGTGGTGATGTATTTTTCCCAACTCTTACGTCCGGAATGATTTCGGCGCCGAGGATCGGGGATCGATCCCAGCCCCGGCTCACTGTCCATGTGGAGTTTGCACATTCTCCCCGTGTCTGCATGGGTCTCACCCCCACAACCGAAAGATGTGCAGGTTAGGTGGATTGGCCACACTAAATTGCCCCTTAATTGGAAAAAAAAAGAATTAGGTACTCTGAATTTATTTTTTAAAAGTGCGAAGTGATTCAGTCTTTTATTAAAAACCCACAGCAAACTCAAGATATGGGAAAATAAGTTTATTTTTTATTTTACACAAAAATGTGGAAAGGGGTTTTGCAAACTCCAACACTTTTTCATTCATACAGTACAAGTGGAATCAGAGAAAGAAATGGGTATAGGGTAAGATCCGTTATAAAAACAAGATGTGGAGATGCCGGCGTTGGACTGGAGTGAGCACAGTAAGAAGTCTTACAACACCAGGTTAAAGTCCAACAGGTTTGTTTCAAACACGAGCTTTCGGAGCACGGCTCCTTCTTCAGGTGAATAGAAAGGCTTGTTCCAGAAATGTTTATATAGACACAGTCAGAGATGCCCCGGAATGCGAGCACCTGCAGGCAATCAAATCATCAAAGATGCAGAGAGAGAGGTAACTCCAGGTTAAAGAGGTGTGAATTGTCCCAAGCCAGTTCAGTCGGTAGGCCTCTGCAAGTCCAGGCTTGTTGGTGGGGGCCGAATGTAATGCGACATGAATCCCAGATCCCGGTTGAGTCCGCATTCATGCGTGCGGAACTTAGCTATAAGTTTTTGCTCAGCAATTTTGCGTTGTCGCGTCTCCTGAAGGCCTCCTTGTAGAATGCTGACCCGGAGATCAGAGGCTGAATGTCCTTGACTGCTGAAGTGTTCCCCAACTGGAAGGGAACAGTCCTGCCTGTTGATAGTCGCACGATGCCCTAGGGAGGTCATGTGACTTTTTCTCCTGGGTTTTGTACAAAGGATGTGTTTACCCAGGTCTGGATCCTTGCCGACAAACGGGCATCGTGCGACTATCAACAGGCAGGACTGTTCCCTTCCAGTTGGGGAACACTTCAGCAGTCAAGGACATTCAGCCTCTGATCTCCGGGTCAGCATTCTACAAGGAGGCCTTCAGGAGACGCGACAACGCAAAATTGCTGAGCAAAAACTTATAGCTAAGTTCCGCACGCATGAATGCGGACTCAACCGGGATCTGGGATTCATGTCGCATTACATTCGGCCCCCACCAACAAGCCTGGACTTGCAGAGGCCTACCGACTGAACTGGCTTGGGACAATTCACACCTCTTTAACCTGGAGTTACCTCTCTCTCTGCATCTTTGATGATTTGATTGCCTGCAGGTGCTCGCATTCCGGGGCATCTCTGACTGTGTCTATATAAACATTTCTGGAACAAGCCTTTCCATTCACCTGAAGAAGGAGCCGTGCTCCGAAAGCTCGTGTTTGAAACAAACCTGTTGGACTTTAACCTGGTGTTGTAAGACTTCTTACTATAAAAACAAGAGTTCTGGTTTCACGTGAGTCCAGAGTACAGAATCAAAAGCCCAATGACGCCTTCCTTTAGAGGCTGGAAGTGAGGCTGGAAGTCTGAAACTGTTATAGGATGAACCGTCTTTCCAGAAGTGAGGACTTCCAACGTGGAAGAAGCACGCAGAGATTAATTAGCCTTATCGGCACCAATACAGGAGGTCTGATGAATACACAGTGCTGATGAGGGCCAGGCAATTTACCTGGACTGAGTCCTTTCTGCTGTTACCTGTTGGATGGCAAAATGGTTCAGTTCCACATGGCAATATTACCTCTAGGGAGGTCATGTGACTTTTTCTCCTGGGTTTTGTACAAAGGATGTGTTTACCCAGGTCTGGATCCTTGCCGACAAAACCATCTCTGTGCTCTGCCTTCAAAACATAAAGGGTGTTGGTGCATTCCTCTGGAATTTGATTTTCTGTAGTCACAGGGGCATTAGCGCATCTTTAAAGATAACAAGGTCTCTGTTGGCTTCTGAAGGTTAGAAATTCCTCTGGTATGAGTCATGGCTAATCGGGCATGTTCGGGTATATGTAACCTTTGTCCATTTTTTTCAAATCTAAGAGTTTTATAAAGTAGCTAGGTTGACGGACAGATCTATATTTTCTTCCCTGTCTTCTGGGCAGAAACCAGAGTCGCTTAACATTTTCCAGAAAGAGTAGTTAAACTTTTCATTCCCCAAATAATAGATGTACTGTTCCAAAGTACAAATGGATATTATTTTATTTTGCTAGTTTTTGACCTGAGCAGCAGAAAAACAAAACAAAGTTTGAACTGGTTCCGAGCAGGTTTACAAAATAGGCATCATAAAATCTAGAAAATTCCGTAGAGTCCCTACAGCACAGAAGGGAGGCCTTTCGGCTCATCAGGTCTGCACTGAACCTCTGAAAGAACACGCTACCTAGGCTCACTCCCGCAGCCTATCACCATAACCCCACCGAACCTGTACATCTTTAGACTGAGAGAGGAAACCGGAGCACCTGGAAGAAACCCATGCAGACACGGGGAGAACATGCAAATTCCACACAGACAGTGACCCAAGAACTGCGCTGATCTGTTTCCGGTCCCCTGCTAGTGGTTTTAACCCGAATATGAGTTTGATGCAATCGGGGCTGTTAAGAGTTTCCGAAACCTGGAAGAATGGATTTCCGTAATGTCCTGCAGGATTTATCTGCAGACCCTTTAAGTGAAGCTCCAGCCTCACTGACAGTTGGAGCCTTTTCATATTAAAAGAGCCTGTTTTTCAAGGCCTTTTGGTTTATTGGGGAAGTGAGAGAGATGGGGAAAGCAGCGTTCCTGGTCACAAAAGGATCACAGGGCGATGGGGTCCAGGTCACGATGGAGGAGTAGGGAGGGTACAGATACAAATAGACTGCAATGTGGAGGGAGATATTTGTTGGGTCTCACAGTGTCACTCCCAATCCTCCTGGCACACAAGCAGAGCTGTAAAGCCATGTGCTTTATGGATTCAGCACTTTGCACCTTCTTCCAGCTGGCAAGCTTCCCTTTTAAAAATATAATGGTTGTCAAAATTAAGGCAAGCAGCCTCATTAAAATATTTAAATCAACAGCTTCTTCATGCATTTGGATTGGTTGTACACACCTCATTCTACCGTTGCTAATATCAGAAGTGAGCGTGTTTGATTCCTGTTCTAGACTTTTTTGCATTTTAATCTCTGACACGATCCTAAAGTATCAATTTTTGGGAAGTTATGATTTAGCATAGGCATTTTCAAAGTGTGGGTCGCAACCCGTGGGTGGGTCGCAGGGAGGGTGTCAGGAGGGTTGCGGAGCCATCCATCGTGCGTTCCCTGTTGCTGAAGTTCATGCGCAACAGCCGCAGCAGCCAACTTTTAAAAATGCCAGCTGCGAGCGGCTTTAGAAATGAATGCCGTGACTGGCTTTAAAAATGCGGGCGCACTGAGCATGTGTGTTCGCTCATCTGTGTGCATGGCCGGAGCCCAGAGAGCAACACCGCCTGCTCCTGATGTCAGCGCGCTGACCCAGGAGAAGATATTTTTAAAAATTCAATTCAGTCTTCCTGCATCTGTCTTGAATATGCTCAATGGCTGAGCCTGCAGAACTCTCTTTGATAGTGAATTTTAGAGATTAAAAAAATTCACAATACTTTGAGTTAAGTAATTCCTCCTCATCCATGCCCAAAAATTGTCGAATTGTGATTTGCAGACTACATCCCCAGGCTGTAAATCACCCATCTGAGGAAAACTTACATTCTGCATCTGCTCTGTAGAGCCTGAGAGAATAATGCCTGTCTCAATGAGGTGGTTTCTCATTCTTCGCTACTCTAGACAATAGAATATAAGCCCAGGTTCACCTCTCGCATTAAAGGAAATGTTGAATCACGAATGTCGGCTGGCGTGGGTCGCAAAGGTCGGCCGGTGTGGGTTGCGAAGGATGGCCAGTTGGTAAAAGTGGGTCCCAGGCAAAAAAGCTTGAAAAACACTGGTTTAGCCCATCGATTCCAAACTACCAAGTACAACAGAAAGTAAAAAAGTAGATTTAAATGTTATGCAGAAGGCAAAGTAAAGATTGGAAAAAACAGATGAGATTGAGAGAAATATAAAATAGACAGGAAGCAGCAACTAATCCATGAAAGCTTGAGATTCCACACTTCTAAATTTCAGTTTTCAAGGTCTGAGAGGCTGATTAGCATCAATTAGGCCAAGTCACAACATGTAAAACTAATTTACTCCTGAATACACTAGCCCTGACATTTTCTGACATGTTTATTGGGTATCAAGTAATTGTGTTATGCTGCTTCATGTAGCATAAGCTGCTTCCTTGATGTATGCTTTGACAAAGGAAGCTCCAGACTATGAAATGAGTTCAACTTGTTTATTGAACTATTAACACAGTTCTTAAATGAGTGCGACTCTCTGCTAATCTAGCTGTAGTAACTCAGTCTATCTTTACCAGCTTGCTCTAAGCCACGTGCTGGGTTTGATGCTGTTGAACAACCCTGATGTACTCTCTGGATGTCCATCTGTGGAAAGAGGCAGAGCATGTGTGCCCTGTCCTTTTGTATGGGTTGTGAAGTGCCCCTTGTGCTAATGCCACCTCAGGGTGTTGTAATGACCCATTGGCTGTATGTCTGCATGTCATGACATCTCTGGTGCTCCCTCTAGTGGTTACTTAGTTGTAGTGTATTTACATTAACCCCATGTGTATATACAGTGATGCATATCACCACATCCCCCCTTTTCTCGTGTAACATATTTTCTGTACTTTGTTAAAAAAAATTGAACAAAATAGGTAGATAAGTGATGACATGTACAAGTCATGATGACAGTGATGATAATACAATACCAAATAATATTTATGAGTCCAAAGTTCTTGAATTTATATGATCGAGCGGCTTTCTTGTTTTTTAATTGAAGTGTCGATGTTGATGTTGTCATTTCCTTGTGAACACCGTCAGTGTCCCTTTACCTAAGGAACCAAGAAGTCATCAGGAGATGTTCAAATGGTCAAATCACTTTGTTGTCTGATTTGGACTCTTTTTTTCCGATACTTGTGGTAGCAATTATTGACGTCATCTTTCCTGTCTGACCTGGACTGGTGTCTGTGTTTGAGGTATTGATGCTGCATGTCAGCTGCCTTGAAAGCTGGTCTGCTTGTTTGTAGTGCAGCAAACGTGAATTTGTAAGATGTGTTATCATGCCATGGTATGTCTGCACACTTGCCATTGTCTTGAGCTGTGCTGTCACAGTGTCCTGCATTTGCAGAGTTGTACCATGTCGTACCAGTTGTTGTTCCAGTGTTGTTGGTTTTGTTGTGCTTGTTGTTGACGTTGGTGCCTTTGGTACGCTTCTTGTTGTCTGTGTTGTTTTTGTAGGTTTTGTTATTATGTTTGTTTCACTCAATGGCCATTCCTAGTGGAGAATTTGAGTCCTTCACAAAGTTACTTGTGTCAGTGTCCTTTGTGGCATCTGCTGTTTCATTGAGTGTTTTGTCTGATTCCTCGGTGCTCCCCATCTGGAATCATGTCCGGTTCACCTGAGTCATCTTTGGCTTGTTGATGCTCCCTGTCTGGAGTCCATTCTGGTTCACCTGAATCATCTGAAGGGGCTGGTTTAGCTCACTGGGCTAAATCACTGGCTTTTAAAGAAGACTAAGTAGGCCAGCAGCACGGTTCGATTCCTGTACCAGCCTCCCCGGACAGGCGCCGGAATGTGGCGACTAGGGGCTTTTCACAGTAACTTCATTGAAGCCTACTCGTAACAATAAGCGATTTTCATTTTCATTTTTCATTTCATTTCATTTCATCTTTGGTTTCTTGATGGTCCTCTGTCGGAGTTACTTCAGGTTCACTTGAATCATCTTTGGTTTCTTGATGCTCCTCGTCTGGAGTCAAAATGTTCAAGATTTCATTTTCTTGTGGAGAGGCTCGAGTGGATGAGGTTTCAATTGACGTGGTCGCACTGGACTCACGAGTAGTTTCACTTGGATTATCGAGTGTCTCTGTGCATACGAGCTGAGATCTGTCAGTCTCGCTGTGATGTTGCACATCTTGTATGGGAATTGTGATGCCGTCGTTACTTGTCTCATATACAGTGGGTAGACCTGCAGTGTCTTCTTGGTGGTTAGATGAGCCGGGTAGACTGTCAGAGTCTTCTTCTGGTGGCTCAAGTAATCTTGGTAGACTGTTATAGTCTTTCCGTTGTTCACGTGAGCGTGGCAGACTTGCATCGTCTGCTGCTGGTTGCTCAGATAAGGTGGATAGACCTTCATGGTCTTGTTCATGCATGGAATGCGCATTGGAGTCTTGAGTTGCTCCCACTGTGGAGTCTGTCAATGAGCTCGCTGTGGAGCCTTGTATCCCTGTCTCTGTGGAGTCTGGCATTGTTCCCTGTGTGGAGTCGTGCAGTGGTCTCACTGTGGAGCCGATCTGTGCGCTCTCAATGGAGTCGTGCAGTGGTCTCCCTGTGGAATCTTTCATCGCTTTCTGTGTGGAGTCATGCAGTGGTCTCATTGTGGAGTCTTTTATCGCTCTCTGTGTGGAGTTGGGGACTCTTCGTGGTGCGCGGACCACTTTCTGTGTGGAGTCGGGGACTCTTCGTGGTGTGTGGACCACTTTTCGTGTGGCATCAGGCCACTCTCTGTGGGCTTCGTCTTCTTCATGAGTATTTGACAGGTTGCTGTTATCCAACGTATCGACGATCTGCCATGGCATCATGGTATTGGATTCATCTACCATGAATAGTGTCATTTTGAGCTTTTCAACCATGGCGCTGATGCTTGTATGATCATCATATCCAAATAACTCAGCCATGCCTGAGTAGTATTCTTTAATAAACCAATTATCTTCTTGTGTTTCGGTATTGTCATTGTACTCTCTGTGTCCAAGGAAGAAATCATCGTCTGAGTAGTAGTCTTCAAAGACCAAATCATCTCTTTGGGCAGTGCTAACTGCTTGTTGCAGTTCTGCGGAGGTTGATTTCTGCGGTTCTGCGCAGGTTGATTTCAACTACTGGTAGAAGTTCAGGTATTGTTCTGTCTTTCGAGGTGAAAGAATGGTGTTTTGCGGCTTTAAAACTCTTCTTCATAATTTTCGGACATTTCCCCTTTAATTGGGCATGGTCCGGGGGGGGTCTGACGTCATGATGCTCATGACATAAAGCGGAAGAATGGATTGCGCATGCGCAAATCGCTTTTCCTTTACTGTGCACTCTTTTCGCAACTGCGCATGCGCGGCTTCTCACGCATGCGCAAAACACTGTTTTGCCAGTTCACGTCATCCAGGGAACTGCCCATGTGCGGACTGGGCCGGCTGGATATGCGCAAGATGGCTGCCAATCAAAATTGCTGTTTGCTTCTGCTTCCTGGTGAGTATTGGTGCCAGTTGTACCAATTTCTTTTGTGTTTACCTTGCAGTAGCTTTCAAATATGTCCAGGACTGTCTGGAACTGCGTTCTGTCCTGCCCTTTGGAGTATTTAAAGGAGCGGAAGATCTCTGTTGCATGTACACCCGCGATGGTGAGTAGAAGAGCAATCTTCACAGCATCGGCCATGCCAGTTAGGTTGGATGCTTCCATGTAAAGCTGAAATCGTTGCTTGAATGCACGCCAGTTGGCACTGAGATTGCCGTAGTACCTGAGTGGTTTAAGAACCGGAATCTCGATCATCGTGCCTGGATTCAGTTTCTGGTTGTCACAGATCTTGCTGGGTTGAACTAAATAGATGTAACAGGCACTCCTGATATCATATTGTGTTATGCTGCTTCGTATAGCATACGCTGCTTTCTTGATGTATGCTTTGACAAAGGAAGCTCCAGACTATGAAATGAGTTCAACTTGTTTATTGAACTATTAACACAGTTCTTAAATGAGTTTGACTCTCTGCTAATCTAGCTGTAGTAACTCAGTCTACCTTTACCAGCCTGCTCTAAGCCACGTGCTGGGTGTGATGCTGTTGATCAGCCCTGATGTACTCTCTAGATGTCTGTCTGTGGAAAGAGGCAGAGCATGTGTGCCCTGTCCTTTTGTATGGGTTGTGAAGTGCCCCCTTGTGGTAATGCCACCTCTGGGTGTCATGATTACCCATTGGTTGTGTCCTGTTGTAATGACCCATTGGCTGTATGTCTGCACATCATGACATCTCTGGTGCTCCCTCTAGTGGTTACTTAGTTGTAGTGTATTTACATTGACCCCTTATGTATATACAGTGATGCATATCACCACAGTAATACCCCAATTACATGCTATTACGCGGATTTCAATGATAAGCCTATCAGAGGGGTAGAATTAGAGCCTATCTGTGAAGGAGAGGGTAACCCAGAATGCAACCTCTGGATTTTCATGTTTAACTCTCCATGTGCGTGCTCTGGAAGTTGTCCGAGTTAATAATATACCATAATAAAACTGAGCACCAACATCCTCACTGTTCTTGTTAACACAAAATCTGGACCAACATATTAACTAAAAATATCAGAACATTATATTTGAGTGTCAGTCCTCACTTTGAGAATCCATCTGTATCTATGTCATGCCAGTGAACAAATGGTGCAGAGATGTGTTTTGCACTATATTTCGATGGAGCTGTTAATGATACACTGACAACGTGCACTTAGCAAGCATGCTCAAATATGGGTGCTTCAACAGAAAGCCAGTTATGCCAACTCGAACATCAGACACTTATATAAACGTTACCAATGGGCATGGGATAGTTGAAGAGCTAAGAGGCTAGTCATGGACCTAAATGTTATCATGCTTGTCTTTAAATGCACATTTTCCACTTCAGGTGTTTGCTCTGCAGGGTATTCTTTTGTCCATTTTACAAAAATTATAGTACAACAGCAATATTCCATTACACAGTACTCAGCCTAAAAGCTTTCTGCTACAGGATCAGTGCTTTGGCCTCTGACCTTTGCATTTATCCATTGTGGTTATTTTTTATTACCTCATACACAACCATAGCATGGAATTTGTCAGCCGAATACTACAAGATTAGGATTTCTGGTTTGCATCTACGCGCGCCACTTTATTTGCAATAGCTTTTAAGGTAAGCAGTCATAACCACTTTGCAAAGTATTAAGATTAGAATCAGATGGATTCATAGAAAATCTCTCAGTCCTCCAAAAGATGCAACTGCCTTCATAGGATGAAATGATAAGCATCAGTTATTTTTCCAGGCTGCCACAGTTTCCATTTTAAACAGTATTATACATGGTTTGGTCTTGTTTTGCACCAGTAATATTATTATGCAGCATATATTAGTGAATGATCTTTGTGGGGTTTTACTTTTCCCCAAAACTGGTCTGTAACGTTGTGTGACAAGTAGCTTATGCCAACAATAAAAGCATCACTGCTGGATCCCATCTGAAAACAAACACAGTTTTATTATTAAATTTCATGTCAGGCAATAAAATTACATTAAAATTGGAATTCTATCCAACAAATCAGAGGTAAACTCACAATTCTATGGCAATGATTTCAATATCAGCTTTATTAATTGCCTGAGGTGTCTCTAATTTTTATAGTTCATAAAAGTGTATTCAGTCCTTCATCTACAGGATCTTCTTCAATTGGCTCTGCTTCACACAGCAGCTTTGCAACTTGCAGCCATATTCAATCGACGTTAGAATATAAATTAGTTCCATCTCCCACAAGTGTGAGCCCCACAGATTTTTGGTATTTATCTGAGAGCCCCAGGCATTAGACTAACAAATTAATCATCCAATGTACTCCATCAACTTGTTCAATGAAAGAGCACACTTTAAAAAAAAATAACCCATTGTTGTCACTGGATATTAATTTTCAATTGATCACTTTTAACTCTTCAAGTGCTGACTTCATCTTTGAAGCATGCCTGGTTTGAATTGAAAGAATGAGATTTTTCTCCTGGTTTGTGGGGAATTGTGGTGATACAATTATTCAAAATTAAGGTAGCATCACAGTCTCTGGAAGCCTCTACTAGGCATGTAAAATAATGAAAACGATGAGACTCATGTGCTTCGGAGCACTATGTTAGTTGAACTTTAGAAAGTTCATGAACATACTTCATCAACTCATTTGGCCACTTTTTTTATTTAATGGTAAATGAAATATTGCAATAGTGTTTCCCCCTTGTGCCAAACAAATTGCATTGATTATTTGAACTATCCTACTGAATGTTCCAAAATATGATTAAAGAATCTAAGTATTCCTGAATTACGCCAACTTGTGGGATTATAAAGGTCTTTTCATTGGAGGAAGAGAAACATTTCTTCCTTGATTGAGACACTCTTGGTTCTGATGGCAAATGCTGTTCAAAAACAGCACTTTGATTCAAAGTAAAAGGCCAGCACTTACAATACTTTGATCATCTATGTATTTGTGTACCTCAAATCATGGAAAGCCATGCTTCTACACGTACAGGTATCCCCCATTTAAAGTCCATCTTAACAACATGTTTACATTTTGTCATAATATCCACTCATGTTTATCATGAGATGCAGACAGGCAGTGATTGACACACAGGATAACCAATGAACACACACGACACAGAACAACCAATCACCAGACAGGACACCACCACTATAAAGCCCACAGGGCATTAAGGCTCTCCCTCGCTCACAGAACACTGCTAGGGAGATAGTCGCAGTGCACATGCCAATGAACATCATCACCATGTGATAGAGAGCTAGTCTGGTCAAGCCAGTAGGAGGTTATCAGTTAGGTTAATAGAGTGTCAACCCACAGCAGATTATGTACAGCAATCAACAGGTCAATAAAACACATCACATTTCAGTTTGTAATTTGGGATCCCTGAATAGACTTGCCCCCTTTTCATTTTAGCATCATACAGTGCATGCTCAGTATTGCTTAAAAACAATGACTGCTTCACCACTTCTCTCCTCCTCCTCGACTCTTCTACTCACCACTTCCTCCCTCCCTCAATCTTCTTTCCCCCCGACCCTCTTTCTCTTCGCCTCACTCACCTCACTTTACCGACCTCGTCCGACCCTTTTCCTCCCATATATTACGATGGGATGACTAGCCTACAGCTGTGCTGAAATTTCTATCATTGAAATTTGTGTTTTATGCAAAACAACGGTGAGCATCTGTGCCTCTTTGAGTCCCATGCATTTTGAAGATAGATAAGTAAGGATTAATTTGGCTGATGAGTGAAAATGAGCAATATTTCTTGTCAGGTTATTACAGGACTGAAGATTAGAAAACTTGGAACAGATTCTTTGCTCTCAAAATAACTAAAATCTTGTCGCTTTTTCCTCTTTTGAAATGCTTCTTTTCAATACAAGGGGGACGCAAAGATGACCCCAGCCTGGTGAAAAACATGCACTAAATAAAATGGATCTCATAATTACTCTTTCTCCAAACGTTTTACAGTGTGCTCACACAGCTTGTACATGTGTTGAATGTACAAACTGTGCATTCATGGAAGCATTTATGTTTTTGCTTAATGCAAAGGCACAGCCAATTAACTGTTGGCACAGCAAAATATGTGATGGTGTTGCAGAACGTTCCACTTAAAATAACTGATGGAGAGTTTTACTCGTGACTTTTTAAATTTTTTACTCCATTCTTAAAGTTACAAGCTAATGCGCAGAGTGGACAGGGCAAGCCCTTAATCCATCTCATTGCTTGCTCCAAAAAACAATTCAAATTCAAATTTAATCCAATTCATGTTCTGCACAAGAGTGACATACCAGATCCAGGCTGACAAGAAAAGGCATTGCATCTGATCCTGGGATGACCGAATGCTTGATCTTAGCCAAAACAACATGCTAACAAACCCAACTGTTTTGTTATGCTCTTGACGGAGCATAAGATGCTTCCTTGATGTACACTCTGACAAAGGAAGGTTCAGACTTGGAGATAGCTTTAACACATTTATTAAACTGTTAACAATTATCCTACTTGGTTTCGACTCTCCTGTTAATCCTGCTATAGCTACTCAGACTGACGAACCAGTCTGCTACAATCCACGTGGTGGGTGTGATGTGTTTCAAATCAACCCTGTGTACTCACTGAGAGTCTCCACTGGAAAGAGGAAGATCATGTGTGCTGTGTCCTTGTACATGGGTTGGTGTAATGCCCTCCTGTGGTAGTGTCACCTCTGTGTTGATCTTGAATGCCCATTAGTCGTGTCCTATCTTACTGGCCTATTGGTTGAATGCCTGTGTCATGATGTCTCTGGTGCTCCCTCTAGTGTCTAGCTAGGTGTTGTGTGTTCACATTAACCCCTTGTGTATTTACAGTGATGCATATCACCATATCCCCCCTTTTGTCGTGTTACATATTTTCTGTACGGTGTTAAAGAAAATTGAACCAACTAGGTAGATAAATGCTGAAATGTACAAATCATGATAACAGTGATCATTAAACAATAAGTCCAAATCATATGCATGAGTCCAAAATTCATTAATTATTATGGTTGAGTGTCTTTCTTGTTTGGTTGGTGAGGCAGTGATGTTGATGGTGGCATTGCTTTGTAAGCGCCGTCAGTGTCCCTGTGCGTAAGGAACCAAGAAGTGGTCAATCACTTTGTTGTCTGATGTGGACTCTTTCTTTCTTTCGATGCTTGTGGTAGCGATGTATGCAATCTGTCCTGAAAGCTGGGTTGACTGTTGGTAGTGTGGCAAACGTGAATTGGAAAGATGCATCGTCCTGCCACGGTATGTCATTGTACTGAGCTGAGCAGTAACAGTGTCCCTCATTGGCTGAGTTGTACCATGTTGTACCAGTCGTAGTTCCATTGTTGTTGTTTTTGTCGTGCTAGTTGTCGACGTTGTTGCCTTTGGTATGCTTCTTGTTATCGTCGTTGATGTTGTTGTTGTGTTGGCAGTGCTCAAGGACCACACTCTGTTGATAATACAAGTCCTTCACACAGGTACACGTGTCAGCGTGTTTTGTGGCATCTGCTGTTGCCTTGAGCGTGCCTTCACTGAGTTCTCGGCGCTCCCGGTCTGGAGTCATGTCCGGCTTACTTGAATCAGCTTTGGCTTGTGGATGCTCCCCGTCTGGAGTCTGGTCTGATTCACCTGAGTCAGTTTTGGCGAGTCGATGCTCCCTGTCGGGAACCCTTTCTGGTTCACCTGAATCAGCTTTGGTTTCTTGCAGCTCCCCGTCCGGAGTCATTGCAGATTCACTGGAGTCAGCTGACGTTTCTTGACACACCCTGTCCGGAGTCAAAACGTTCAGGAATTCATTTGCTTCTGGAGGCTTGAGCGAATGAGGTTTGAAGTAACGTGGTGTCACCGGAGTCACCAGTAGTCTCACTGTGATTGTCGAGTGCCTCTGTACACACTGGCTGAGGTCTGTCATGTTGCACATCTTTTATGGGAAGTGGGATGCCGTCGTCACTTGTCGCACATCCAGTGGGTATAGCCTCAGTGTCGTCTTGTCATTCACTTGAGCTGGGTAGACTGTCAGAGTCTTCTTGTTCACTGGAGCATGGTAGACTGTCATAGTCTTCTTGCTGTGCACTTGAGCATGGCAGACTGTCATAGTCTCTCTGTTGTTCACTTGAGCGTGGCAGACTTGCATTATCTGCTGCTGATTGCTCAGAGGAGGTTGCGAGACCCTCATGGTCTTGTTCATGCTAGGACTGCGCTTTGGAGTCTTGCGTTGCTTCTATCGTGGAGTCTGTCCACGAGCTCACTGTGGAGGCTTGTGTCACTGGAGTCACTTTGTGTGTGGAGACGTGCAGTTGTCTCGCTGCCACTTCTTGTTCATGCAAGGACTGCGCTCTGGAGTCTTGCTTTCTTGTATTGTTGAGTCTATCATCACTTTCTTTGTGGAGGCTGGGACCCTTCGTGGTGTGTGGACCACTCTCTGTGTGGAGTCGGGGACTCTTTGCGGTGCGTGGACCACTCTCTGTGTGGCAGCAGGCCGCTCTCTGTGGGCTTGTACCGCTCTCTGTCTCTTGGCGTCAGGCCGCAGCATAATCCTGCACTCACGAGTCGGGATGTGATATATGCTGGGCTGAAGATTCCCCAATCTGAAGAACTCGTCGTCGGGGTCGTCAATGTACAACACGTTTAGTTGCGGTTCGGATTTGGTACTGGGGTAGCCACCTCCCAAGGTGAAATCTTCATCTGAGTCGTTGTCTTCCAAGACCATATCATCACGTTTTGTGTCGGAGCTGGCATTGGGCTCGTGATGTCCAAAGAAGAATTCAAGGTCTGAGTCATAGCCTTCAAGGACTGTATCATCTCTTTGGGCGGTGTTGCAGGGTTCTGCAGAGGTTACTTTCAGCTACTGGTCGAATTTCAGGCATTAAGCTGTCGTTCCAGGTGAAAGAATTGGGTTTTACGGCTTTAAAACTTTTTTTCGTGTTTTGGGACATTTCCCCTTTAAGTGGGAGTGGTCTGGTGCCTCTGACATCACGAAGCATGTGACATAGGTCGTAGGAAGCGATTGCGCATGCGCATAATCGCTGTTCCTTTACTGGGGGCCTTTTTCGCAATTGCGCATGCATGCGCAAACGGACCTTCCCATGCTGTGTTCTTCGCGCAACTGCACATGTGTGGCATCTTTTCCAAGATGGCCGCCAATCAAAACTGCAGATTTCTTCAATGGAAAGCCTACCTTCGCCTCATGGTGAGTTTTGGTGCCTCTTTTACCTTTTCGTCTTGTATGTTCCTCGCAGAATTCTTGGAATTCGTCCAGGACTGCCTGGGAGTCGCTCTTGTTCTGTCCCTTTGAGTATTTGAAGGTCTGGAAGATCTCAGCGGCTTCTGGATCCACGATGGTAAGTAGAAGCTTTATTTTCTCTGCAACCGCCACGCCATCTAGGTCGGACGCTTCCAGGTAGATCTCGAATCTCTGCTTGAACCAACGCCAGTTTTCACTGAGATTGCCTTGATACCTAAGCTGCTGTGGAACCAGAATCCCGAACATCATCTTGCCTGGGTGCCGTTGCTGGTTGTCACCGTTTGCTGAGTTGTAACTCTATGGATTTAAACAGGTCACTCCTGGGTACCATGTTTTGTTATGCTCTTGACGTAGCATAAGCTTGATGTACACTCTGACAATGGAAGGTGCAGACTTGGAGATAGCTTTAACACATTTATTAATCTGTTAACAATTCTCCTACTTGGATTCGACTCTCCTGTTAATCCTGCTATAGCTACTTAGACTGACGAACCAGTCTGCTGCAATCCACGTGGTGGGTGTGATGTGTTTCAAATCAACCCTGTGTACTCACTGAGAGTCTCCACTGGAAAGAGGAAGATCATGTGTGCTGTCTCCTTATATATGGGTTGGTGCAATGCCCTCCTGTGGTAGTGTCACCTCTGTGTGTATATTGAATGCCCATTGGTCGTGTCCTATCTTACTGGCCTATTGGTTGAATGTCTGTGTCATGATGTCGCTGGTGCTCCCTCTCGTGCCTAGCTAGGTGTCATGTGTTCACAGTGTATTGTGTATTTACAGTGATGCAAATCACCACACCAACCAGATCTCCTTAGATTGCTGGTGAACTCAGGGAAAGACCAGCCTTCTTTCTTAGGCTTCCTGAGGAACATTTTTAAGTAGTGAGACGGACACGGGGTGAACAGATTTGAAGAACATGGTTATTATTCCTATATTAATGCTACATGACATGAACATAAATAAGATTGCCCAATCTACCTGAGCTTCCAAACAGGGGTACACCTGGACAGGATAATGCTGATGGCTCTTCATTCAATAGAATCTGCACTTTGTTTGTTCCATGGTAGAGCCTGGGCTACCTTTTATATTTTGAACACAATGAATACATCACACAGGTAACCATCTGTGTAGCATGTCTTTGAAATGGTCTTTTGAATATCAAACTAAGTATTCACTGCACCTTGCAGCTGTAAACAGCCGTAATTCATATTTAAAATAACAGCCAGCTGGATGGCCCAAAAACACTGGCATATATAGCCCTAATTTCTGATAGAAATTTGACTAAAACATTCCATCTGTCACACTCTAAAAGATCTGGAAGAAAATTTAGGCTCTGTAATGCATGTTTATTTGGGGCACGATGAGATCTCTTAAACAATAAAAATGGCATCCAGGGCATGTGCACACGTTTCCAACAGGAAGTGTGCTGGATGCCAACTTTGTAAAGGGGCTCACGCGCGAGCACCTAGGACCACGGTGGCAGAAGGCGGAGCGAGCAGAACGTCACATCAAACAGTAACGCTGATTAAATGCTCATGGTGCCATCTTGGATCTCCAACTCTCTCTTTTGATCTCGCACAGCTGGACATGATATTAAATGGCATGAAGGACCACCACAGCATTGTAGCTACTGCTAGAATTCTATGCTGTTTGAGCGTTTTTCCATGTTAAAAGTTTCAGTAGAATACAATAAGCCGTTTGTACTGAAGTACTTTCTTTGGTGCACAGGTCAGTTGTTTCCTGACGTGGGTGGCCTCACAGGGCCTATTCTTACCATTATGCATCTTGGAGAATATGCCGGGGTCACTTAGTTCAGAACAAGCTGCTAGAAGAGGGAGGCGGAGGAGTTGGACTCTCAGCCAGAGTCCATATTCGCTGTGGCTATTTCCGGAGGAATTCTCCTACATTACTTTCACTATGGTGAATGTTTGAGCTTCATTAAAAAGGTTGTGACTAAAATCTGCCAACTACTGCAGCAAAAAATCCACCTCAAAGCAGGAGCAAGGACAGCATTGCCAGCAACTTTGAAAGTGAACAAAGTTCCGAACTTTTACATATCTTCTTCCAGGCTGCTACTGGAGACCTAAGAGCATCTCTCAGCTTGTAGCACACAATTGCATAAGAGAAGCCAGTGAAGGTCTCTATGCCAAGAGAAGTAACTTCAACTCATTCACTCTTGCCAGTGACAAGCAGGTAAAGTGACCAAAAGGTTTTGCAAGAATTGAAGGATTTCCCATGGCACAGGACATCATTGACTACACATGCCTCATGTGAATTTGACTACTTATCTGAACCAAAAGTGAATCCCTCAGTGTGCACAATGTGTGTGACCACAGGTCAATGCCTAGTATCCTAGCAACCACGATTCACCAAGTGTCATGTTGCCATCAGGAATCAAATAGAACACACAGTTGCCATCCTCAAGCAATGGTTCTGCTGCCTCGTCTTCTCTGGAGGAACCTTGCAGCACTCACCTGATTAAGCATCAAGGTATGTTTGTGGTATGCTGCATAATCTTGCCAGCATGCTGGAACCACCAGCTAGCAGGCAAGAAGCTAGAGGGCAGGAACACGTGGAAGCAAAGGAAAGGAGAAGGTGGAAGAGGAAGAGGAAGAGGAAGTGACCGAGAGAGATTTTGGCACAAGTTCTATATGAACAATTAATTCATAAGTGATATTAATATCCTCAATCCAATTCTCAATTTATCAACAGTTACATACTCCTCACCTTTCATCTACTGGACACCACATTGTCCTCCTTCTCAAAATGTGAAAAGATGAGCCAACAAAAATTTATATTCTAATCTAAAATTTAAATTAAGTCATGCCATATAGTCCATGTAAAAATAAACATATCATCTATGTGCATTCCCTTGGTGCCTCTTCCTGCTTTAGTGCTTCCAGGTGGTGCATCCCAAGTGGCTGTTTGTAACCTGGCTAGCGGAAGGCTGCTGACTTCCAGTGAGGACAAGTTTTTTTTTATAAATTTAGATTAGCCAATTATTTTTTCCAATTAAGGGGCAATTTAGCGTGGCCAATCCACCTACTCTGCACATTTTTGGGTTGTGGGGGCGAAACCCACGCAGACACGGGGAGAACGTGCAAACTCCACACGGACAGTGACCCAGAGCCGGGATCGAACCTGGGACCTCAGCGCCGTGAGGCGGTTGTGCTAACCACTAGGCCACCGTGCTGCCCTCAGTGAGGACAAGTTCAAAGGACACTTGCAGTGAGGACAAGGCGGCACGGTGGCACAGTGGTTCGCACTGCTGCATCACAGCGCCAGGGACCAATTCCAACCTAGGGTGACTGTGTGGAGTTTGTACTTTCTCCCAGTGTCTGTGTGGGTGTCCTCCAGCTGCTCCAGTTTCCAAAGATGTACAGATTGGGTGGGTTGGCCACGCTAAATTGCCCCTTAGTGTCCAAAGATGTGCAGGTCAGGTGGGGTTGCGGCGGTAGGATGGGGGAGTTGGCCGAGGTAGGCTGCTCTTTCAGAGGGTCGATACAGACTCAATGGACCAAATGTCCTCCTTCTGCACTATAGAGATTCCATGGATATGTGCCCTTGGAGGATGACCACGCGTAGCTCTGGGCTTGGCTTCACTATCTCAGTCTGGGCTAGCTTGCTGCCAAGGAATAGAAAGGGCATTGGTTAGGAGGGGTTGGAGGGTGAATACTGTCTTCCGAGAGAGAACAGATTTGTACATCACGTAGCCACTGCTACTCTCCTGGGATCGGCACCTCAATAATCCTGTAATCTGACACATAGGAACCCCTTTGCGCACTGGTATCCTCAGCTGTAATGGCAGCAAGCTGAGATTCTATGGCAGCAGTCTTAACTTACACTGCCACAAACTGAGATTTCAGGGTGTCAGTCTGTGGTTTTACTGAAGCAATTAATCTTTGGGTGGCTGCTGCTTGTTCTGTAATGAAACCTGAGATATTGGCCATCAGGCTGCATTATGTTTGGTTCTACAGGTGTGCTGAAGGAGGTGGGTTCCAAGATATGTGCAAAGTCCTGTGCCAGTTCGGTATTGGACTACTTCACACTCCTTGACATTGAGCACAGGCTGTCTGGCAGGCTTCCCAAAGCGCCAAGTATTTAGGTGTATTCACCCATACAGCCTTCGACTGCAGCCTCATCTACATCTAAATCCCCATCTGCACCTTCAGAGAACTGGCACCTGTGATATCCTTTCTTCCAGCCCAGCTAACAGTGCACTTGGCCCTGCTGGTTCATTTCATGCAGATCTTGCTTCTATCCTGTAGAATAAATCACACATAATGTTAATGCCTGTGGTGAATGTATTATGGCAGCCATTCCCCACTGTATTGCATTGTACTATGTTGTTGCCCTTGTGGGCTCCACCTATAGACCATTTTATGTATTACACCGCATTGTATCATGTTAGTGCCCTTGTGGGCTCCGCCCCTGGCTCCGCCCCCTTGAGGGGAGGTATATAGAGCTGCTGCCCTGCAGGCAGCCCTCAGTGCAGAGCAGTCGCAGGCAGGCAGGCACAGTTCTATCTAATTAAAGCCACAGTTCAATTCAACTCTCCGTCTCGTGTGAATTGATGGTCGCACCAATTTAATCAGCTACAGCATTGTGATGGAAGCGACCCTCAAACCTGACCGACTGGAACTCGACCCACAGGCCGCTGAAGCCAAAGGGATTTTTTCGCACTGGCTCCGGTTATTCGAGGCCTACCTCGCCGCCTCCTCCTCGCCCTCCGTCACCGACGAACAGAAGCTAAGCCTCCTCCACGCCTGGGTGAGCCATCGAATCTCCGTGCAAATCGAGGAAGCGACCACATACGCAGACGCGATTGCGATCCTGAAGTGGCAATACGTGAGGCCGGTGAACGAAGTGTTCGCGTGGCATCTGCTCACCACTCGCCACCAACACCCCGGAGAATCACTGGAGGAGTACCTACGCGACCTGAAAGGCCGTCACAGCCTCACAACACATGGAACTCGCCATCCGGGACACCTATGTGGCTGGAGTCCGGTCCAACGATGTCAGACAGCACCGCTCAAGAAGGGCGCCCTCGACCTAGAAGAGACGGTAAAATTAGCCATCTCGCTAGAAGTAGAGTTTCAGCGCCTCAATGCTTTCCCCTCCGACCACGCGACCCCCTCGTGGACACCCGACTATAGAGTACCCCAGGCCTGTGCCACGCGGCTGCCCTGCTATTTCTACGGCCAGCATTCCAGTCAGCGTTGCCCGGCTCGGAACGCGAACTGTAGCGACTGCGGCAAGAAAGAACACTTTGCCAAAGTTTGCCTGGATAGATCCAAGTCCTCCAAATCACAGGCCTGACTCTCAGACTCACAGGCCCGCAGACCCCGCAGCGTGGCTGCGTGCCTGCTGACTTTGCCCCCTTCGGATACATCACCCGTCTCGTGGTGTCCGTGGGGGCAGCCATCTTCAACTCTACACAACATGTGCGACTCCGGAGGCCGACAACTTGGCCACCATCTCCCACACGGCCCGCCATGTGTGACTCATGTGGGCTGCCATTTTGGCCGCCATTTTCAACGCCGCCCGACACGTGCGACCGACGGGTCAGCCATCTTGGCACCACCCCACCATCCCTGACCACGCCGGCTACCCACAACGCAGCGCGATCACCCTCGACCAGTCACGCCCAAAGCACCTCAGGAACTCCACGATGACCATCCGGGTTACTGGGCACGAAATGCCCTGCCTGTTTGACTCCGGGAGCACGGAGAGCTTCGTACACCCAGACATGGTAAGGCGCTGTTTTCTCCAAATCTCCCCTGCATTTCAAACAATCTCTTTCGCTTCCGGATCGCACTCAGTGCAGATCCGGGGGTACACTGTCATGAACCTCGTGATACAGGGTGTTGAATACGCAAACTTTAAACTATATGTACTCCCCGATCTCTGCGCTCCTCTTCTATTGGGACTGGACTTCCAGTGCAACCTCAAGAGCCTGACCCTAAAGTTCGGCGGGCCCCTACCCCCACTCACCATATGTAGCCTCACGACCCTGAAGGTCGACCCTCCCACGCTCTTCGCGAATCTCACCGCCGACTGTAAGCCCGTCGCCACCCTCAGCAGGCGGTACAGTGCCCAGGTCAGGATTTCCAGGTCAATGAGCTCCCAGATGCCTTGTCCCGTGGCACATGTGCCAGCGCGTAAGATGAGGAGGATGGGAGCAATGGTCAGGTCAGCCGAGCTGGACATGGGCGGGAGGCTGCCCACCATTACCGGCTGGGCTAGCGGGCACAGGACGGGCTGATAGCCGCCCGGTTCACTGACTAGGGGCGCGAGGGAATCGCCGAGTATGGGCACAGACCGCACACCACGGCACCAGCCAACCACTCTCACCCCCCCCACCCACCCACCATCAACATCCTCACCCCCTAACAACACCCTCGCCCCCCCCACTCACCCACCACCAACGCCCTCACCCCCCGCCACTCACCCACCACCAACACCCTCACCCCCCGCCACCAACACCCTCACCCCCCGCCACCAACACCCTCACCCCCCGCCACCCACCCAAAACCAACCACCCCCACCCCACCAGCATGCACACCACCCCTCCATTGCACATCCACCTGCGGCACAACGGGCCGGGCTCACGCAGTCGCCGGTGGAATCGTGTCTATTGCAGGCCATTGAGGATGATGACGACACACTCTGCGATGAACTCCTGGCTCTACATCGTTGGACAATGTCTGACCCATGGCCACGGTACCGCCCTCCACCCGGACCATACCTGCATGCGGCTGTGACACTGCAACGCACGGTCCCGTCCTCTGCCCAGGGGGATGGCGAGGGCAGCCTGGGGGGAGGCGGGGCACACTCACCTGGGGCCGACGTAATACCACCCCTCACACACACTGGCGCTCATCTCATACCACACCCCCGCATGCTTTGGACAGAGCACAAAGGCAGATTAGTATGTGTGAAAGCGATTTTAATGACAAACAGTCCATACACATGCCCCAGCCCCTATACGTCTGTGCCCTGCACCCGTGCCAACTTAGTGTCTAATTGTTTGGCCTTACGGGCTCTTTGACTACGTCTAGGTGGTTCCCCAAACGGTTCAGCAGAACTGGAGGTGGACTCCTGTGATTCCTGCCCTGTGACTCGGGATCCCTTTGGCGGCCGTTTCCTGGGGCGGCCCGGCCTCGATGGGCCAAGCTGCGGTTCGGGCGACTGGGATGGCGAGCTGCCAGCCTGTCCTGCCCATTGCCCACCAGATGCACCTGGGGGACCTCCCCTACAGAGGGACCCGAGACAGGCACCAGCACCTCCTCCTCCCTCGGGGTGCCTGATGGCCTCCAGGCCTCTACATGGGTCGGGTGTGCGAACGGACCAACCATCCAACACCCCCCCGACACCTGGCGCTGCCAGTCCTGGAGGCCCACCCTGGTATCGACAAGGGTCTGCAAGTTTGCAGCCATGGAGCTCAGGGAGTTGGCCATTCCTGTCTGTGTCTGGGCGATGCTGGACAGCACATGGGCAATGGCGCCGATGCCCTCAGCAATGACCTGCTGAGACTAGGCCATTGCCTGCAGAGACTGGGCCACGGCCTGCTGAGACAGGCCCACGGCATTGAGTGCCTCTGCCATCTGCCGCTGGCTCCGGCTCATAGCTTCCTGTGAGAGGGCAGCCATGTCCTGGGCCACAGGCGCCGCCTGCACGGAAAGCCCCATGCCATGCATACTGCTCCTCATGTCTGACACCGTCGCACCCATTGCCTCCACCACGGACGCCACCCGTGCGGTTTTGGCCTGGGTGGCACGCATGACCGGCACCACTCCCAGCTCCAGGACGCAGGTGCACTCCTCCACCTGCATCTGCAGCCGCCACAAGCCGGCCGTCACCCCCTTCGAACGTCCCTGGTTCGGTGACTGCATCGGGTCTATGGGTCGGTGTGGTAACTCCAGGAACCCGGGACCCGTCTGGGCGGCAGATGTTTGCTTGCACCAGGATGCTCTTCAACCTCCCGGCCCCTCTGCTGCTCCTACCTCCACCTGCTGTACCGGTGCGGCTGTGTTGTACACACCAGTGAGTGTACCAGAAGCCTCATCACTAAAGTGCCCAACCGAGGTGAGTGTCTCTGCGATGGTGGAGGGTGTTGGAGAAAGCAGTGGCGTTGTGTCATGAGCATCGTCCGACCCAGAATCCATGGTCCCTTGGGGAGGCGGCTCGTGTCCACCCGTCCGCCGTGTCACTGTCCTGTCTTTAGGTGTCATGTGTGTCGGTGTCCCGGGTAGGGGTGTCCTGGGTAGAGCTGTCCTAGGTAGTGGTGTCCTGGGTAGGGGTCTCCTGGGTAGGGGTCTCCTGGGTAGGGGTCTCCTGGGTAGGGCTGTCCTGGGCAGGGGTTTCCTAGGTAGGGCTGTCCTGGGTAGGGCTGTCCTGGGCAGGGGTGTCCTAGGTAGGGCTGTCCTGGGTAGGGGTGTCCTGGGTAGGGCTGTCCTGGGTAGGGCTGTCCTGGGTAGGGCTGTCCTGCATATTGGTGTTCTGGGTAGGGCTGTCCTGGGTAGGGTTGTCCTGGGCAGGGGTGTCCTAGGTAGGGCTGTCCTGGGTAGTGGTGTCCTGGGTAGGGCTGTCCTGGTTAAGGCTGTCCTGCATAGTGGTATCCTGGCTCGGCTGCGAGGGGGGCCTGTGGCTGCCCCCCTCGTCGCTGGGTGTCATACGCCTGCATCGCGCACTCGCACGAGTCGGGGGCGTAGTCTCCATGTTGCTCCGGGCCTGTCCCTATCTCGTGGCCACCCTGGGGCATCCTGTGGGCGTTGCATGCCGGAGGGGCCGGACCTGTCCCTGTCTCATGGCTTCCTGCGGGCAGTCAGCATCCGCGGGGACGGGTTCCTCGATGTTTGGTCCTGCAATACACAATACAGTATGCATGGTTAGACACACGGGCGGTGATCGGGGGAATATGGGGTATATGGGGAGCAGGGATATGGGAGATATGGGGAGGGGGGAATATGGGGGATATGGGGGAGGGGGATATGGGGAAGGGGGGTTATGGGAGGGGGGATATGGTGGAGGAGGATATTGGGGGAATGGGGGAGGGGGCATGTGAGGGATATGGGAAGTGGGGATATGGGGGATATGGGGAGGAGGGATATTGGGGGATATTGGGGGAATGGGAGGGGGATATGGGGAGGGGGGATATTGGGGGAATGGGGACGGGCTGTGGGGGGCCTCACTTGGTGGTGCGCCCCCGACCTCTGCATCGGTAACCTCCCGGTCCTCGGGTGCGCTTCCCAGTTCCAGGGCAATCTCCTCATGAACGGTGAGTGATCTCTCATCAGCTGGGCCCCCTCCGGTCCTCTCACGCTCCCTGTTGTTGTTTGCGCGCTTCTCCTGTGGGGGGAGGGGGGGTGGCAGGCGGGTGGGTGGCAGGGATAAAGGGCAACAGTGTTAGGCAGGGATATACCTGCAGGCCAGCGGTTGTGCGTATATTGGCATAGGTGCGCAGCACATTAGGGTTAGGGTTAGGGATAGGATTGGTTGCACTTGGGGGTGTACCGCACATTGGTGTGGGGGGGGGGGGTTACTCACCCTGGCTGCCCTGACGAGGTCATTTACCTTCTTGTGGCATTGTGCGTCTGTCCTTGGTGTTTTCGCCACAGCGCTGACGGCCTCTGCCACCTTCCTCCACGGGCACCAGCTGAGGCATGGGGCAACCCTCTGGGGTACAGGGCCTCCTTCCTCTGCTCTACTGCGTCCAGGAGCACCTCGATGTTGTGCTCCTGGAACCTCGGGGCTGTGCCGCAGACGGCCATCTTGTCGGATCTCCGGTGGGGTGGGGGGGGCATCTTTTGTGCTGTGACGCTGCCTGCACGACGGGTGGCGTGTCGCGAATGATGTCATGCCGCTACTAGCCCATTCTGGGCCAGAGAATTAGCGCCGTTCGGGGGCCCGAAGCCAGAGCGATCCGCACCGTTTTTGGCGTCTCGTTCCGGCCATCGTGCTGATTATCAGAGAATCCCGCCCGAGATACGCGCCAGGCGCCAAACTGTTTGTGATGCAACCGGCCCATTCTCATAGACAAGATTGGGATCTTGCTGTAGCGTGGCGAGAAACTAATTATTACCACTTAAGCCCAATGTCCATACAATTAACGGGAGACACTCCATATCCAATGGCCTCCCGTCATTCAGCGGCCTCCCCAGCAAGTGGTCACGCTGTTGCTAATTAGTACTCATTTTGGAAAACCTGACCTCGCAAAAGGGCTTCTGGGGGAGCCGAGGAGGTGAGTAGCCATCTGTGCTCAGGCAAAGAGCCCAGATGGACTTGTCCTTGCGGGATGAGGGTCCCTCAGCTAAGTTTGAGGGACCCTTCACAGTGGTTAGCCGCCATGGGAGAGTGAGCAGGGAGGTGCCGGGGGCCAACCGAGGGAAACCGCGCGCGACATCATCATGCCAGCTGTCCCGCCTGTGCGCTGACATCAAGACGCAGCCTAATCAGAGGGGTGGAACTCGGGGGAGCTGGAGAACACCATCGATACTCAGTGCCCCCTCCTTCCGGTCGGTGCCCAAAGGCCCCTGGGGTTCACCTTGGGACAGAGGAGCAGCTGGTTCGAGCCCAGCTGCCCCTGTATCATCTGGTTTTGCCGGCCCTGGCGGTTCCCCATAGTCTTCACCATTGTGTGAACGCCCTCAGCGATGCTCCTCAGTGTCCCCGAAGGATATGCTCTGCAGTCCCTCAACCATGCCCACCTGCGACTGGGACAAGCGTCGCAGCGCCTCGGCCATGCCCGTATGAGAGCGGGACATATCCCACAGAACCTAATCAAGGTCGGTCTGGTACTGGGTGACATCCCCCCATGAGTCAGACATTCTGCCGAGATTCTCAGCCATGGCCATCATCGACTGACCGACGCCTTGGACACCTTCATTCATGGTACCGACGTTGTGCTTCTTGGACTCCTCCAAGCAGCTATGGATGTGCTGGAGGGACACTGACATCTCGGTGAATGTCCTGGCCACTCCCTATCGTCTCCATCAGCTCCGGGTACCTCTGTACCACAGGCTAAGCATCTGTGTCCTGGGTTCCAGCAGCCCTCCGACTGCTGCCTCGCCTGGAGGTTCCTGTCTCTCCCTGATATGCATCACCAGCAGTGTTGTGCTCACCAGATTGTGCATCCGAAGCCTGTCCACTAACATGTCCCACCAAGGTATCTGAACTGATGGAGGATGGGGATGATAGCTGTGCCACAATTATAACAATTGCATCCTCGAGGCTCTCATCCAAAGTGTTCTCCTCAGAGTCAGGAGAAGGTGCAGCTCAGAATGGGCCGACGCCGTCGGCTGGAAGATCTGCAGGAGAATGGACATGTGGTCAGTGGGAAGGATGGATCCATCAGTAAGGCAATTACAACTCACATTTGACCGGTCCTCCGGATGGAGCCCGGTGGTTCCTCACCAATCTGTTCTCGGCCACCCCAGTCACCTCTGGGGCACGCTCTTCGAAGGAGGTGCGGATTCTTAAGACCGGCACCCCTCTGCAAGTCTGGGCCCTCTCCCAACAATTATGGAAGAGCTTTCCTTCAGGAGACATAGAGTGGGCATCGTTAGCTAGAGGCATGGTTCACAGTGGTGGGGGCGTGGGGGAAGGGAGGGTTGGGTGGGTTGAAGGGGGAGGGGGTGGGGAAAGGAGGGTTGGGGGAGTTGAAGGGGGAGTGGGTGGAGGAAGGGTTGGAGGATCGCATGGGGAGTTTACGGGTGGGTGGTCCCTTGGGGAGGGTGGGGGAGGAGGGGGGGGTGGTTGGCGAGCTTTGGTGTCTACTCACTCGTGCTGCCTGGTGTAGGTCGTTGACCTTTTTTCGGCCCTGGAGGCCAGTCCTCCTGGTCACACTCCCTGAGCTGACAGCTGCTGCCACCTCATCCCAGACTGCACTGGCTGCCTTGTGGCTGACCCTCCGGGATCCTCGGGGGAACAGGACATTCCTCCTGGCCTCCATGCCGTCTTGCAGCCTCCCCAGGTCAGTATCCCTGAATCTTGGGGCTGGTCTTCTGGACGCCATTATTGTGAGCTGGCTGAGGTTGGCTGAGCAAGTGCTGCTCGACCTTGTTAGCAAGGGGCTGGTCAGCGCGGTGCTGGCGAATCAGTTGGCGAGCCTTCCTTTGCGACGAGAAGCCAGTCAGGCCTCTTTAAGTGAACCAATTAACATTGAATTGCGTTGCCAGCCTAGCTGGGCCGAACGCCGGGAAGCTCGTGACAATACACGCTCACTGTCACACTTAGAAATGCTTCCGGAGAATTGTGCCCTTGGAGTCTTGGGGTGAGCATGGTCCAATTGGTCCTGGTAATTTAAAAACATGTTTTAACATCAATGAGTGGATTATTCATCTGAGTTAAGCAATAATACAGCAAGTGGAACTTAATTGTTAAAAACCATTTAAAAAGCAGACTTTTTGAGTTAATCAATGTTGATTTTATTGAGTTTAAATTTGACCCAACAATTGGCAGTACAGTTACATCTATATCAATGTCAGATATGCTGGAACTCTCCTGCATGATTCAAAGACCATGATGAAGCTGCTCAGTGGGAAGAAGTGGGCACCGTGCTGTGCCATCCAGTATGAACAGTACAACTAGTTTGGGCAGTATTCGTGCAAAGTTCCATAAAGGTCACTCAAAGCGAGGGAGGGGGTGGAACATTAATGGTCATGGAGAGCAGTGTAAGGTATAGCTGCCTTGGAGCTACCTTCCCCAGCCTAATAAATACCATTCATTTTGAGTTATAATACCTGCAGTAGTTCAGATCACAGTTTGCTTTCTCTGCACAAATAAGGGGACCCCATTGAGCCTGAAAACTATTACGGAATCTCCCTGTGATCAATATCTCTTCGGGCAGTTCTTCAGATTATCATGGCAGATAAATTTAATAATCGCCGAAAATGAGTACAAGGAACATGTTGCGGGATTTAATCCATACCCACTGATTTTACTAGAAGCAGGGTGTCAACTTCATGCTTCCTCCTCAATTCCATAAGTTCCGCGTGTAGTCACACTCCGATGCTGTTCCTTTGCTTCACTTTGGAGAAGGCAGTGAGGTGTCAATGGAACAGTAATCCACAGGCCCAGGCTAATGCTCTTGGGACATTGGCTTAAATCCCACTATGGCAGCTGGTGGAATTCAAATTCAGTTAATAAATCTGGAATTGAAAGATAGTCTTAGTAGCGGCAACCACAAAACCCATGTCAATCGCCATGAAAACCCATCAGGTTCATGAATGTACTTTAGGGAGGGATTATCTGCTGCCCTTCCCTGGTCTGACCTACATGTGGCTCCAGACACAAAGCAATGCGGTTGACTCTGACATGGTCTCGCAAACTATTCAAACTGCTATAAAGGAATGAAACCGGACACACCACCAAGCACTAACATAGGCACCAGGAATGACAATGGCAAGGGCGGCATGTGGATAACACTGGGACTGAGGTCCCGGGTTCGAATCCCGGGTCTGGGTCACTGCCTGTCTGGAGTTTGCACATCCTCCCCATGTCTGCATGGGTTTCACCCCCACAACCCAAAGATGTGCAGGTTAGGTGGATTGGCCACGCTAAATTGCCCCTGAATTGGAAAAAATAATAATAATTGTGTACTCTAAATTTATTTATTTTTTTAATTAAAAAAAAGAAATGACAATGGCAAGCCACGTCATGTCGAACATACTTTACAGACAATATTCCAGACACCACCATCACCATCCCTGGGTATGTCCTGTCTCACCGGAAGGACAGAACCAACAGACATGGCGGCACAGTGTTATATAGTCAGGAAGGAGTTGCCTTGCGAGTCCTCAACATCAACTCTGGACGTCATGAAGTCTCAAAGCATCAGGCCAAACATGTGCAAGGAACCCTCCTGTTGTTTAACACCTACTACACCCCTCAGCTGATGAATCAGTGCCTCTCCATGCTGAACATCACTTGGAAGTAGCACTGAGGGTGACAAGGGTGCAGAATGTACTCTGAGTGGGGGACTTACAAAGAGTGACTCGGTTGCATCACCACAAACTGAGCTGGTGGAGTCCTAAAGGATATATTGCTGGACTGGGTCTGAGGCAGGTATTGCAGGAACAAAGAGGAAAAAACATAATTTACCTCATCGTCTCTAACCTGCCTGCCACAGATGCATCTGTCCATGACAGTATCAGCAGGAATGAGCACCGCGCAGGTCTTGTGAAGACAAAGTCACAACTTCACACGGAGGATGCCCTCCATCATGCTGTGCGGCACTACCACCATGGTAGATGGGATAGATTTTGAACAGATCTAGCAACTCAAGACTGGAGGCACGGTGGGCCATCAGTAGCAACAGAATTCTATTCAGCCACAATTTGTAACCTCATGGCCTGCTATGTTCCCCACTCTGCCATTACCATCAAGCTAGAGATCAAACCTGGCTCAATGAAGAGTGCAGGAAAGAATGGCAGGTGCAGCACGAGCACACCTAGATGTAAACCTGATGGAGCTACACAATGGACTTCTTGCCAAACAGCAAGGCAGCGTGCAATGGACAGAGCTATGGGATCCCACAACCAATGGATCAAATCTAAGTTCTGCAGTCCTGCCACATCAAGTCATAAATGGTGGTGAACAATTAAGCAACTAATAGTAGGAGGAGGGGTGGCACGGTGGTGCAGTGGTTAGCATGGCTGCCTCACGGCGCTGAGGACCCGGGTTCGACCCCGGCCCCGGGTCACTGTCCATGTGGAGTTTGCACATTCACCCTGTGTCTGCGTGGGTCTCACCCCCACAACCCAAAGATGTGCAGGATAAGTGAATTGGCCACACTGAATTGGCCACACTAAATTGCCCCTTAATTGGAACAAAATAATTGGATACTCCAAATTAAAAAAACTAACAGCCGGAGGTGCCTCAAAGATCCCCATCCTCAATGACGAGAGAATCCAGTGGGCCATGAGTGAAAAAGATAAGGCTGAAACATTTGCATCAATCTTCAGCTAGAAGTGTCGAGTGAATAATCCATCTTGGTCGCCTCCGGACGTCACAGATGTCAGTCTTCAGCTAATACAATTCACTCCATGTGATGTCAAGGAAAGATTGCAGGCACCAGATATTGCTCAGGACAGGGCAATATGCTGAAAATTTGTGCGACAGAACTAGCTAAGCTGTTCCAGTGCAGCTACAACAGTGGCATCTACCCAGCGATATAAAAAAATTGCCCACTTATGACATGTACACAAAAAGCCTCTCGACAACCCAACCCAAATATGTGCAGGGTAGGTGCATTGGCCACCCTAAATTGCCCCTTAATTGGATAAAATGAATTGGGAATTTTAAATTAAAAAAAGTGGAGATAGATATTCACTGATGATTGCACAATGTCAGCACCATTTGTTATTTCTCAATACTGAAGCAGTCCACATCTATATGCAGCAAGACCAGGACAATATTCTGGCTTGAGCTGACAAGTAACATTCATGCCACATGAGTGCCGGGCAATGACCATCTCCAACAACAGAGAATCTAACCAAATGGCCTTCAGTGGTATAACCATCACTGAATCCCCAACTATCAACATCCTGAGGGAGACTGAACTGGACTAGCCATATGAATACTGTGGCAGGCCGGAGGCTAGGAATCATGCAAGGTGCAACTCATCTCCTGACTCTCCAAATTCTGTCCACCACCATGCAATGGACAAGTAAGGAATTTGCTGAAATTGACTCCATTTGCCTGGATGAGTGCAGCTCCAACAACACACAAGAAGGATGACATCATCCAGGGCAAAGCAGCCCAATTGATTGGCATCATATCCACCACCTTCAACATCTACCTCCTCCACCACCACTGAAACACAGTGACAGCAGTGTGTACCATCTACAAGATGCACATCGGCAATTCAACAAGGCTCCTTCGACAGCAGCTTCCAAACCCATGACCTCCATCACCTAGAACAACAAGGGCAACAGATGCATGGGGACACCAACACATGTAAGTTCCTCTGCAAATCACTCACTATCCAAAGACGTGCAGGTCAGGTGGATTGGCTTTGATAAATTGCCCTGAGTGACCAGAAAGGTTTGGAGGGGTTATTGGGTTACGGGGATAGGGTGGAAGTGAGGGCTTAAGTGGGTCGGAGCAGACTCGATGGGCCGAATGGCCTCCTTCTGCACTGTATTCTATGTTCTATCCTGGCTTGAAAATATATTACCATTCCTTCACTGGTACCGGGTCAGAATCCAGGGACACCCTAACAGCACAGTCAGCGTACCTACACCACATGGGGTGCAGAGGTTCAAGAAGGCAGCTCACCACCACCTTCGCAAGATTAATTAGGGATGGGCAATAAATGCTGGCTTGGCTAGCAAGTCACAACGCATGAATGAATTTTAAAAAAGCACATCCCGGGGGCGGTCCTATATTATTACTTCCTGGCACTACTTAAAACTAGCCTGGACCTGTTAACAGGGAAGGTTATTGTGACTTCTGCTGTTGATGATGAAATTATTCTGAAATGATGGTGAGGTAGAAGAATCCACAATGACTGACCATGGGAGAGAGCATGTACCAATGATTTGACCTCAGTGATGGTGGTCTAGTTGGACAAGGTGGAAAGAGGACCTGGATGCAGTGCAGGAAGAAGTTGAATGATCTAATACAAGTTGTCAAGGTCAGTAAGTGCCAAATACCACATCTTAAATATCACATCCAACAATGAAGGAATGGCCTCACCCACTGGCAATTCACTATACCCCCATCACTAATGTACCACCAATCCATATCAGTCAGGATTCATACAGAACCCTCACACACTCAGCACTGCTGCATGCCTCATACACACATCTCTCAGATTTTACACACTGCCATCTGTTCAACCATGTCAGCTACATCACTAAAACTTATTCCCAACATTGGCTAACAACACTTCTTTCTGACAACGGGGTGGGGGTGGGGGGTGAGGGGGGGGGGGCATACAACAGGAGGAAACAGGAATAACAGGGAGGGGAAAGGTGTGCCTCTATCTTTTAAGTCTAAGAACTGTAAAACAAAAATGCATGGGGAAGTAGCACAGCAACTAACCTGTAAATAGCTCATGATCACTTTCAATAGCGCTGGTGGGGGTCCTTCATGTTCAGCTGTGTGAAGTTAAGAGAGAACATAGGCTGGCGTGTGGAGCCCCAAAATGGCAGCACTGGTATCACACTGAATACCTTCATTAACTTCTTTTTTGCATACTGACCAAGGTCATGAGAAAACACAGTTTCAGCATGGTGTCCTGTATGTGGTGTTCTTTGTGTTGCTTAACTTGAACAGAGCTATAAATTTATTAACACTACTAATTTGGATTCGACACATACTCCTAAATTATACACAGTTGATAATTAACATATAACCTTCACTCACCAACAACTAATCTCTACACTATTATTATAAACTATGATCTGCTCTCACTCACACCATATTTACTTCTGTCTGTCTCTCGCTAACTCCTTCACTTCTCGTCCCCCACAAGGCTTGACATCAATATCTTATATACTTGTAACTGTAGCTCCATCGAGTGGCTGATCTAGACAATTTATTAACCCTTGCAGTTCTTACATTTATGATTATACCACACCGTGCACTTCCTGTCGGAAATTTGCATGAGCCACGGATGCCATATTGGTAATTCGAGCAGCCTCATAGATCACTTTCCACAACCTACCATCCCCCCCTCCAAACCCCCCCATCACCACCACCTGCATCCCAACCTCCCACCCCATATCATCTCCCGTCGATTATCTGAGGTGATATTTGCCAAGATTGGGTATGAATTATGACAAGCAGCGTTTCTCACTCATGTAGGTGAGCTGTGTCATCCTTCATCTTAACTTAGGCTTGAAATGATAGATTATCTTCTCTAATGAATAACAACATAATAAAGATGGGTTAGGTACGTTTTGGCGCAGCCATTTGGGCGCGGCCGTTTTGGCGCGGCCGTTTTGGCGCCAACCGTTTTGGCGCCGGCTGTTTTGGCGCCGGACGTTTTGGCGCCAAAATAACATTTCTTTATTTGTGAATTAGCCTCAGTTGAGTTGGCTGCTGGTGCGGGTGCGTTGAGTTGGGTGCTGGTGCGTTCTATCACCATCTTTTAATATATTTTGTAACTAAACCAATTCGCATACCCATATGATGGCTGAGGCAGTATCAACGAAACGTGGTAAAGAAAAATTTGTTCATAACGGATTCCTTTACGTCTTTGACAAAACAAGCAAAGGTGACAGCGAAGTGAAATTTTGGCGTTGTGAGCAAAAAAAACCGGTGCAAAGCACGTCTCCATACTAAAGCTGCAAACATATATCTCAGATATATGTAATTATGGTAAAAAAACACGGAGGAGTTACTCCTACGGTTTATGCTCTTTTGCCCAACAAGCAACGCACCACATATACGAGAATGTTCGCATTATTGAAAGAAATCGAACCCAACTTGAAACCCAGTTCAATCGTCTGTGATTATGAACAAGCTGCGCACAGTGCTATGAAAGACATATTCCCTGATGTTCAAATAAAAGGATGATTTTTCATTTAGCTCAAAATATGCAAAAACATCTAGCTAGTATGGGGTTCCGTAGTTTGTATAACACTGATCCAGATTTCGCGTTAAAAGCTAAAATGATTATTGCCATTGCCTTTGTACCTTTGAACAAAATCGATGAATATCTGGATGCTTTAGCGACCCAACTGCCGCAAGAACTTCAAGATTTACTCAACTGGTTTGAAGATACATATGTTGGTCGTCTGAACAGACGAGGAAATGGTAGACGAACACCTTTATTTCGCCCTGAGATTTGGAACCTTTATCAGAGAACATTAAACGGGGAAGACCGCACAAACAATAATGCGGAGGCAGCCCACCGTCGATTGAAATATGAACTTGGCATGCATCATCCCACCATATGGAAACTAATTGATGGCCTGCGTAAAGTACAGAAAGGTAGAGATGCATATTATGAAAGGTTACTAGCCGGCCATGAACCGCCAGAAAAACTAAAAAAGTATAGAGATGCAGATAAAAGAATACATGAAACTGTTCTTAAATTTGAAAACATGGATGCTATCGAGTACTTGAGGAGCCTTGCTCATAATTACCAAATGAACTAAACTAAAGGTTTTTTAACTTTAGTTTTTAACTAAATGAACTAATTTAAGGTTTTTAACTAAATGAACTAATTTAAGGTTTTTAATTTACAATAAAGATAAAGAATACATGAAAGTGTTCTTAAATTTGAAAATTTGAGTACTTGAGGAGCCTTGCTCATAATCACCAAATGAACTAAACTAAATGAACTAATTTAAGGTTTTTAAATTTACTTGCAACAATTTGCAACAAGTTACTAGCCACAAAAACTAAAAGAATTTCTGTCGTCTGCGCCCAAACGGCCGCGCCAAATTGGCTGCGCCCAATTGTCCCATGGCGCCCAAACGGCTGCGTCCAAACGGCCGCGCCAAAACGGCCGCACCCAATTGTCCCATCCCCAATAAAGATTTCCCATGAATTTACAAATAGGTAAACAAATCTTTCATTGAATCCTTTCGGTGTTTAAATTCTAAATGCCAGTATGTATCTTCGTTCCAGAGGCAACATCACCCTCATGCAAATATAATTTAAAATAAGAATGATCAAAATATTTTGGTAAAAAATAAAAGAACTTGCTGTACAGATGTAAACTGACTGATCATCCATGACCAGTGGCAGAAGTAGGAATCAAAGTTCATGGAAGGCAGCCATGTTCCACAGAGGTGCTTACATTTGTGGCGCTGTGTATTTTGTGGTAAATGGAGCATCCAATATGTTTGGCCTTTCTAATTGCATGAATCATATCTGCCTGTTCCTGCCTCAACCCATCTGTTGTTGAAAATCTCCTTTACATTTTGATTACCTCCTAATCGTTCCAAACCTCTCCTCACAGCAATTCTATCCACCACCTTCTGCCAACCCATATTCTGACTTGTGCCTGGCAAACTCTGGAATTTTTCACAGCCCCCGCAGCCTCAAATAAATGTTGCGTTGATGATTTTATGGCGCCCAGTGGAGTAGACAAGCTCCTCTGACGCCACAAGAGTCACAATCAGCCCTACACCTCCTCCGTACCTACTGCAAACCACCTTGCTAGTCTTACCTGGCTGAGGGTTGTTGCCAAAGAGGCAGGCGACACAAGATTGATCCCCTTGCTCAGCTGAGATACCTGTCAAGGCGAGTGAGTATGCTAATGAGGCCAATCTATTGTATACAACTCAGTTTGGGCAGACAAAATATATCTTCTTGTTTACTTAGAAAACAGGATTTGCATTTATATAGCACCTTTCACAACCTCATGCCACCTCAAAGTACTTTACAGGCAATGAACTAATATTAAAGCATGTTCTCTGTTACAATGGAGGAAACGCGGGAGCGGCACTGTGGCACAGCGGTTAGCACTGCTGCCTCACAGCGTCAGGGACCCGGGTTCAATTCCAACCTCCAGCCTGTGTGGAGTTTGCACATTCGCCCCGTGTCTGCGTGGGCTTTCTCTGCTGGCCTCACACAGTCCAAAGATGTGCAGGTTAGGTGTATTGGCTACACTAAATTGCCCCTCGGTGGGGTTATGTGGATAGGGTGGGGGATTGTGCCTAGCTGCGGTTCTCTTTCAAAGGGTCAGTGCAGACCTGAAGGACCGAATGGCCTCTTTCTGCACTGTAGGGATTCTATAAACGCAATGGCCACTTTGTGCAAAGCAAGGTCTCATGAACAGCAATGTGATTATGATCAGCTAACATGTTTTTCGGCATTGATTGTGAAATAAATGTTGGCCATGAAACTGTGGCGAACTTCCCTGCAGTTATTCAAATAGTGCCATCGAATCTTTTTGTCTACTTCTGAGGCCTGGTGGGGTCCATGGTTTAATAAGTCATTCAGAATCTGGCATTTCAGACAATGCAGCATTCCCTCAGAACTGCACTCAAATTTTAGCCGAGATTTTGCGTTTTAGTTTCTGGACTGGGATTTGAATCAATGACATTCAGACTCAGAGGCGAGAGCACTGCTCATTGGGTAACACATTTGGAATATTTCTTTGTACACACACAGCTCCAAATGGTTGGTTACGTAATGGTGTTGGAAGTCAGTCTGTAGTTGAGGACACTGTCCCAGCTTCAGTCACTGTCTGTGCGGAGTCTGCATGTTCTCCCCATGTCTGCGTGGGTTTCCTCCGGGTGCTTCGGTTTCCTCCCACAGTCCAAAGATTTGCAGGGGTAGGTGGATTGGCCACGCTAAATTGCCCTTAGTGTCCAAAAAAAAGGTAAGGTGGGGTTACAGGGATAGGGCAGAAGTGTGGGGATAGGGTGGAGGTGTGGGCTTAATTAGGGCACTCTTTTAGCCGGTGCAGACGCAATGGGCCGAATGGCTTCCTTCTGCACTGTAAATTCTGTGAAATCTGTGACACAGCATGATGTGAACCACACTCAATCTAAAATGATCAACTAACTTAATCAGTAGATTGGTTGTCCCTCCCTCCTGCCAATCAACTGGGGGAGGTGCCAGGGGAGCGGTTCCCAGTAGAAAGAAGGCTACAAACCTGGCAGCATCACAATATGTGCTTTCAATAAAAGTTACATTTCCCTGCACCAAACCTGCTCCTCCCTCAAGTTATTACAATTGCATAATAAACTGAGATTTCTAACTTTACCTCTTCTAAGATGGCTTTTTACACAACCAAACAGGGTTACACATAATGACACTAAAATCCAAACTTTACAGGAAAGCAAATATGAATAATAGGAACTATCAGATACTATGTACAGGAGTCCACTTCCTGCTGTTGCAAGCACAATATTTTGTGTGTGTTTGTATGTGCGCATGTTGCCCATGTGTTGCACATGTGTGTTGCACGTGTGTTGCGTGCGTGCCGCATCTGCGTGTTGCATTGTGTGTGCATATGTATGTGTGTGTAAACCTGTGCATGTATACATGAGTGTGTGTGTGAGTCTCTGTATGCGCACGTGTGTGTATGCATAAATGTTCAAGTCTGTGCATGTGTACATGAGTGTGCGTGGCTGTGTGTATGTACACATGAGTGTATGTGTATATGCATACCTGAGTGTGTGTGTATGCATATGTGAGTGCCTGTGTGTGTAAGCACACGTGAGTGTGTGTATGCATACATGTATGTATGTGTGTGTATGCATACGTAAATGCATGTGTATGCATCAATGAGTGCATTTGTGTCAGTATATGAAAATGAAAATCACTTATTGTCACGGGTAGACTTCAAATGAAGTTACTGTGAAAAGCCCCTAGTCGCCACATTCCGGCGCCTGTTCGGGGAGGCTGGTACAGGAATTGAACTGTGCTGCTAGCCTGCCTTGGTCTGCTTTCAAAGCCAGCGAATTAGCCCCGTGCTAAACTATGAGTGCGTGTGCGTCTCTGTGTATTTATACGTGAGTGTACGAGTCTGTGTGTATGCGGACGTGTGAGTCTGTGTATATGTACGTGAGTGCATGTGTGTGAGTCTCTGTATGCATATTTGAGTGTGTGTATATATGTGTGTGTGAGCCTGTGACCTGCGTGTATGCATATGTGTGTGTGTATGCATACATGAGTGTGCATGTGAGTCAGTCTGTATGCATACATGAGTGTGCGTGTGAGAGTATGCATGTATACATACAGGAGAGTGTGTGTGTGTGTCTACGTAAGTGTGTGTGTGTGTGTTTGTGTGCATACATATGTGTCTGTGTTGTGTGTGGGTCTGTGTGTATGCATTTGTGAGTGCGCATGGATGCCTATGTATGTAAACGCGATTGTGGATGTTGAGTGTCTGTGTGCGTATGGCAGTGTGAGTGCAAACTTGTGTATTTATGTACATGAGTGCCTGAGTGCCTGTATGTGAATCTCTGTGTATATGTTCATGAGTGTGTGTGTGTGTGTGAATCTGTGTGTATGGGTACATGAGTATGTGTGTGTGCTTGTGAGTCTGTAAGTATGTTTTTGTGTGTGCATGTGTGTCTAAATGTATATATGAGTGTGAGAGAGTTGGTGTGTATGCTTAAGTGTATGTGTGTGTGTATGCATAGGTGAGTATGTGTATGCATAGGTGAGTGTGAGTATGTGTAGGCGAGTGTGCACACGTATGTGCGTGTATATGTATACATTATCATGTGTGTGTGTGTGTGAGTATGTGCGTGTGCACATGCATGTGCAAGCCCTTTATTATATTAACCCTCCCCTCAGGTTAACAAACAGTAAGCTCTGTCCTCCATCCAAAGACCTTTCCACGATCTGTAGGGTCCACAAAGCCTGCCCTTTTATTAAATTGAGTGCACTGGAGAGTGTTAATGATGAGTGAGCACCACGGTTTGATAAAGCACATGCTACTGCAGTCTGATATGCTTAGAAATGATTGATTCTGTATGTCAAGCAATTGCTGCGGTTACAATTTTGACTTTGAAGTCTTGATGGAAATTCGGTCCATAAGACACAGTTCTGTGAATTCTTATTGTAAGAGAGATTGTATTGTAAGGAAGTAAACCCAATTTAAGGGCTTGATAACAGATTTCCAAAAAATAGTAAAAGTAATATGAATCTGAATAGGTTTTCTCCTTCACTTCTCAGAAGGTCCAGGGAACTGGTTAGCTTCTTGGGTAAAACAATTGTTCAAAAATCGTGCACTGTGACATTGAAAATATTAAAACAAATTTCAAATAAAAATAATACTGTACTCTGATGGCATGACATTTTTTATTTTTTGGCTCTGTTGCGCCCCAATTCTCTTTGTTCCTTTCAAAGATTATCCAACCAAAATTCTTTGTACGTATTTTGCTATTTCTGTTCAGGTTCCTTGTTTGATACCTCCCTGCTCCAAGCAACATCATACTTTCCTCAATATAAGTCCAATTTTCCAGGGTCGTAACACAAAATTAAAGCTCAGTGTTAATATCCGCGAAAGTGAAGACAGAATGCAACAAGCAAAATGCTTTTATATTCAGTCTCATTTATGTGGGCAGCACATTTATGGGAATATCTGGGCAACATGGTTGCACAGCACCTAGCACGGCTGTCTCACAGCTCCAGGGACCTGGGTTCAATTTCAGCCTTTTGTCTGGAATTTGCACATTCTCCCGTTTCTGCAACGGTTCCCCTCGAGTGCTCCAGTTTCCTCCCAAGGTCCAAAGATGTGCAGGTTAGGTGGATTGGCCATGCAAAAAATTTCCCCTCAGTGTCCAAAAATATTATAGGGGTAGGGCGGGGGATTGGGCCCAGATAGAATTCTCTTTAGAGGGTCAGTGCAGACTTGATGGGCCGAATGGCCTCCTTCTGCACTGTAGCAATTCTATGAATTCTATGAAATCTTATCAAGCAAATCAGAACTACAGACAACACAATTGGCTAAATGGGCAAACACTTGTATATAACTTGGCAGCCCAAATCATGAAATACGAAAGAGGCCATTTGAAACTGCTAACAATGTTAATACATCATTGAGCTGAGAATCCTTTTCACATACAAAGCTGGGGCACTGATCTATGTCTTGGTGCGGTGGACAATTCTTTGAGCAACGAGGGCAGCGTTCAGTCCACCACAAATAATTTTCACCCTTAAGTTGTTCAATCTTCAATATGCCAATAGAACTATCAACGCATCTGAGTCAATGTTTCAGGTACAAAAACATTGGAGTACATATACGTGTGCACCTATTTGTATTATGCCTCACTGGTGTTTGGAGATAATGTAAACAAACCAGAGGAGTGACCAACATTATTATATTTTTGCTCTGCGATCAATTGCCCCCCAGGCTGGTTTAGCTCACTCGGCTAAATCGCTGGCTTTTAAAGCAGACCAAGCAGGCCAGCAGCACGGTTCGATTCCCGTACCAGCCTCCCGGACAGGCGCCGGAATGTGGCGACTAGGGGCTTTTCACAGTAACTTCATTGAAGCCTACTCGTGACAATAAGCGATTTTCATTTCATTTCATTTCATTTTCATGTAATTTATGAAAAATTAAAAAATCTGCTCGCCAGAACAGCAAATCTGTTCCCTTCCGAAATGTAAATATTTAAAAATTTTGAAATCTAAAATTTGATCTCTTTCTTCCACGAAGCTTATAATTTACCCTCAAAGTTTTATACGCTGTACCACAGATAATTCCAGGAAAGCCAACATTTGTCAACAGTGTGTAAATACAGCCCTCTGCTTCTCTCTTACACCATTTGCATTTTGCACTTTCCCCGCTCATCCACAGAGAACAATGGTTGTTACTAATGCAAAGGAAAATGCAGATCAAACAATGGGGTCGTAGAGGTCTGCAGTGCAGAAAAGAGCCTTTGGCTGATTACAGTTGCACCAGTCAAAAACAACCAACTCAATGTTCCAGTTGCACCTTCCAGCATTTGGCCCATAGGCTTGTATGCCTATAGAGGCATATATCAGTCTGCACAAAGGGTTGCCAGTTGATTAGTGCCCGTTTGCGTTATCACTCAAGCTGAATATAATCCCAACAGATTTGCTCCAGTAGTGGTAATGAAGCCTGGTTGAATTGTGACTGGTCCCTCATTAATGGCATGAAATATTTAACATACCAGGGAACACAAATTAACAAAGAACATCACTAAAATGAAACACTGATCACCATATTAAGAAAAATTGCTTATCATGTTTTCTGTAGCTAGAAATTCTAATCTCAGAATAATTCTGGTTCAGAGATAAAGGACGGGACTCTCCCGTCTTGTCCATGGCAGTACCCATTGGGAGGGAGAATGGAAAGCTTTGAGAAAGGGCTTTGACAAAGGATCATCTGGACTCGAAACGTTAGCTCTTTTCTCTCCCTACAGATGCTGCCAGACCTGCTGAGATTTTCCTCTTTAGTTTCAGATTCCAGCATCTGCAGTAATTTGCTTTTATCCATGGAAAACTTGGAAAACCGGTCAAAACTCCATTCACTTTCAGCGGCAGCGGAAAATCCCAGCCGCGAAACATTTTGGCCAAAATGTCTCTTCAAAATCCTCACCATATTTATGATAATTCAACTGTACTTAACATGTTTAAGCTGTATTTGGCTGTAACCTTGCAAAGGTATAAGCTGAAATAACTTTATTAAAGCAATTATTTGTGTAAGGATTACAAGATTGATGTGCTGAGGGCTCATTTCTGAACATTGTGCAAGAGCCTTAACAAGAGCGGAATTGCTTCTGTATCTGCTAATGGGAAATACACCAGAGGAGATTAATTGAATGAAGTGTCAAGGCACATCTAGTTAATGGAGATCAAACATAAAAATGTTTTAAATAATTATTGAGGAAGACATAATTAAAATTATTGCCAAAGTAATAGATTGGGAAAAGCTAATTTTGAGGAAAAAATAGGGAGAAGGAAACTGGGGGGAAATTTGGCAGAGTTAGAATAGCAGTAGGAATAAATAAGAAGGTAACAAGAAATAACAAATTTTTCTACAAGCACATAAAAAACAAAATAAACACCAAGATAAGGATCTGAGGCCATTAAGAGATGCACAACCTCACAGGTAATAACACTGAAATAATAGACATATTACCTCAGTATTCACCAGGGAAATTATCAGGTAGACATATTAGAAGTGATCAAAAATATGCTGACATTTAAGATAGAAAGGGGGAGTGCGATAACGAATAATCTAATCAAATCTAGGCAGAATAAAACTCATGATCCAGGTAGATTGCATTCATGCATATTATGTTACAAATGTGAAATTTCATAAGATTGTTATGTTTTAGGACTGTGTCTCCAATTTAGGGTAAAATAGATGATAGGAGGAAGTCAGGCGACCTGTTCAAATTGCACGGATAAAAAGCTTGGATGACTTCATTTTTAAAGGTTAAAGCAGTGCCCAGGTTGTTTTACAGGGAAGAAACTGCAAGATATGCATACCTGTAGATAATCATTTGAGCAGCTGTTTTGACAATGCATGACCAAGTCTGTACGTCCCACGGAGGTGTTAGGAATGTTAGGTTTGTAAACTATTCTACTTTAACACTCCATTCAATTCCAAGAGTGCAGTTGGAAGTCTAGAGAATAGCTAATTAGTATTTCTATTTAGATATAAGGCCGGTGTGATTCACATTGCCATGGGCTTTGAGAGGGGAAGGGACCACAGGAAGCCATTGTAGGAGCAGATTGCCGATTTTCCTAAAACCTCGCTGTACCTTGCAGACAGGGTCAGTCTGAGACAGTCAGAGAGAAACAGAGAGACAGAGAGAAAGACTGAACTGGAAGATTTACCAAGCTTTGCCAAAAGCGACGGATCTTCAGGGTAGCTCCGACCATGAAAGTCAGTTCAGCAGTTAGAGGTTATCCAGCTACAAAAGGGAAAAGGAGCTAATGTGGTTTCTGCACGGATTTCTAGAGAATGAAGTGTTCACTTAAGGGACAGAGTAATGTATAACAGTGGAAGCGGGTTTTCGATCATCTTAAATGTTAAATGGGGATCTTTTCTACTGAAGCAGTTTTTAGTTAATATTGCTTTTACTTTGTATGTTACATAACAGGTCTTAAAAGTTTAAATCTTGTCATATAATCCTTTCAGCCATTCACAGGAAGTTAATTTTGTTATAAGTTATTGTCCTCAACAGGAATCATAATAAATAAAAGAGAGGAATGTAATCCAATCATTACCTTTCCCCAGCTGACTGGCCCAATTATCAACGTCATTGAACCATCTGCGCTTGAGCAAGCCATGCTCAGACTCTTATCAGCTTGCAAACATCTCAATGCCAAGCTTGCAAAGGGTGGTGGTGATTGCAAATTGATGTCTTGCCCAGGATTCCAGACACCATTATTGCCTCTTCCCTCTACCTGGGTCTCTGAAATTCTGCTACGGTGTTTATTTTTGTTTCTCATGCAGCAGGCTGCCTGTACGTCCACTTCGCTAGATTTCTGCTGAAGTTTATCCTTCTATGATTTGGTCATGTGGAGCTGAAACAACAATTCCAGATTAAATCACCTCTCAGACATTTGTACCCTGATTACCCAGATTGCGACACAAATGAAATTAACTAAATGTGATAGTATTCAAGTTAGTTCGCATTAATTAGACAGAAAACTCAAAGTAGGGGTTTCCTGGCATTCTTAAAATGGGCAGACAAATATTCTGATATCTGTATTTAACAAGAGTGATAGAACAGGAAGAGTCAGTTATTCCATTAATTCCCATCACCATAATGTCAGAACCTCCGATTACTAAATATTTACTGGACTATATATCAACATCATTGATCAGCTTCCTTTTCTGGCACTATCCTATGATCATGTGCAACATTTGTTAAGGTATTGGAGTCAAAGAAAGATTCAAGAATTGCGTAAAATCAAGATTAAAAATGAAATTGGAGTAGAATGAAGTAAAGAAACTACAAAAAGGAGAACTGATGTGTGCAGCTATCTGAAGGGGTGTTTTTGATATGCAAATTGATGTTGCAGTAGGTCAACAAGTGTTTACCTAAGTGACATGAGGAAAGCAATGGTGTATAGAAATAGGTGTTAGAACGAAAGAGAAAATGCTGGAAAATCTCAGCAAGTCTGGCAGCATCTGTAGGGAGAGAAAAGAGCTAACGTTTTGAGTCCGATGACTCTTTGTCAAAGCAGTCAAAGCTTTGACAAAGAGTTATCAGACTCGAAATGTTAGTTCTTTTCTCTCCCTACGATGCTGCCAGACTTGCTGAGATTTACCAGCATTTTCTCTTTCATTTCAGATTCCAGCATCCACAGTAATTTGCTTTTATCTAGGTGTTAGAACTACAGAAGAAGTGAGCTCAAAGTCGAGAAAAAAGAATATAATTTGCACCTGGGCACTAAAAGCCTAATAAAATATGTTATTGAGATAACATAACATCAAAGGGAATGGACAGTATAACCATAGGAGGATAGCAGAGGAGACGAGCTACCACCATAGCCTCACCCATCGAGAGAAAGCAGGGTCTCCTGAAAATAATATGTTGCTAAAAGCTGCTGTTTTTAAAAACTTGAACAGAAAAGAACATTACTCTTAAGAAGGTCTTCCCGAACCTGGAAAATAACCCATGGTAATTATAGTCTGGATTTGGCTCATCGAGCTATATAATATTGTATGGTGTTTGGGAATAAGGGCATTTCTCAGTGTTCATGAAACGTAGGTAGTTGGGAACAAAGGTTAACTTTGCGAGAAACAGTGTCTAGGTCAACATTATTGTAGTTAAGTGTACTTTTGGAGTGTTTTATAGTCCTTTTTGTGGGTTTTCTTTCAATAAGTATTCTTTACTAATTTATTATAACAAGGCTGAACTGTTTCTCACTGGTTTGCATTTCTTTTCTGACTGTGGTAGTATGACTAGAGGTATTACGGTACCTAATAATGCCGAGACACCATTTGTGGATAAGGCACGTTGCCTATTGGTCCATTGATGGGTAATTCATATTACCTATTGGTCAAGGCTGGAAGGTAGCTCCGCCCAGTAAGGCAGGGTATAAGAGCCCGTGTAGCCCCTGCAGCTTCCTTTCTGTACCTGAGCTGCTGGGGGAAACATCTAGTCTATTAAAGCCTTCAGTTGGACTACAACCTCACTTCTGTGGTCATTGATAATGCATCAATTTAATAGACTAAATTTAAAGAATGGAGCTCCGAATCAAGCCGGAGTGTCTGCAACTCAGCCCCCATGCGGCAAACGCAGCAACGACCTTCAAGCACTGGCTGGCGTGTTTCAATGGCTACCTCAGAGCAGCAGAAAGCACACCTACGAGGGAGCAGAAACTGCAGGTCCTGCACTCAAGAGTGAGCCCAGAGATTTACACGCAAATGGCGCAACCAGTCCCGACCCAACAGGCTGGGCCCATGGCCGCGACCACGATAAGTGGGAAACGCCCCTCCTGGCGTCCATAAACAACAGGGGTCATCGTAGTTCCTGCAATGTCCAATGGTTCCCCCGTATAGGTGGCCAACCTGGCCTGTGTGTCAGTTAATGTAAGGGTCTGTATACCCCGCTTGATGCGGTCGAATGTCTTCTGGGCAATCACGGAGACCGCTGGGCCAGTGTCCAACTCCATCTCAAGCGGGTGACCATTGACCCGTACTGTCACTTTAATGGGGGCCACATGGGGAGCTGCCACTCAATGCAGCTGCAGGCAGTCATCCTCCGTCTCCACGTCCTCGGGAGTAGTTGCCGCAGGTTCATTCAAATGAAAGGTACGGCCCCTCGGCTGGCCCCAGTTTCGGTCCGCGAGGGGGTCAGCGCGTACAAGTCTGACACGGGCATGGCTCCTCATCCATTGGTTCTGGAGAAGGCTCCCTTCGGGGAGGAATGTCTGACGGCCAGTGACATCGATCCGGACGTCGCCTTGCCCAAGGTACTGCAGGGGTGCAGGGGGATGGTTTCGGACGGAAGGGCTTGCGCCCCAAGGCATGCACCTCCATTCCCTGTAGCTCCTGCACTCCTCGTTCTGTGCTCTCTCGGGAAAATACTATTTGAATGGCCTGTTGAAAAGTCAATGTTCGCGTGGCTAACAACTTTCTCTGGGTGGCCGCATTGTTAATACCGCAAACCAAACGGTCGCGTAACATTTCTGACAAGGTCTCACCATAGTCACAGTACTCCACAATCCTGCGTAGCCTGGATAGAAAGTCGGCAAGGGATTCTCCTGGGATCCTTTCAGCGGTATTAAACCGGTAACGTTGGACTATCGTGGATGGGGTTGGGTTAAAATGTTGCCCCACTAAGTTCACAAGTTCATCAAACGTTTTGGTGTCTGGCGCAGCTGGATACGTAAGGTTCCTAATCACCCCAAACGTATGCGGGCCGCAGGCGTTGAGCAATATGACCACCTGCCGCTCTATTTCGGTGATTTTTTTTGCCCGGAAATAGTAACGCATCATTTGTGCGTACTGGTTCCAGCTTTCCAGCGCAGCATCAAAAACATCCAAACGTCCATACAGAGGCATGGTGTAATAGAAAACAACTTCCAACCTGTGTCCAACAAAAATCCAGGGAGGTGGCTTCAGCAGCGTAGACAGCTATTCACTTTAACCCTCGTCGCCAGTTTTGTGAGGGCCACGAAGAATCCAGCACGAGTTTTCAGGATACAGAGAAATAACATTTATTTACAAATTAACATATATATACAACTTCTCTTGCTGCCAAAGTCCTCTCTCTGGTTCCAAACTGGCCAGCTCTATTTATGCAGGGAGTCTGCTAATGATTTCTCCGCCCCCCTCGTTGGGGAAGCTCATACTCTCACAGGATTGTGGGATTGTCATTAGTCCCCGGCCAATGGTAAGCAGGCAGGTTATAACAATGTGCAAGTCTGTGCATGTTGGGGGAAGGAACCAAGGTTGGGGGGAGGAGTTTACAAGAGGACGTGGAGGGGAGGAGTCTGGGAGGAGGGGTGGGAGGAGTCTGGGAGGAGGGGTGGGGGGGTCTACAATTCATGGGTGTCATTCATGGACTCTTTCGGGGATTGAATGGCGTTGAATATTAGGGGGGGTTGGTGGGTGAACTATATATGTCAATGGTGACCATTGGCAATTCCTGATTCCTTTATCTTTTTTTCCACTTTGGGAGTGTTTGTTTTATTTGATGCTTATATTGTCATGCATTCCATTGTTTGGGGGGTGGTGGGAGGACGGGATCGTTGTTGTTAATAAGGGGATTGACATTGTATTTGTTACCGTTTACTGTTTGTTGGTGGGGTGTAAATGCTGAAGAAAATGTGAAAATAGAGAATAGAAATATTTTTTAAAAAACATAGAGAAAAGCCGGGATTTTCCTGCCCTGTCCATCGCTGGGATCTCCTGTCCTGCTGAAAGTCAAGGGCTTTTGGTTGGCCCACTGTATTTCCCCATGGCGGGTGGGGCCACAACCTGAAACTTTCTGGTCATTCACACCGGTGGGATATTCCGCTCCGGCCGACGGTGCACACCCGCCCCTGGTTACCCAGTAGCAAGCAGCGCATTCAACAGGAAATCCCGTTGACAATGACGGGACCAGAAGATCCTACCACCAGCCAATGGCGGGCCCCTTTCCCACAAGCGATGTAAAATCCTGCCCAAGATGATTTCACATTTCGTAGGGGTGAAAGTGGAACAAAAAATAGGGGTTTGTGATCTTGTTGTTTCTTCCAGTCCCATTTCAAACAAGTTATTTTCAATTCAGTTTGGGCCATGTCAATCTCGTCCTCTCTCTGAAGTTTCATAATTTGTTCGAACCCTTCAACCATTTGGCACAGGTTCCAAACTACCTCAGTCCAGTTCTCAGTGGAGTTTGAATGGTCTTTGGCAAACTGTGCATTTGCCTTTCTTCCAACTGAAACATCTGGTGTAGTGTCACTGACATGCATTTTTAAATCAGTGTCTTTGGTCATTGACTCAAAAAGATCACTTTGCAATTTTGATACTTCTGATACTTCTGATTGACAATTTGTAGCTTCCAATTTTGCAAGAACTTCAGTAATATTACTTGGATCAGTTCCTGACCAACTCTCTCACTATTTAACAATTTGAACAAGAACAACTTTTGAATTGTGACTTTCCATGTCATCCACCTTCTTCTTCATTTCCTCCATTTTACTTTGAAGTTTAAAAATCTCATTGTTCTTTTCATGACAAAGTTCTAACAGTTCATTAGTTTTGCTTTCAAATTCTTCATTCAGCTAATTATTCTGATTTACCAAAACCCATCCTTGTTCAAGGCACTTTTCTAATGCTTGAAGTTCACCAAGTTCAAACGGAACATCAACCTTTACTAAGTTTTCTTTCTCAAGTTTATCTTTTAGATAGTTTAAATCGTGCATTAAATGTTCCACTTTCACTGTCTGAGTCTCAATCATTCTCAACAGTTCCCTTTTTTCATTCGCAAGCTCTTCTTTCATTCATGAAAGTTGATTTTCTGTGCTAATCATGTTTTATTTCAATTGCTTGTTATCTGGAATAAATGTTTCATTTTTCTCCACAGTGGTTATCCAAAGTTTAATAGCACCATTATTAACTGCCTGTTGAAACATAGTTGCCATCCCATTACTGTCTCCAATAGCCAAATTATTACCTGGGATGAAATCTATTCCTCCAATAGGTAATTTAGGAATAATAATACTAATAATAATAATAATTCCCACTGTAACAATTCCATTAACAACGCTTCCTAAATTAACCGTACACAAAGAATTAGGCTCATTCCTTCCATTAATACCCTTACTAAGATTTTCTCCTTCATAAAACTTGTGTCAGCAGCTACCATCAATGATTAATCCGCTCCCATATCTCTTAAAATTTTAATTAGTCTAGTAATTTTGTTAGAGGAGTAATGGAAAACTTCTCCCATTGAAACAAAATATCCAGAACCTCCAATAGCCTGATATCCTTCACCAGTACTCAAAGAATTCTCTGAACTATGTTGAGCTGAGAATATAATTGATTCTGAAAGCATACATTTCACCTGTAACACTGCTAGTTTCAAAAGCCAGTTCCTTTTCAGATGCTTCGTTTCCTACTACTGAAACTGGTCTTCCATTTACCTTCCAACAATCTTCCCACATATGTCCCACTTGGTTACAATGGAAACAGTTAATCCTCCAAATATCTATTTCACCCTCAGGACATTCCCCTTTGATATATGATGAAATTTCCTGACCATTTCCAACTGTCACCTCTCTTTCTTAACTATTTGTTTTCTCTTCTCATTCCCACCATCTATCCTTCTCATGTTTAAAAGGATGACGGAAAATGGTTTGGTTCTATGGACCAGTTCATAATCATCAGCTATCTCTGCTGCCTGTCTATCAGTTTTAACTTTTTGTTCCTCAACATGCATTTAATAACCAAAGGAAATAAATCTTTAAGTTATTCAATCACCTCTCTAAGGGCTTCATATATTTTTATCGACCTTTAATGCCTGTCGCCAATGGTCAAAATTATTTTGCTTTACTTCTCAAATTCAAGATGGTTCTGTCCCATCTGTTGTCTTTCATTTCAAAATTTCTGCCTGTACGTTTCAAGAATCAACTCATATGCACTAAGAATAGCTTTCTTTACTACATGGGCCAAATGGCCTCGATAGACTGAATGGCCTCCTTTTGCACTGTAATTTTTATGAGCTACATCACAACTTACTGATACCGCTTCTGACTATAATGCACACACATAGAACATAGAACATAGCACAGTACAGCACAGAACAGGCCCTTCGGCCCTCGATGTTGTGCCGACCAATCATCACCCTACTCAAGCCAACCCTATCCACCCTATACCAGTTACCCCCCCCTCATTAACCTTATTTTTTAGGACACTAAGGGCAATTTAGCATGGCCAATCCACCTAACCTGCACATCTTTGGACTGTGGGAGGAAACCGGAGTACCCGGAGGAAACCCACGCACACACCTCCTACCTTCCACTCTACTTTGTAAAAGTAATGTCCAAATTTCTTTTGGCCATTTTGTCTGTTTAGCTACCTTTTCAAAACAAATAAAGAATGCTTCCACATCATTTTCCTCAAATTATGGAAGAGCTTGCACAAATTTCAACATTTCCCCACGAGGTCCATGTGTAGAAGAATGTCCTTCCTCAACATGTTCTAATGTTTCTGCTTTAACTTCCAGCATTTAAAGTTGAAATTCTTTCTCTCTCTGGCCTTTTCCTTGTTGTCCCTTGCTAATTTTTAATTTCCATGTCAAGCTTCCTCATTTCAATTTCCTTTTGAAAAGTTCTCTCTTTTTTCTCCTGAATTTCTAATTTCTTCATTTCTATCTCTTTCTCTTTTCTAATTATTTCATTGGTAATTGAATTTTTGCAAATTCAATTTCTTCACTTTTCGAAGAACTTGGTCCGTTTGACAACCCTTTGCAATTTTAAATGTTTAACTATGCTTTCAATAGTGTCAGCTTTACTTACCACTGCAGGTAATCTCAAATCCAATTTTTCTGTCAATTCAATTAATTGACTTTTGGTTACTTTCTGTGAACCAGTCAAAGTTACATCTTCCACCTTTGGAAAAGTCTTAGCAATTTGCAATGCCGTGTTGGATTCTAACTTGTACAATATAGCTCGCAGTAGCTCCAGTTCTTATGTCCAGTACTTCAATGCCCCAATTAATCATTTTAAGGATCCACAGATCCCACCATTTACTAATAAATTCCAGAACATGTTTTACAATTCAGCATTCAATAACTTGCTTTCCACATTTCAAAATATCCCAACAAATTACGAATAATCAGCATCCAATAACCGTCTCTCCACATTTTGAAATTCCGCAAGAATCCCCACTTTTGGTATGATTCCAGTTGATGTTATAATTGGATGGAAAGATCCCAGAATGAACCCTGGCTCAAAAGATCATGGTCTGGATTCTCCAAAAGTGGGGCTATGTCTCCGCGTTGACATAAAAATGCTGGTGTTTCACTCCCAAGTTTCCAGCAAAAAATAAAGAGCTATTCACTTACCTGCAGGGGGCTAGCAGGGATCAGAGTATCACTGGGAGGGCCTCTGGCAATGGACCCCCAGCCGTGTGCCGTGATTTGCAGGCGAGCGATTCTCCGGGGCCCAGAGAATCTCGGGAGCGGCGCCGGGCCCGATTCGGGTGTAAAAGTCAATTCTCCGCCCCCCGCAACAAACGCAATTTCGGCACGGGGGCGGAGAATCCAGCACCCTAACCTTTACCCTTTGTATATAAAAGATGGAGGAACAGAGTCGTAAGACCACTAATTAGTTTCAACAAGAAAAAAATATTTATGACGCATGAAAAGTTGGATTATTATACAATATTCCTTTACCCCCCCCCCCTTACCTTAGCAAATACACACAGATTTTAAGATTAACACAGATTACAAAGTACATCTTAAGCTCCAATAGTCTCATTAACGCAAAGTTCCTTTGAAGCACACCGATTGGCATTGCTCAAATATGCATACTCTGCTCTGAACCCAAGTTAGTGGTTTCCTCCTCAGCATCCGCCAACAAGAGTTTCCAAACTGAACTCTGAAAAAAATACGCTTTGAAATTTTCCCTCATAATAAGGCTTTCCCTTAATAATTTGCATTCCAAATTCCAGACCAGGTTTTCCAAATGGTACTTTTAAACACTTTCAGCAGTGAATTCAGTCCAGAATCTAAACCAAACTCTTTTGGTCTTTCTTTGTCTTGAACACTGTGCAAAGTGTTCACAATTGTTTTAACCCTTGATTGCCAGACTCCAGTAAAATGGCATCTGACATTTTATTTACCTCTGAAGTCTGCTTCCCCGCTTTAAATCTGGTTACTGAAATTGTCTCTTTAACCCTTTGTTTACTCCTCCTTGAATTATTCTGGATAATATCTTGGTCTCTGTTCTCTTAACTTCAGTCATCTCGAGAAATTCTTCCTGTCCCAATTCCCTCGTTATCTGGACCGTAACATGCCCCTTAGGAAGACTGCACCTTTGCACCTCCCTTGTCCTCTCCAGCTTCTCTTGGCACAGTTGAGAGAGGTTGATTCTTTGGTGTGCTATACCCAACTGCAATATCCCGAGTTAAAACAAAAACTAAAAAGCACTTTAACTTTACAAGGACCTCCAGTTGCTAAGCAATACCCACATACCTCTGCTGATCAATTTATTCTTCATGCCTTCTCTAAGCACAATAGAAACACAGTTGGAACTTAACCAACCCCGCACTCATACAAACACCTTTGTCTAGCATGAATCTAACTATAGGTTTTACACTTCCAGGCACAGAAACATTAAATTAAACACAATTAAAGCTATGCCTTATTTCTAATGTTTACCAATACAAATATAAACCCCATAAACTACCTTTGTTTTCAAAACATACTTCTATTAACAAAGGGTGCATGTGCGACAGTTGCTCTTTAATTAACTGCTTAGATATACTCAGAAAATATTACAATGTCTAAGATTTGTTTCAATGTGACACTTTGCCAGGTGAACAGGTGTATGACCTTTCATTCATCATAGATGATACAGTTGGAAACATTTGGTGACATTTTCATCACTTGTACACCAGGTAGCCAGTAACTCATTCAGATATGTATTTGGCATTGGGGGTAACCTTGCATGCACATTCGTTATCAGAATAGGAAATGAAACAGACTGAGAAAATTCAAGGATTGTTTCCCAGAGATTGGAACCTCTAAAGTGCTGTGGCTTTCTAATCAGTACATATGGCAACATGTTGAAGACGATTCCAGAATATCACCGGGGGAGGGGGGGGGGGGGGGGGGGGGGGGGGGGGGGGGGGAGCCCTGAATAACATCCAGTGAACTTTCAAAATGTCATAATTGAAATCTTAATTACTTGTCAGAGCTCACTACTTTTTGAAGTGTTGTGACTGCAGTACAACATATTCATCTCAATGAAAGAAATGTGAATTTCAAACAGGTTAATCTCAATAATAAATTTTCATACGTCTGTTGTGTATGTCATGTCTGTCATAAACCTTGAGACTATTGAGCCGCGGAACCATTGTCTATGTCAGCCTGTAAATTATTTTTTTCTTGCTCATTGTTTAATTTGCTTCATTTCCATCCTTTCCACCGAGTTATTTTCCAGAATCGTTATTCAACAATCAGATTATGCAGAGAAAGAAAATCTTTCTCCCCAATTGCACTTGACCTAAAACAAACTTTTTACTTAATCACATTTCAATCAAAAGATTCTGTGAGACACAGTTGCCATGGTATTTTCTTATCCATCCCACTAAATATCCTGGACCTTCATCTCATAATCAGGCATGGCCGATATTTTACACCTGTTCCCGGAGGCGGGATCTTCAGGTCCTGCCATCGGTGAAGAGCCCCCCCCCCCCCCTCCCCCTCCCCCCCCCCCCCCCCCCCCCGCCCGCCCCCAGCCATGGGTTCTCCAGTGGCGAAGGGAGCTTAAGAAGGAAATTAGGAGAGCAAAAAGCAGGCATGACAGGATACTGGCAGGTAAAATAAAGGAAGATCCTAAGTTGTTTTACAAGTGCATTAAGAATAAAAGGATAACTAGGGAAAGAGTATGGCTCATTAATGGCCACAGTGGTAATGTGTGTGTGGAGCCGGAGGATGTAGGTAGGGTTCCAAATGAATACTTTGTGTCAGTGTTCACTCATAAGAGGGATGGTGTGGGTTTGGAATAAGGGAGAAGGACTGTGATAACATTTAAGAGGTTAACATAGACAGAGAGAAGTTTCTGAGTGGTCTGGTGGGTTTAAAAGTAGACAAATCTCCAGGGCTAGATGAAATGTATCCCAGGCTGTTAGTGAGGCAAGGGAGGAAATAGCAGGGGAGCTGGCAATAATTTTCAATTCCTCTTAGGAGAGGTGCCAGAGGACTGTAGGATGGCCAATGTGGTACCATCATTCAAGAAGGCAGGAAGGGATAAACCAGGAAACTACAGGCCAGTCAGTCTCATCTCTGTTGCGGGGAAACAATTCAAAGCAATTCTGACAGACAGAATGAATCTGTATTTGGAGAGGCAGGGATTAATCAAGAACAGTCAGCATGGTTTTGTTAAAGGGAGGTCATGTCTGACCAAGTGTGTAGATTAAAGAAATGTATTTGACGTAGTCTACCTGGATTTCAGCAAGGCTATTGAGAATGCTTTTTGATACTGATAGTGAAGGCAAGAACACGTGGGATCCAAGACAATTTGGCAAATTGGATCCAGAATTGGTGAAGTGGCAGGCACCAGAGAGTAATGGTCAAGGGGTGTTGTTCTGATTGGAAGTCTGTATCTAGTGAGGTTCTGCAAGGATCAGTGTGAGGACTCTTGCTGTTTGTGGTTTATATATCATTTTGATATGAATGCAGGAGGGTTGATCATTAAGTTCGCAGATGATACGAATATTGGTGGGGTTAATAGTGAGGAGGATAGACTTAGAGTACAGGAGGTTATGGATGGGCTGGTCAGATGGGCTGATCAGTGGCAAATGGAATTCAATCCAGATAAGTGTGAGGTGATGCACTTGGGCAGGACAAACAAGGCAAGGGAATACGTGATAAATGACAGTACCCTGCAAAGCACCGAGGATCAAAGGGACCTTGGTGTGCATGTACACCAGTCCCTTAAGGTAGCAGAGCAGGTGAATGAAGTAGTTAAGAAGGCATATGGTATATTTGCCTTTATTAGCCAAGGCATAGAGTATAAGAGTAGGGAGGATGCTGGAACTGTACAAAACGGTGGTTAGGCCGCAGCTAGAGTATTGTGTGCAGTTCTGGAATCCACATTATAGGAGGGATGTTATAGCACTTGAAAGGGCATAGAGGAGGTTTACCAGGATGTTGCCTGGGCTGGAGTGTTTTAGTAATGAAGAGAGATTGGATAGACCGGGATTGTTTTCCTTCTAGCAGAGGAGACTGAGGGGGAACATGGTTGAGATGTGTAAAATCATGAGGGGCGTAGATAGAGTAGACAGGAAGAAACTTTTCTCCTTGCCAGAAGGATCAATGACCAGGGGAAATACATTCAAGGTCAGGGACAGGAGTTTTAGAGGAAATGTGAGGAAAATCTTTTTCACCCAGAGGGTGGTGGGAGTCTGGAACTCACTGCCTGAAAGGGTGGTGGAGACAGAGACCCCCATAACATTTAAGAAGTATTTAGATGTGCAATTGTGATGCCAAGGCATAAAAGGCTATGGGGTGGAAAATAGGATTAGAATGATTAGGTGGTTGTTTTTGACTGGCACAGATGCGATGGATGGAAGGGCTTTTTCTGTGTTGTTGACTTCTATGACTCCATGAGCATGCTGAACTCCATATATACCACAGTCCCACACTTCAGTGTGTGTGTAGGCAGCTAAGAGAATTCTTTAATGAAAAGTTATTATTTTGGCTCAAGATGGAAGAATTATGAAGAATTGAGAGCCGAAAAAGGTGACCGACCTAACATGCCCTAGCACTTTAACCAGGTAATCACGATATAAAATTGTTTGCTTTCATCAAGAATGTATGAGAGTTCACATCAATTCTTCAAATGATTCTGAAACATGATTCAACATTTATATCAACAGAAGTTGGATAAAAGGAGAATAAGGCCTGGATTTTCTCTCCAGAGACTGCAGTGCAAGTCAGAAGATTTCTTGCTTTGCTGTGCCCCGCCTCAGACGAAACTTGTCTTCACTCCTGCAGTGGAAGGAGGGGGGAGGTGCGGGGGGAGAGGGATACGTGGCGATGGTTGGGGGTGGGTGGGCAATTCAGGAGAGTGTCTCACTACTGCGCCTAGAAGTAGATTTTAATGTTTAAAAGTCTGTGGATTTAAATAACTTTACATCATATCAGTTCTACAGACATTATCCGCCCTTTAAAAGCATTACTATCTACTCTAAAAAAATTGTGACTGCAGGTTAAGGTACTTGCTACAGTCAAAACGGGGTCTGTTTGAAATCAACTCTTATTTCAAATGGCCCTGCTGCATTTGGGTTTTCATCATAAGTGAGTCAGGTCCCTCCCCTTCCCCCTTCAGTGAAAATGGGATCTGTCAGAAATGGCGGCAAAATTCCCATATCCGGATCCATTTTTAAGGGTGTGTGGTGAATGTGATTCACACTATATATAGTTGCCAATATCACTCCATGTATATATGTTCGTTATCTACCCATTGTAAGTGCAGTTGCACTATCCGACCACCAGGGGGAGTCACTCTGGGAGTACGCGAGAGTTTGTACAGGGCTCCTCCCTTGGCTCTGCCCAGGACTCCTCCCCCTGGGACCGATGTATCAAGATCAGTGCCTTAGAGCCAGCCTGCCATTTCACCTGAAGTTCAACGACGAATAGGCTGGCTCTATTGTAAGTGTATTAAAGCCTCTGTTCAGATCCAACTACACGTGTTCGCTGAATTGATGGTTCCATCAATTTAATACACTTAAGAAGCTGCCGAAGTAAAGCATGGAATCCGCTCTAAAACCAGGACGTCTAGAACTCGATCCGCAGGATGCAGAGGCGAAAGAAACTTTCTGCCACTGGCTGAAATGTTTTAAGGCCTACCTGGCCGAAATCAGCAGCGCTGAAACTACAGAGGGACAAAAGCTCAGCCTACTGCACGCGAGGGTAAGCCACAGAATTTCTACACAATTAAATCCAGCCGGTTCCTACACCGCTGCGCTGGCGATTTTGGACAAAATGTATATTAGGCCCATGAACGAGGTCTTTGCCCGCCATGTGCTCACAACTCGCTGACCATGGGCTACTGAAACTTTAGCTGAATTTGCACGCGAGTTGAACAATCTCTCAAATGACTGCAATTACCAGGCCGTAACCGCTGCCGAACATAGGGAGCTTGCTGTGCGGGATGGTTTTGTAGCGGGCCTTCGATCTAGCTATGTATGCCAGAGACTATTAGAAAATGGGGCCCAGGGCTTAGAGACTACCGTAGAGGCTGCTATCACGATGGAAGTTTCCTTCCGCAGCCTCAACTCGTTTCCCGCGGACCCCGCTAACCCCGCATGGGCCCCCGAACTGAGGAACCCCCAAGCCTGTGCCGCAAGGCCCCCCAGCTATCGCGCTGCCACAGCCGGTCCTACTGTCCCAGTCCTACTGGTGTGTGCAATTGGAGAGCGACACACTAGTTTTCTGTCTGAGACTAACACATTGCCAAATACAGTAAGATTCCACCCGATATCCCTGTTCTTTGTCTTTGAAGTGATGTTAAACTGTGTCGCAAAGAGTCATACCCCAAAGGCCATGGATATCACTGTGCCAATGAGGGTTACCTTTTACCCCCAGTCTCTCATTCATCCTTCCGCTTTTGGAGATGGTCCAAATTCACTCCTCCTATTGGCTCTAGGATGCCAGTCACTTCACCTTAACAACAGCCCCTGCTTTATGGGACATATACATGAGAAGTTTACATTTCATCACAAACAAATGCACTTCTCCCAGCTACAGAGAAGCCATAAGTAAATTGACATTCTCTTATCAATATATCTCAACCCAAGCACCACACAAAAGCTATTAAAGTCAACAGTTAAGCCCACTTCTTACCCTAATAAAGGTTTCCTCTCTGGTGTAGATCAATTAAAGCAATGCATGCTTTATTTTAAACAGACTGAAAGTTTCTCTGGCCTCTCTACAGTGTGTTTCTTGGTGGTGGGAGGGTTCCTGCTGTTGGCTGGCAGTGGAATACTCTGGTCCCGCTGTTGCCAATGGGAATGCCCATGAAATCCACCCATGCCACTGGGAAACCCACGGTGGGCATGGGCCGCCGGCAAGACTGGAAGATCCCACTGGGGTGAACAGCCAGAAGATCTCACCCATTGTATCATCTTAAATCCAGGTTGCTTAAGCTATAGTGTGGATGAGCAGTAAGATCTCGGTGTCCAGGTACATGTATCCCTGAAAGTTGCCACCCAGGTTGAGAGGGTTGTTAAGAAGGCGTACAGTGTGTTAGCTTTTATTGGTAGAGGGATTGAGTTTCGGAACCATGAGGTCATGTTGCAACTGTACAAAACTCTGGTGCGGCCGCATTTGGAATATTGCGTGCAGTTCTGGTCGCTGCATTATAGGAAGGATGTGGAAGCATTGAAAAGGGTGCAGAGGAGATTTACCAGAATGTTGCCTGGTATGGAGGGAAGATCTTATGAGGGAAGGCTGAGGGACTTGAGGCTGTTTTCGTTAGAGAGAAGAAGGTTAAGAGGTGACTTAATTGAGGCATACAAGATGATCAGAGGATTAGATAGGGTGGACAGTGAGAGCTTTGTTCCTCGGATGGTGATGTCTAGCACGAGGAGACATCGCTTTAAATCGAGGGGAGATAGATACAGGAGAGATGTCAGAGGTAGGTTCTTTAGTCAGAGAGTAGTAAGGGTGTGGAATGCCTTGCCTGCAACAGTAGTGGATTCACCAACACTAAGGGCATTCAAATGGTCATTGTATAGACATATGGATGATAAGGGAATAGTGTAGATGAGCTTTAGAGTGGTTTCACAGGTCGGTGCAACATCGAGGGCCGAAGGGCCTGTACTGCGCTGTAATGTTCTATGTTCTATGTTCTATTCCATCACAGTGGTTTAAAAACACCTAATCATATTGTGGCCATTAAGACAGCTTCAGCTCAACATTTAAAATAATCATAAAAAACAATAAAACAGTTTTGTTTTGTCCCAAGCAACAGCTTTCCTTGTTCCCCAATTACCTTGAATGTTAAATGCTCAATAAAAAGCCAAAATTAAACTATTTAGTTCTAAACTCTGTCTACAGAATTAGATCCATAGATACAGATTCTAAAAATTAGTGGAGTTCTCAAAATCTTACATATTTTTCCAGGGACTTAAGATCCCCATTGCATGTTGTCCATGTCTCTGACACATATCAAGGGGCAGGTAGCACTTCAGCCCCTGAACCCATGAGCTTGGTGCTGGGTTTCAGGTCTTTGTCATTAAACATACTTCCTCAGTCAGCCGAAGCCTGCGTTGACACACTAGAGGCAAGATTCAGTTTTATTATCAATGTCTGCCCTCAGAGAGGACATTTCCAAGTAAGCAACCTGATAACAAAGATGTTACTCAAAATATATTTTAAACTTGACTATAAATTAATAAATCAGTCATAGTCTGTGTTTAGACCTCTAAACGGTGGCACAGGGGCACGGTGGCAGAGAGGTCAGCACTGCTGCCTCACAGCGCCAGGAACATGGGTTTGATTCCGACCTCGGGTGACTGTCTGTATGGAGTATGCACATGCATGTACATTCTGCACTGCGGCCTCATGGTGCAGAGGTCCCAGGTTCGATCCCAGCTCTGGGTCACTGTCTGTGTGGAGTTTGCACATTCTCCCCGTGTTTGCGTGGGTATCGCCCCCACAACCCAAAGATGTGCAGGGTAGGTGGATTGGCCAGGCTAAATTGCCCCTTAATTGGAAAAAATTAATTGGGTACTCTTAAATTTATTTTTAAAAACGTATGTACATTCTTCCTGTGTCTGCGTGTCTCCGGGTGCTTCAATTTCCTCCCACAGTCCCATAGTCCAAAGATGTGGTTAGGTGGATTGGCCGCGCTAAATTGTCCCTCGATGGGATTACGGGGAGAGGGTGGGGGATCGGGCCGAGGTAGGGTTCTCTTTCAGAAGGTCAGTGCAGACTCAATGGGCCAAGTGGCCTCCTTCTGCACTGCAGGGATTCCCTGATTAATTATTTTTATTCCTATTCCATCAGGTACAACACAAATTATGACATGAAACTACATAGATTTTTATTACAGCCAGCACAATTCGAGACCTCTTCAACAGATGCCTTAAATATAATTTCTGCTAAACATTTTATATATTTATCTGAAAATTACATCAGTTAAAAGCTACATGAATATTTTGTTATTCAGTTGTATACATCTCGACATGTTATGTTATTGTTACGTAAAATGCTTTTGGCATGATTCCCCGATCGAGATTTCTCAAGTCACAAGCAATAGTCACAGAAAGTGACACCCCCTAACTTTTCATTGTGTGGATGACAAGATGTTGACCTTGCAAACAGTGCTCTCTCCTTTGAGTGCTTGATGACAAGAATGACATCCTTTGACTGATCACCACGTAATACACAAACTAGAAACATTGGCAATATGCTCCTGATCTCCAGATAGAAAAGTGGGTGGATTCAGCCTGTCTTAGCTCATCCAACCAAATAAGAAGACCAAACACTGCCCATTCCATTAATCAGCTGAATATGAATAATGAAAATGCAGCGTAGTTTCGCACGGATGTTATCATGAAAGAGGGATTACAATTACGGAAAGAGATTTGTGATGCTGGGGACTTACGGAGGAGACCGAGAGGGATCATCCACTCAGCACTTCTGGCTGATGATTGTTGCGAATACTTCAGCCTTGTCTTTTGCACAGATGTTCTGGGCACCTCTGCCATTGAGGATGGGGATATTTGTGGAGCTTTCTCCTCCAGTGAGTTGTTTAATTGCCCACCACCATTCGCGGCTGGATGTGACAGGGCTGCAGAGCTTAGATCTGATGCATTCATTGTGGAATCGCTTAGCTCTGTTTATTACTTGGTGCTTATGTGTTGTAGCTTCACCAGGTTGACATCTCCATTTTAGGTATGCTTGGTGTTGCTCCTGGCATGCTGTCCTGCACTCTTCATAGAACCAGGTTTGGTCCCCTGGCTTTGAGGTAATGGTGGAGTGCGGGATATGCCAGGCTGTGAGGTTGCAGATTGTGGTTGAGTACAATTCGGCTGCTGATGATGACATATACCACCTCATGGATACCCATTCTTGATTTGCTAGATTTGTTTGAAATCTATCCCATTTAGCACAGTGGAAGTGCCGCACAACACGATGGAGGGTATCCTCAATGTGAAGACGGGACTTTGTCTCCACAAGGACTCTACTGTGGTCCCATCTACCGATCTGTCATGGACAGATGCATTTGCAGTTGGTGAGGATTCCCTCTTGTTGGTTCACTGCTGCATTGCTGCAGTCCCAGTTTAGCAGCTATGTCTTTTAGGACATGGCCAGCTTGGTCTATGGTGGTGCTAATGAGCCCACTCTTGGTGATGGACATTAAAGTCCCCCGCCCAGAGTATATTCTGTGCGCTTGCCACCCTCGGTGCTTCTTCCAAGTTGCATTCAACATGGAAGATTACGAATTCATCAGCTGATGATGGACGGTACGTGGTAATCTACAGGAGGTTTCCTTGTCCATGTTTAACCTGAACCTTGAGCCTTTATTGGGTCCAGAATCAATGTTAAAGACTACCGGGGCAACGCAAACCCGACTGTATACTACTGTGCAACCATTCTGCTAGATCTGTCTTGCCAATGAGACAGAACATACCCAGGATAGTGGGTGATAGTGGTGTCTGGAACATTGTCCGTAAGTTATGATTCTGTGAGTATGACAATGTCAGGCTGTTGCTTGACTAGTCTGCGAGGCAGCTCTCCCAACTTTGGCACAAGCTTCCAAATGTTAGTAAGGAGGACTTTGCAGGGTCGACAGCGCTGAGTTTACGGATGTCGTTTCCAGTGCTTATTGTCAATGCCGGGTTGTCCATCCGGGTTCATTCCTTTTTCGTGTGTTTGTAGTGATTGAATAAACCTGAGTGGCTTGCTAGGCCATTCCAGAGGGCATTTAAGAGTCTACCACATTGCTGTGGGTCTGGAGTCACATGAAGACCAGGAAAGGACAGCAGATTTCCTTCCCAAAAAGACACTCGTGAATCATATGGGTATTTATGACAATTGACAATGGTTTCATGGTCATCATAAGATTATTAGCTCCAAATATTTTATTAGATTTTAAATTCCACCACCTGCCATGGTGGGATTTGAACGCAGATTATTACCCTGGGTCTCCGGATTACTAGTCCAGTGATAATAGCACTACACCACCGTAATAGGCTCCCTATTATCTGCCCTCTGAAATGACCAAGCAAGCCACTCAGCTCAAGGGCAATTAGGGGTGGACAACAAACGTTGCCCTTACCAGCAAGGTCCACATCCCATAAGAAAATAAAAAATGTTCAATCAGTTTTATTTATTGCTGTTCCATTGTAGTTCAACACAAACCTACCATTGTCAAATCCATTTCTGCTGCACCCTTACATATTTATACATTACCCATCCAGTACTGATGTCCATTTTTCTCATCAAAGTTCAGTACCTTCTGAACTTCTGAATTGGGGCAGCAGGGTAGCATGGTGGTTAGCATAAATGCTTCACAGCTCCAGGGTCCCAGGTTCGATTCCCGGCTGGGTCACTGTCTGTGTGGAGTCTGCACGTCCTCCCCTTGTGTGCGTGGGTTTCCTCCGGGTGCTCCGGTTTCCTCCCACAGTCCAAAGATGTGCGGGTTAGGTGGATTGGCCATGCTAAATTGCCCGTAGTGTCCTAATAAAAGTAAGGTTAAGGGGGGGGGGGGGGGGGGGGTTGTTGGGTTACGGGTATAGGGTGGATACGTGGGTTTGAGTAGGGTGATCATGGCTCGGCACAACATTGAGGGCCGAAGGGCCTGTTCTGTGCTGTACTGTTCTATCTATGTCTATGAATCCAACTAATCCAAATTTATATTTAGAAACATAGAAGCATAGAAAATAGGAGCAAGTGGAGGCCATTCAGCCCTTTGAACCTGTTCTGCCATTGATCATGGCTGATTATCCAGCATAATAGCCTAATCCGCGTTTCCCCCATAACCTTTGATCCCCATTCATCCCAAGCGCTATATCTAACTTCTTCTTGAAAACATGCAATGTTTTGGCCTCAACTTCTTCCTGTGGTAACAAGTTCCACAAGCCAACCACTCTCTGGGTGAAGAGATTTATTCTCATCTCTGTCTTAAATGGTCTATCCCATATCCTCAGATTGTGAGACACCCACCTGGACACACCCACCATTGCGAAAATCCTCCCTGCATCTACCCTATCTGTTTGAATTTTATAGGTTTCTATGATATCTCCCAATTCTTCTGACATCCAGCGAATACAATCCTAACGAATGCAATCTCTCCTCATACATCAGCCGCGCCATCCCAAGAATCAGTTTGGTAAACCTTCTCTGCTCTCCCTCTAGAGCAAGAACATCCTTCCTCAGATAAGGAGACCAAAACTGCACACAATATTCCAGGGGTAGCCTCACCAAGGGCCTATATAATTGCAGCAAAACACCCCTGCTCTTGTATTACCTGCATTTTATGTGCCATGGATCAATACAATTCTCGATCTTGTCAAAATCTTTTTGTAGGTTCCTTTCTGCTTCAATTGCCTCAAGTGTTCCTTTATGTTAGCATCTGTGATGATGACCAATAATAAATGTCAAGAAAGTAGCGCATTATACAATCTCAACACATTCAATGGCACTTCAAAGCTTCTAATTAGTAATAAATATTTACCAGTATTTTCCATTCTGATGTCTGCCACACACTATTATCTTTTACACTGGTTTCATCAATGAGAAGTCAACATTTGACATAGTCCTTTTAACCCAAGTTTTAAAATAGATTATAATTCCTCTGTGTCGATTGATGAAAGCATCACAAAATTGGTGTTGTATAATTATATTTATAGACATATATGTGTGCAAAATCTTCCACACTTCTATTTGTTAAAAGGCAGCCAAAATGGACAATCGGCACAATAACAACCAATAAAATCACTAAACATTGTTTGTAAAATTCCTTCAAATTGGTTTCCTAATCATGGCACTTTAAACTCCATAAAATGAAATCTATATCACACAATTAGTATATAAAAATGACCAATTCTATATAATATCAGAGTAAAGCTACCCATGAATATGCACACCCTTGGGCTAGATATTTTGGTCGCACCCACCCCAAGATGGAACTTCCCATCCGATATCAACGGACCATTAAATAGTCCAGCAAATTGTCCTTCCAGCCTATGACGACTCCCGTGGCAGGCAGGACCGGGAACTTTACTCCATTGAATCATTGTACACCCACAAATAACAGTGGCCTCCGTGGAGATTTGAATCAGCCTACTGTTCCATTTCAGGGTTTGCAGAATTAAACCAGGCCTTTGGAGTCTGAGATTTTTCTGGCTTCTGTACATGGCCAACACAAGTCTTCTGCTCGCAATATTAGTTCTGCCGGAAAGAGATTCAGCTCATACGATTTAGCTTTGAATCAAATTTCTCCACTGCCGCTTCTTATACATTCATGGGTTGAAGGATAGTTAAATACTGTATGGGTTTACTTTTTTCCTTTAAAAAATATCTATGAGCCTCTGAGAGTTCATTCTTAACAAAAATTGCAAAGCTATATTCCTTCACTCATGCAGAAATGAACAGTGGGCAGCTCTGGAACAAAGGAACTGAAAGGAGAGTTAGACTGGGATAATTAGGGTTCAGACAGGGAAAACAAGGACTGGCACAAGAGTCATAAACAAAATGTCTTAAAAGTTTACTTTTGATTCAAAAAAACATGGTTGATATGACACTAATAAAGCTGCTCATTAAACATTTACATGGAAAGTGGGAAAAAATAAAATAAATAGGCAGACCAAAGAGCCTATAAATTCCATTAAGAATCCCTTGCAGGTATAATTGTTATACTAAAAGATCACATGCATTTCTACAATTTTTAATTAATATTTTGTCAGTATTAAGTCTAAAAACTACAATGCTATGGTATCACCGCATGAAGGTTAATTCTTTTCCACTTTAAATAATACCTTGCAGCGTCACAATGTCACACCAGAAGGACAAGGACATCAAGCATGTGGGAACACCGCCAACTACAAGCTCCCCTCCAAGGCACGCGGGACTTATACTTGGAAATATCTTGTTGCCCCCTCACTGTTGCTGGGGCAAAATCCTGGAACTCCTTACCTGACTGTGGGTGTCCATAGGCCACCTGGACTGCAGCTGTTCAAGGAGGTGGCACACCGCTCCCTCTTCAAGGGCAATTGGGGATGGGTAATCAATGCAGGCCTTGCTCCCAACCTACGAAAGAAAAAGAAGCCGATTAACTTATGTAGGTGAACATTTCTTTCAAATATCGGACAGAGGAATTTGAAATAAAAACATCCGCAAAATAATAACGTACAACATAATTTTTAGCCTTCGCTTACCTGCCGAAGTAATTCTATTTTCAGTCGAGCAGCAACACTTAAACAAAACTCAGCCAATGAATATGAGAGATATTTGTGATTAATTCATTAATTCTATTTTGTCACCCTATTAATTTATTTATTCTTTTAATAAACATTTTATTGAGGTATTTTTGGTATAGAAACAACAACAAAATAGACAAGATACATGAAACCATAAACATAGTGCAAAAACCGTTTACCTATCGTACGGGTCCCACCCTTATTACCCCCCTACTAACCAACTACTCTCCCCCCCCCCCACCCCCGGGGTCTGGTGACGATTAATTTTCTGCAAGGAAGTCGACGTATGATTTCTACCTCCGGGTGAACCCTAACAGTGAACCTCTCAAGGCAAACTTAATTTTCTCCATATAGAGAAAGCTAGCCATGTCCAATAGCCAGGTCTCCGACTTTGGGGGCTTTGGGTCCCTCCATGCTAACAGTATCCGTCTCCGGGCTACCAGGGAAACAAAGGCCAAAACATCTGCCTCTTTCTTCTCCTGGATTCCTGGATTTTCGGACACCCCGAAAATCGCCACCTCTGGACCCAGAGCCACCCTTGTTTTTAAAACCTTGGACGTGACGTCCGCAAACCCCTGCCAAAATCCCCTAAGCTTCGGGCATGCCCAGAACATGTGGACATAGTTCGCTGGTCCTCCCGCGCATTTTGTGCACCTGTCTTCCTCCCCAAAGAATCTGCTCATCCGGGCCACTGTCATGTGAGCCCGGTGCACAACCTTAAATTGTATCAGGCAGAGCCTGGCACATGTTGCGGACGAATTGACTCTATTCTGCACATAAACCATCCTCTATCTCACCTCCCAGCTCCTCCTCCCACTTACGCTTCAGCTCCTCAGTCTGCGTCTCCTCCGACCCCATAAGCTTCTTATAGATGTCCGAGACCAACCTACCAACCCTCTGGAAATTACCCTATCCTGAATCCCCCTCAATGGAAGGAGCAGGAAGGTTGCCACCTGTTTACGAAGGAAGTCCTGCACCTGCAGATATCTGAATTTGTATCCCCTCGCCAGCCCATACTTGTAAAGCTCTCCTCTATGAACACATCCCCCATCCTCTCAATTCCCGCTCTCCGCCATACCCGGAACCTCCCATCCATACTCCCCGGGGCAAACTGGTGGTTACCACAAATTGGGGCCCAGACCAATGCTCCCACTGCTCCCACATGCCACTTCCACTGGCACGGTTACCAACACCCCCAGACTGGTGCCCTTACAAGAAGCCACCTCCATACGCACCCACGCCAACCCCTCTCCAACCACCCACTTCCCGATCATGGCTGTGTTAGCTGCCTAGTAATAGTTGCTAAAATTTGGCAGCGCCAGCCCGCCCTCTCCCCGGCTCCGCTCGAGCATTACCTTCCTTACCCGCGGGGTCTTGCCCACCCAGACGAAGCCCATGATCATCCTGTTGACCCGCTTAAAAAAGGACCGCAGAATAAAAATGGGGAGACATTGAAATACAAATAGGAACCTCGGGAGGACCGTCATTTTCACTGTTTGTACCCTTCCGGTCAGCAACAACGGGAGCGCGTCCCATCTCTGGAAATCGTCCTTCATTTGGTCCACTAGCCGGGCCAGATTCAATTTCTGCAGCCGGTCCCATTCCCGCGCCACTTGGATGCCCAGGTACCGAAAACTACCCCCTACTGTCCTAAACGGCAGCTCCCACAGTCGCCCCTCCCGTTCCCTCGCCTGAACCACAAACGTCTCACTCTTATCCATGTTTAGCTTATACCCCGAAAACCAGTTGAATTCCCCAAAAATCTTCATGATTTTCTCCATCCCCTCTACTGGATCCTAAACGTACAGAAGCAGGCCATCCGCATAGAGCGAAACCGTGTACTCCACCGCCCCCCCCCCCCCCCACCCCCCCCGCCCACCCCGGACCAGTCCCTTGAAGCTCTCAGAGCAATTGCCAACGGCTCTATAGCCAGCGCAAACAGCAGTGGGGAGAGGGCGCATCCCTGTCTCGTCCCCCGGTGCAGTCTAAACTAGTCCGAAGTTATCCAGTTCGTCCGCACACTTGTCACAGGAGCCTGATACAGTAACCTGTCCCAGTCAATAAAGCCCCACCCGAATCCGAACTGTTCCAGTATCTCCCACAGTTAATCCCATTCTACCCGATCAAAAGCCTTTTCTGCATCCATTGCGAACACTACCTCAACCTCCCTACCTTCCGGGGGCATCATGATCACATTTAACAGCCTTCTTACATTGGCCACCAACTGCCTACCCTTAACAAACCCCGTCTGGTCCTTCCCAATAAGGTGCGGAACACAGTCCTCAATCTTGGAGGACAAGAATTTGGCCAGCAACTTGGCATCCACATTCAGCAGGGAGATCAGCTTGTAGGACCCACACAGCTCTGGGTTCTTGTCCCGCTTAAGAATCAGCTAAATCATTGCCTGTGACATCGTCGGGGGCAGCACCACTCTTTCCCTTGCCTCATTGAACATCCTCAATATCACTGGCCCCAGTATCCCCGAGAACTTTTATAAAACTCCACTGGGTTCCCGTCCGGACCTTACCCGCTTGCATGGCCTTCAAGCCCTCCACTAGCTTTTCCAGCCCAATCGGGGCGCCCAGCCCTTCTACCCGCTCTCCGTCCACCGTTAGGAAATGCAGCCCCGCCAAGAAGCGCCTCATCCCCTCCGGCCCTGTAGGGGGTTCCGACCTATACAGCCTGCTGTAAAAATCTCGAAACGCCTTATTCATCCCTACCGAATCACCAACCAGGTTCCCCTCTGTAGTAATCCACGGGAGGCAGGAGTTCAGTCACCACACCAATATTTATTTACAATAACGATATTACAGGATCAGCTACAAACAGTGCTGCTAGCAGTCCAGTCAACTTAAGACTGGCTCACAAAGCCTACACAGGTGCTTATATGGGCCTCCTCAATGAGCTATCATTGAGGGAGCTCATACTCCAATTGGCCAAGCAATAAAGCCAATTGGAGTTCATTACACCCTCACCATCCTTTACTTTCCCTATCTCCCTAGCTGCCTCCCTCTTCCCAAGCTGCTGTGCAAGCGTTCTGCTGGTCTTCTCCCAATATTCAGAAATCACCCCCCTCGCCTTTTCCAGCTGCTCCACCGCCATCCCTGTGGTCAGCAAGCTAAACTCCGCCTGCAGCCTCCGCCATTCCCTCAGGAGCCCTGCCTCTGGGGTCTCCACATGCCTCCAAGAGATCTGTAGTATCTCCTTTACCAGTCTGTCTGTCTCTGCCCTGTCAACCTTCTCCCTATGAGCCCGGAACGAGATCAGCTCCCCCCTTACCACCGCCTTCAGTGCTTCCCAGACCACTGCTGCTGAAATTTCCCCATGTCATTGACCTGCAGGTAGCTCTGAATGCATTTCCTCAGCTGCTCGCACACCCCTTCATCAGCCAAAAGTCCCACTATCCAACCTCCAGTGCGGGCGCTGATTACTGTCTTTACTGGCCTGCAGGTCAACCCAGTGCGGTGCATGGTCTGAGATTGTAATCACCGAGTACCCCGTGTCCACCACCCCAGCCAGCAAACCCCTGCTCAAAATTAAGAAATCAATCCGGAAGTACACTTTATGCACGTGTGAGTAGAAGGAGAACTCCTTCTCCCTCGGCTGCCCAAACCTCCACGGATCCACCCCCCCCCCCCCCCCCCCCCCCCCAATCAGCTCCATGAACCCTCTTAGTTCCTTTGCCATTGCTGGCACACTGCCCGTTTTCGAGCTTGACCGGTCTAAGCCAGGGTCCATAACTGTATTGAAATTCCCTCCCATGACCAACCTGTACGAGTCCAGGTCCGGTATCTTCCCCAGCATCCTCTTTATAAACTCCACGTCATCCCAATTTGGCATATATATATTCACTAATACTACCTGCACCCACTCCAGTTTCCCACTGACCATAATATGCCAACCTCCCATGTCCGAGACTACTCTACCCGTCTCAAACACCACCCGCTTATTGACCAGGATCGCGACCCCCTCTAGTCTTTGAATCTAGTCCCAATTGAAACACTTGGCTGACCCAGTCTTTCCTCAATCTAACCTGGTCCGTTACCTTAAGGTGCGTCTCCTGCAACATCACCACGTCTGCCTTCAATCCCCTAAGATGCGCGAACACATGTGCCCTTTTGACTGGCCCATTTAACCTTTGAACATTCCAGGTGATCAGCCTAGTTGGGGGGCTCATTGTCTCCAACCCCCCCCCCCCCCTCCCCCCCCCACCCCTCTGCCGATCAGTCATCCCCTTTTTTTAGTTCCGCCACCAGCCCGTGATCCATGCCTCCACCGGTCCATCCCCAAGTAGCCCCCCCCCCCCACCCTCCTCTCTGTCCCTCAGCCCAAGTCCCTCCCTCGCCAGCAGAACATTCACCCCCCTCCCCTCCGTAGCAACAACACCCTGTAACTCAATCCCTTTCCTAAACCAAACATATGCACACCCCTCACTGTGTTTCCGAGATCTAGCTCACCCATCTAGCTTGGTGGCCCCCATCCCCGTCACCAACTAGTTTCCTACCTATTGTTCTCTCCCCACCCTACCTCCCACTCATGCAAACAAACTCCACCATCAAACAATCCCCACACAATTGCCCGACAGAAAAACACCAAGATCAAAACTAGCACACCTCCATCCCCCAACAGTGCAAATGAAAACCTAAACTCACTCAGTTCTACTGCTGGTTCCAAGCAAAACGAGAAACTTTTTACAAAAAGAGAGAAACAAAGCAGAGAAAACAGAAACACGAATGTTGCAGCCAAGTTCAAAAGTTCTCAGTCCTTCATCAGCCCTTTCTTGCAAAGTCCAACGCATCCTCAGGCGACTCAAAGTAAAAGTGTTGCTCCTCATGCGTGATCCAGAGACAGGCTGGGTATAACAGTCCAAACTTCACCTTTTTCTTGAAAAGGATTGCCCTGATCTGATTGAAGCTTGCTTTCCTCCTGGCCACCTCCACGCTCAGGTCTTGGCAAACCTATAAGATGCTATTGTCCCACTTACAGCTCCGTGTCTGCTTGGCCCACTGCAGAATATGCTCCTTATCCGAGAACCTGTACAATCTCACCACCATAGCCCTTGGGGGGGTCTCCCATTTGCGGCTTCTTGGCAGGTGCTCTGTGAACCCTATCCACCTCCAAGGACCGGGAGAATGCCCCAGCCCCCAGCAGCTTCTCAAACATGCCTGCGACGTATGCCCCAGCGTCCGTTCCTTCGGACCCCTCCGGGAGCCCGAAAGTTCTCAGGTTCTGTTGGAGGGACCTATTCTCCAGGTTCTCCACCTTCTCCGCAAGCTTCTTTTGCTGGTCCCTCAGCATCCCCAACTCCAGCTCCAGTCTGATGCTCCTCCTGCGCCTTCTCCACCTTCTGGATCGCCCGATCCTGGGCAACCAATATGCGCTCCAACCACTCAATCAACGCTTTTATCGGGTCCAAGCAGTCCCGTTTCTGCATAGCAAAGCCCTCCTGGATGACTTGCATCAGCTGCTCCATAGACTGCTGGGTGGACCCGAGGTTCGCCCCTCCGCCATGCTGTCCCCTGTTGCAACTACAGCCCAAGTCTTCTCTGTCTCCTTGTTTCTGCCCTTACAAACACTTCTAGTCCTTTTCTCCATGCACCGAAGTGGGAATTCAGTAGAGAATTGCCACTAAAACCCGTTCTACAATTCAAGTCCATTAAAGAAAATCGGGGGAAAAGGTCCAAAAGTCCGACCAGAGCGGGAGCCATCAAATGTGTGACTTACTCCTTCATAGCCGTCACCGGAAGTATACTATTAATTTATGTTCATTGAATGTTTTGTAAATATGATACTAACACCTTTGGTACTGACATTTTGACAATTGCCTGGAAAACAAGATATTTCCAGTGCATGGAATTTGTTGAGGCTGTTCGAATTTGTACAAAAATAATAGACGTCTCGAGGGTTTCATTAGTTGAAAGCACGAAGTTGTTTGCATCACCATTGGGGAGCTATAATAATTCTCATATTGTAATAATTGCGTTGAGGGTAATTTGAAATACTTGTGACCTTCAGTACTTTAATACTGAAAATCAAACAGCGTGAACACGGGAAATAATGAATGGTGACTGATTGGCACATTCCGTCACCTGCAGCTAAAGATTGAAGGATATTGCGATTTCTTCCCTCTGGTACGGAAAGCTGTCAGAGGTGACTTGTCAAACTTTCTAACCAGTCCTCAGCAATCTAAAGTTTCTCACACCGCCTGTATAAAGTCCAGCCCTGTACAGATAAGGCATAGGAAGAACTTTCAGAACGTGAAACAGAAAAGTAAAATGGGCTCAATAATCCGCAAGGTTCTGTGGGAAACCCTCGGAAAACAACAAAGATCCATTTGTCTTCGGTCTCGGATACTTGTGGGAATGTCTGGGAGAAGACATTTACTGTGCGACAAGTGAGCAAACGTTCCTTGAAGAGCACATACTACCAAGGAAGTGGAGTCAGGGCTGGGGTCTCTCTACAGCGGTCAGGCCGATTAGCCTAGTTCCATTGGGAGATATCTATGGAGTTTGACAGACCGAGTGAGTCAACGCAGACCAGCTCCTGGATGAGCGAAAATGGGCCCCACCACTGGCCTTGCCGTTTGATAAAATTCTTGATCTTTTTCGAAAAATCGCTCAATCTCCTTGCACAGAGGACCAACCAGAGGAGGAAAGGCTGCAAAAACCCTCCAATGCAAGACAGGCAGCAGATGGATTTTCCAGTCACATGGAGCAAAGGGGCACTGGAAATCATCATCTAGTCGAGCTTTTGCTCACTTGTCGCACAGTAAATGTCTTCCCCCAGACCCCTCAAGCTCAGTGAGGTGGAGTATCTAGGGTATCAGGAGAACGGTGCATCATGATCACACACTGATGAATTTCGGAGCCAGTGGCCGTGTTTTTGTGCCCGTTCATCACGGGCACAAATCCTGTAATGGGGGCCACTAACTCTCAGGAGTGGCCGAGAACAGGATTTGCACCAGCAAGAACTCAGAACATGATGTTCCTGGGCCCTCCCTGCTGATGTAATCAGGTTCTCGGCCAGCGAAGGCTGAACCTGATTATCATACATTTGATTTAATTTAAATATGCTGAAACAATTTAGTGCAGTTGTCTCTGGTGACGTCAGATGTTCCCGCCCTTCAACGTGATGTTGTGCTGGTGGGAATCACTGCTGTTTTCCAAAATCGACACTGGGGGCTCCAGGGTGAATATAACCCCTGGGTGGTGAGGGACTTGGCAGGGCACTGCCCCCCTTGGCACTGCTCGGTGCGGGAACATCGGGTAGGGCCAGATCCTGCAAGGAACCCAATTGGGGGGGGCGTTCCCATTATACGAGTGGGGGGACCACAATGGTGAAGGAGGGGGTTGCCTTCACTTTCTCTCTGAAAGCGTGGCACGCTTTGAAAACAATGCCCTGATCTCTATAGAGCCGGGCATGCCGGCAACTTTAGGCCCACAAGAATGATGTGTGCATCGTTTGACAAAGTGTTAGAAGATCTGGGGTGCGATTCAACGAGCCCTTTGAGCCCAGCTTGGATCTGGGCGCGAATCGCGAATCCTGGGAGAGCGCCAAATCAAGCTCCACGCCAGGCGCCGGGCCAATTATGAGTCATCCTTGCTGGGCGAGATCCAGATCTGAATATTTAAATGAATCCAATGGCACTGACAGGGTGCCCGGGTGGCACTGCCAGGATCTTGGGCCCAGACAGGCCTTGCCAAATAGAGGGGGGTGGGTGGGGGGGGGGGGGGGCTGAGGAGTGGATCCTGGGATCCTCTGCAATATTGGGGGGAAGAGGGTTCAAGGGAGTTCAAAAAAGTGGGGAGGTGGTCGCGGAATAATCGGAGCCGCTGGACGAGATGGAGCCATGGGGTGGGATTCTCCGCGAACCTCGGAGGCCGCCCTCAGTGCCAGGTCCCGCCAGTAAGTACCTGTTGTAATTTACGCCAGCGGGACTGGCCGAACACGGGCGACCACTTGGCCCATCGCGGCAGAAGAATCGCGGGGGAGGGGCTGCCAACGGCCTCCAACCGGCACAGCGCGATTCCCACCCCCGCCAAATCCCTGGCACCGGAGAATTCGGCAGCCAGTGGGGGCAGGATTCACGCCGCCCCCTAGCATTTCTCCGACCTTGGTGGGGAGAAACTCCCAGAGGCCAAAAAGAAAAAGCAAAGTGCCGTTGAATAGCGGGTCTTTTCTTGGTGCTACCGTGCTGAAAAACACCCAACTAAATATGCTCGAAAGCAGACTTTAACTTAAGTCCGTTGAATCACATCCCTGGAGAGAAAGCTAGCTGTGAGCGAAACACGTTGGTTTTCAGTGAGAACCTGCCTCTTTGCCATTATTTGCAAAAGGTCCGCCCAGTGTATCTCCAAGAAGCACATACCAAAAGAAAATGCAATGAAGGGAACCCATTCAACTCATGAAGCACACCTTCTTAGAGATGACTACAAGGCATGGCAGCCTCAAACTATGGCTTGAACCACTCCCAGGGTTTTGCTTCATCAACCTACCTGGATTATTGTTCCAGACATTAACTATTCTTAGCATTATTCTGATGAATTACTTCCTGCCATGAATCCTGAACTCAACTCTTACCAGCTTGTACCTGTGCTTGTCCTGTAATTGTGGTTTAACTTGGAAAAATATTCACGATTAATTTCTGATATTATCTTGGATCCATTTCTACATTGCAGTGTAATTTACAAGCCAAGTAGAAGCCTTTTACGATAACCATATGAAAACATTACTAAAACAACCCTGTAATTCGACGACAAGATTTATTTGTACGAAATATAGCAGGTGACAGGCGCTTATAAACATTTCTTGACCAATATTTTAGTCAAGATAGTACAGAGACAGGTTGGTGAATCAAGAATCACATACCATCCAGTTGCACATTTTTCGGAAAGGGAAGGGAAAAAGTTTTTGAAAAAATTATAATTTCTCAAAATATTTTAACTCTATTGAATGCCTATAAAAGTGCCTTCAATCCCAAAACGATGCACTTGACCAGACGCCATAACTACAATGTGTTAATCACCAAATGTCAAAAAAAAATCATCGTCCTAATTTAAGGCAGCAGGTTCTCGAAATTACATTGTGGAATACCGGTGTTTGAATGATTAACCATTTTAGTGGGGGGTCATTAAACTATTTTTACCTGCAAATATCATTGAACAGCAGAGGCAAGAGAAAAAGCATCAAATATGCTGGTTTGTCACATCTAAATTTGAAGGTTAAATCTTTGGGAAACATTTCAAAAGGTTTTCAGGTATGTTTGGATCAATCTGCTTTGGCCCTGGTTGCTGTGGTGATAGGGCAGCCATGACTTTGAATCCCTGCTTTCTATATCTTATGATTCACTTGTTCATGATGTTCAGTGGCAATTGCTCTTCGGGGGGTCTACAAGATGTAGCACAGTGCAGCATACAGAAACCTATCTTTCAGTAAGGCAGCAACAACTATGAGGCTCCCCTCATAGGTTGACACCTCACATTAGCTCTTAGATGGCAAGAGGATTGCAAAGAATAATGAGAAGAACAACGGACAAAATGATAAGGAAGCTGAAGTTTGTATTAGGTTCGCCATATTTTGGAATGCTATTTTTCACCTGTATTTATGGATCCAAAAATACTTTGGATTTTACCATCTCTCCCCCCACGCCCCACCCCCTCACTCCCTTTTAGCTCAATCTATTACATTTTCCCCCTAAACTTTCTTTTGATCTATCCAATTCTCCATCACTATTTTCTCCCTTTTATTTGCGATTTGCCATCATTTTCTCTTTTATTTGACAACTACTTTTATTGCACTGTTCCAATGGTTGTGGTTCCCACCAGTACTGTAACATTGTTTTACAAAGATATATTAGGACGATTAGGAAAGACTGCTCTTCTTAACTGTTTTAATCTTAAGCCTCCAGCATCTCACAATCTATTTTGCATTGCGACGTGGGTCACAAATGTTGACCCCTGACTGTTGAAAAAGCAGCACCATTCAACCATTTTGAACTAAACCTTAGAAATATAAAGTTAGTTAGTTATTGATGTGACCTGGTCAACCTTATCCACACCATTACCACCCTACACCATCCTACTACCCACTTTCCTTCTTGTTTAAGAGGAAGTAACAAATACCCAAAGAACTACCTCAATGTCAACTCCAGCAGCCTCGATGGACAGAATGGGATATTTTTTCAGCATTGTTTCAAAAGTGAATCCATTTCCAAATGGTATGGTTAACCTAATTAAATAAGACAAAAGGTTAGAATGTTGGCTTCTTCCCGGTGCTCCGGTTTCCTCCCACAAGGTCCTGAAAGACGTGCTTGTTAGGTGAACTGGACATTCTGAATTCTCCCTCAGGGTACCCAAACAGGTGCCGAAGTGTGGTGACCAGGGGATTTTCAAAGTAACTTTATTGCAGTGTTAATGTAAGCTTACTTGTGACACTAATAAAGATTATTAATATTATTATTAGTGGAACTTGGAAAATACAACACAGAAATATACTGTTCCGCCTAATTAGTCTGCACTGGTATTTAAACTTGATTTAAGTCTCCCTCCTATTCTACCTACTTCATCTCAGTTTTGAGCATATTTTCTATCCCCTTTGTTCTCATGCACTCATCTCGTTTTCTTTTGAAAGCATTTAAGGTATTTGCCTCTAAGATCTTGCCGAGTAAAGGCATTTCTTATTTTCCTGTTGGATTGGTTAGTAGTTATCTTGAATTTACAACCTCTAGTTTCCCAATATATTTGTCCAATCCATTTAAATTTTAAAATCCTCTACCGGGTCACTTCTTAATCTTCTCCATTCTGAAGACAAAAGTCCAAATCTGTTTAATCTTTCCCAATAGCTGCAACCTCTGACTGCTTATAATGGTCTTGTAAATATTCACTGCACTTATTCCTTTGCTTCTATGTTCTTTTTGTAATCTGGAGACCAGAACTATGCAGAGTATTCAAAGTTCAGCCTGACCAGGATCTTGGAAAGGTTTAACATTACTCCATTACTTTGGAATTCCATATCACCTAGACATTCACCCCACTGTTTCATTAGCATTTTTAATTGCTTTGTTAATTTGTAATGTTGGTTTTAATCAATTGTTCACCCACTTCCCTAGCTCCATTTGTTGTTCTTTATTTTCCAAAGGTTTTCTTTATTTTCCAAAGTATAGGCGATATTTCTGTTTCTCGTACCAAAATGCACCATCGCATATGTTTATCTATGTTGATGTCCATTTGTCACTTTCGAGACACAACCTGCAGATTTTCTAAAGTTTTCGTGCATTCTTCCTCAGCAAGAACTATACCCTCCAATTTGATATCCATTCACCAATTTGGCGCCACACTCCACATGCCAAACCTTTGTCATGAGCCAAACATTTGGTACCTAATCAAAAGCCTTTGAAAATTCAAGTTTATAACATTAACTGCATTATCCTTGTTGAGTATTTCAATTTCCTCTTTATACAATTCAGCTAGGTTATAGGGGTGGCACGGTAGCACAGTGGGTAGCACTGCTGCCTCACAGCTCCAGGGACCCGCGTTCAATTCTGGCCTTGGGTGACTATCTGTGTGGTGTTTGTGTGCTCTCCCTGTGTCTGCGTGGGTTTCGTCTGGGTGCTCTGGTTTCCTCCTACGGGTTTCCTCCGGGTGCTCTGGTTCCCTCCCACGGTCCAAAGATGTGCAGGTTAGGTGGATTTGCCATGAGAAATTGCCCTTTAGTGTCCAGGGATGTGCAGGTTAGGTTACAGGTTTACAGGGTTATGGGGATAGGGTGGAGTAGTGGTCTAGGTAGGGTGCTCTTTCAGAGGGTCTGTGCAACCGTGATGGGCTGACTGACCTCCTTCTGCACTGCAGGAATTCTATGGTCTATTCTATTTAAACATGACTTGGTTCTTTCCGAATCCAGGCTGACTATTTTGTGTAATATTTTCTGTTTCTAGGAGCTTTTCTCACATTTCTTTCAGAATAGAATTACAGTGTCTTTCCTATCACTGTTAAACTGACTGATTTATAGTTCTCAGTTTTTGTCTCATTTTACATACAGCTGTCCGCCCGTTCTCTGATATCAGTCCCTCTTTTACAAAACTATATAAACTATGCCCCTATTATATCCTCCCGAGATTCCTTGAGTGTGCATGTGTGCAAATCATCTGGACCTGGATCTATTCTGCTTTCGGTTTGGCAGTTTGTTAATTATTTTCTCCTTTTCCGTTTCACCTGTGTTAGTAATCTTTTGAAGCACATATAATTGTCAAGTAAAGTGGCTGCTTCATTATTTTTAGTAAAAATGAAGGCAATGAATTCAATACTTTAGCTACTTTTTCTGTCATTATCTTGTTGATTCTTTAATGAGCCAAGAGCCACTTTAATTTCCATTTTGTTATTTACCCTTACAGAACACGACTATTTCTTTGTACATTCCTTGGTAATTTTGCTCTGTCATCATGTGTTTTATTTTTTGACTTCGCTCCTTGGTTCTTTATTTTCCCTTCTGTTCTTTATTCATCAACAGTTCCCCATAAGCAGCTTGCTGGCTTTTGACTTTTACTAGAACTACATTTCACTTAAATTTTATTCATCCCTTTTCTAAAAGTATTCCCATTAGATCCATAGAATCCCAACAGAGGAGGAGGCCATTCGGCCCATCGAGTCTGCACAGACCCTCTGGAAGAGCACCCCACCAAGGCCCAATCCTCCGCTCTAGCCCCATAACCCCACCTCACCTGCACATATTTGGACTATATCTATTTCCTTTTGTACTTTCCAAGACAATCTCCCTATTTACGATTTTTAGTTTCCCACCCTCATTTGCTTATTTTCTCTATACAAATCTGAGACTTTGTCTGACATATTTCGGCTTCGACCCTAATCTTGAACCCTACTATAATGTGATAACTACTGCCCACCTTCTCTTACTTCTTCTTTTCTGATTCTCAAGATCCAGCAATGTGGGACTTTCGGTGACATAATGTAGGGGGGAGGACTTGTGCGAGATTGCTCATGCTGGAGTACTGTAGCTTTTCCCCTCATTCTTAGTACCATGTGTTGTTTTCTCTTGAAAACACACAGTTAATGTAATAAGGATCTTGTATAATTGAAATGCCCAATAAAGTCAGGGGAAAGAAGATGGAAAGCAGATGCTTGTTGACGGGAGTCCCAGGCCTCTCAGGGTTCATCTTCAGGTAAAATGGCGGAATCGGTCTCTGGTGCTCTGATCAATCCAAGAGTGCCGAGGTGCTTTCTAGTGCCTTGGCAAAGGAATTCGAAAAGCACCGATGAATTATGTCGGAGGACCTCCGGAAATCAGTGGAAGAGGCCTTGGACCAATTTGAGTGGCTCTGGGGAAATCCAATGAAACAGTGGGAGCCCATGGAATTACGATCAAATAAACGGAAGGAGCCCTTTCTAGCCACAGTGATCAGATTGCCTCGCTGGAATCAAAACTATCTTCGGTGGTCGAAGATAGTAAAAGTAGCAAAGTCAATAGTTATAGAAAAGTGTACATTTCAGAACACCATGTCCTCATCACTCAATACAATTACTGTGGGAGGGAGATTGTGTAGAGCGGATTCACAATGATTTAAATGATAGATCGGCTGCTATTCTACTATAAATATGTCTTCAATCATTTCACTTTTAAAGTGCACAATTCAGGATCGGACCTCAAAATGCTTAAATAAAAATTTTCATCTCTAAAGTGCAAATATAAGCAGTGGGGTGGATTTACCTCAGTGAATCCTGCCATTCATTTTGCTTTAATATTAATCACATTTCACCCTCACAAAATAGAAAAAAAATACTCAATTTGTCAGCATTATTGTCTCCCACTTGGACCAGGACAAATTAATACAAATTTAACTAATCAATCACTAGCCACTTTCTATTTAAATAATTGGTTAAACATTGCAACGAGAAATATTGGGAAAGCCTTTAAATCAGGTCTCTGTCTCTGTGCCAGATACAAGTTAGTGGAACCCTAACATTATACACGGTAAACCAGTAGATACAAATGGTACCCCTGGTCAGAGTTGCGCCGTTTTAGACGAGCAGAAACTCAGGATCAAACTGAAATTTGTCATTTTAACCAAGCAGGAAACGAACAGCCGTCGGTTTTTGCAGTCCCCCTGATTTTACTTTCTTTTGAAGTGGAGGGTTAGTGAAGTCAGCCGGATTGTGAAACGGGCAATTGACCCAAGGCTGTCTGTTTCCCTTCGGGCAAGTTAGGTTAACATTACCCCTGTAAAGATTTGCTCAAATGGGAACTTTGCCAGGAATCTCCTTACGTCTGATTTGCATAATAATTTGGATTCATTACAACAGTCATTAGTTTTTCAAGAATACAGTAGCAGATTAAAATCCGCGGAGAATTTCTGTCCGGTATGCTTTACCATGCATTAACATTGCTATGCACTCTGCAGATCAAGTACTTGGCAGCCACTGCAGGGAGTTAACATTGGGCAATCAGCCAGATTTCAGCTTCTTCAATCACTCCAAAACTGCTAATGAAGGTTAAATGTAATATATCACCAGTCAACTTTCTAATAAATGATAATGGATGTAAAGCTGAAAACTGATTTATACTCATGACTATACTTCGGTCAAAGTGACTACATAATAGAGAATGGAATAGTACTTTAGAATTGAATATTTGTATCAGGTATGCATTTACATGAATTCCACTGTGCAATAGAAATTATAAAAGCTACCTGTGGTAAATAACAACCTCTTGTTATAATCTGCTCTCCTGAATTTCATGTCGGTCTACAATACAGCGCTGGCTGTAATTGTATCTCTGTGATCTAAGTTACTGCTGCTGAGTGTTCCTTTAAATAGTTTTTGTGGTCAGCAAAGCAGTCAGTTTGTAAAATCAATCCCACTAATCTTTACTCAGCAGGTGTAAACTGGGTGGAACTTCCATTCTGTCTGGTTAAAGCCCTGTCAGTATGTTAATAACCTCAATCTGCTTTTTATTCTTGAGACAATCACCTACTTCTGGCAGGCACCAAAAATAAAGACAGCGGTTGAAATAGTGGCCAGCATGATTGGCCAGTGATACCAGGCATTAAGTAAAGCTGAGCAATTGTAACGTTCATCTGCCTGGTTTCTGCCAGGGATGGTGCATTGTATCCAACCCCAACATAGTCAAAGTAGGTAAATTGAATGGGAAATGTTGACGCAGCAATTTTCCACAGCAAACATTGACAGCAAAACATGACCAACAAATTGTGACAACAGGAATTAGAGTTTATGAGCAAGAACTGCACAAGGCACTCAGTATTATGAATAACATATTAGTCAATCTTCATAATGTTGCTCACAATGTTGAGGCCAAGCAAAATTAGAGGTTGGGGAATAACTGTGGGAAGGATGGTTGAGGAAGGAAATAGAGATGCAGAGACAAACTTAGAGGAGGAGGTGATGGAGTTAGGAGAGCATTGGGTGGGAGATGTTGAAGATGTTGAAAAATCTTTCTCAGTATGGGAAGAGGAAATCACGTCAAATTTGTGATTGTCCCCAAGTGTCCAGGATTGTGTAGGTTAGGTTGTGGGGTTATTGGGATAGGGTGAGGAAGTGGGCTTGGGTGAAGTGCTCTTTCAGAGGGTTGTTGCAGACTTGATGGGCCAAGTGGCCTCCTTCTGCACTGTAGGGATTCTCTGAATTCTATGAGTGCAGAAGGCAGAGGATAGAGAGGTCAGAATGGGACAGGGAGATAGAATTAAACTGACAGATAATCAGGAGATCAGTTTCATGCCTGCAGCCTGAACAAGTTGTTCCTCAAGGTATTCATCCATTGTGTGGTTCATTTTCCCATTGTACAGTAAACTAAATTGAAAAAACTACAAGTTAGCGTGATTGTGGCTCAAGGCATTGGGGAGGGAGGAGGTAAAGTGCAGCTATTGAATCTCCTGCACTTGCACGGTAAGATGCCAAGGGTATAGGGAGAGATGTTGGAGGCGATTGAGGAGTGGGCCAGGATGTCATGGAAGGAATGGCCCATTTAGAATGCATAGAGGAGAGGGAAATGTGTTTAGTAATGGCATAATATTGGAGGTGGTAGAAATGGTGGAAGATAATCCATGAAACTTGCAGGCTGAAGGAATGGAAGCTGAGGACAAGGGGCACTCTATTCTGGTCTTTGAGCATGGGGAAGGTATGTAGCAGGTGTAGGGAATGCAATGGTCACCATCCCAGAGAGAGGGGAAATCTTTTGTCAAGGAGAAAATACATATCAGAACTGGTGGTATGCAGATTGACACCTTAGGAACCGATGAAATGGAGAATTTGAGAGAATGCAATAGAGTCCTTTGAGGAAGCAGGGTGAGAAGAAACACCGGCAGGTCAAGTATGGATATCAGTGGCTTATAATAGATATAGCCTATGCCCAGAAATGAAGACAGAGAAGTCAAGAAAGAAAAGGGAAAAATCAAAGAGGGACCATGCAAAGATTAGGAAATGGTGGAAATTAGAAGCAAATTTTCCAGTTTGGGGCAAGAGCAGGAAGCAACACCAATACGGTGATCAATGTACTAGAAAAGAGATTATGAGAGGACTTGAGTTTAGCTGGAACAGAGAAGGCTCCATATGTTCCATTTAAAAAAAGGCACAGCTATTCAGGACACATATAGATTTCCAAAACAACATCTTTTATTTGGAGTAAACGAGTGGAGTCAAAAGTGAAGTTGTTTAATGTGAAAATAAGCTCAGCGAGGTGAAGGATGGGAGTTGTTTGGGTCTCCGTTCAAGGAAGAAGTGGAAGGCTCTTGAGCCTTCCTCATTTGGAATGGTATTGCAGAGAGCCTGGGTGTCCATGGTGAAAGGGAGATGGTTAACCCAGGAAGGTGGAAACCATTAAAGTGCCCAAGGGTGTTGGAAGGGCCACAGATGAAGAGAGGGCGATACTGGACAGGAGAGAAAATAACGTTGTAATGGAAAAAAATAACCATCTCTGTGGGAAAAGAATACATATAGCTTTAAAATACATATTGGTAAATACTATAAAACATCTGGTTAAAATGGACGAGTTTTACAGGGAAATAGAAAAAAGTCTCTAAAATTCAATTCAAAAATAAAAGCCCCATTCAACTGCATTTCATGATGGAATTTTGGCTATGTTTGAATTACCTGTTCCTTTCAATATCAATGAAACATTTTTTTAAAAAGTCTCAGAACTTCTGGTGTGTAATCCTGTTTTGTGATTGCTGGTGGGAGCATCTGCTCCTCCCAGTCTCTTCAACCCTGCCACAGTTATAATCAACCTTCCCTCATGTCATAGAGAAAGCAAAGGCAAACATTTTCGTAGAACGGATTCAAGTGAATATAAGGACAGATCACCTCACATGGTACTTCTGAAAAGTGTAAAAATAAACAAATGACAAAAGAAGCAATGAAAATAAATGCAGACTAAAATCAAGCACTGAATGCCATTTCAGACAGTGCAGCATTTGTGGTCACTCGGCGACTTTGAGTTTAATACCTCTCCACAGACTGTCGGTGAGCATTGATTGAATGTCATAATACACTGATGATGCCTTCCTCTGCATGAGTGACTATAGCAGGCAGCAGTTTTGTAGCTATGTAATAAAATCCATCTCCTCTGATGTATGGGAGTATAAAGGATCCCACTTGTAAATTGAATCACAGTAACTTAATTTGTGGCTGTGCGATGGAATGAGTTGCTGGGGCTCATGTTGTCTGGTTCCGGAGGGGAGGTTAGGATGCCTATTAATTTATCTTCATATACACAAGCTGTCAGAGCCAAGACATTCCGTGGAGGTTGACCTTCGGGTATTGTACAAGGTTTAGTTCTTCAAAAGCAAAGCTGCAATCGGTTAACAAGGGGAGATTGATGACTTAACAAAAACTAATCCACTAAATGACATCAGCACAAGTAGGTCATAAGTAAAGATGAGGAGTTTGGATTCCTTTGAACTTTGGTTTCAACCCACTTTCTGTTCACTTGAAAACCGCACTTTGAATCCAGCGTCAGAAGAAAAGACTGCTGGCTGAACAAAAATAACTTTTCTGATCGAAAGGACGATTCGAATTCTCCGACTCTGGGCCAGAAAGCGATGCCAGCCAAATGATTCCAAGCACGAGAGCTAAGATTTTAATTGACTCTCTGCTGTGCACCGAGGAATTGAAAAGCAAGATAAAGATTTATGGTAATATCTCCACGACAATGCTCCACACTGTGTGTTGTTTATCTGAATCATCACATCAGAGGGAAGGATCATGTAGAACAGAGACACTTCCCCATGAGAAAAAGAAGGAAAATGAGGCCACTTTCATGAAGTTTCTAACAGCCTGCCACAGAGTGGTATTACCACAGGGATACAAATAAGTTGGCTGCTCGCATTCCCAGCTGTGAAACACAAATAAAGCTTTCTTTCCAGTTAATGCTTGTTGTGGCTGTGGGGGATGGAGTGAAATGAAATGAAATACATGTATTTGATTATAATTACTGGGTACCTATTCAGCGCCAAGGGCACAGCAAGTATCAAGAGAATAGATACTTTGTGAGGCCCCTTGTGATTGTGCAATGAATTCTTCCTAACTAGTTTACAGCATTCCCTTGATAGGTGGAATTGGGATCAGGCTGCTGAATCTTGGAAAAGGTGCACACAGAAGTGAGGTTTCTGTCACAATGAAATTTACTCGAACCTTGAAGTAGGCAGTTTTTTACCAGGTTAAAAAACTGAAATATGTATTGGATGAGAACATTAAGGAATAAGAGTAGACGTTAAAGGCTCTTCAGCCTACTCGGTCATTCGGATATAATGGGTTTTTTTTCAATCATTCGTGGGATTTGAATGTTTCTGATTAGGTCAACATTTATTGTCTATCCTTAATTTCCCATCAGAAAGTTATGGCCAGCCACATTCTTGAACCGTTGAAATCCAATGTGTTGTAGGTGCACCCATAGTGCTGTAAAGGAAGGAGTTCCAAGGTTTTGACAGTGGCAGTGAAGAAACAACGACATAGTTTCAAGTCAGGATGGTGTCTGACTGGGAGGGGAACTTGCAGGTGGTGATATTCCCATGTGACTGTTGCCCTTGTTTCTCCAGGTCACAAGAGGTCACAGATTTGGAAGGTGCTGTTGAAGAATTCGATAGGTTGTTGCCGTGCATTTTGTCGATGACGCACACCCTTGCCATTGTGCATCAATGGTGGAGAGCATGTATGTTTGAGGTGGTGGATGGGGTGCCAATCAAATGACTGCTTTGTCCTGATGGTGTCAAGGTTCTGGATTGTTGTTGGAGTTGCATCCATTGGGAAAGTGGATAGTGGTTCATCATTTCCTGGCTTGTACTCTATAGATGGTGGACAGGCTTTAGGGAGTCTGGAGAGAAGTTAATTACCACAGAATTCACAACTGTTGATCTGCTCTTCTTTAATTAGTTGATCCAATTAAGTTTCTGATCAATAGTGACCAAAGGATTTAACAATGGCCATGTCTATGAATGTCAAGAGAGATCCTTAGTCAACACCACTTTCTTGCCTATTCCCCACTTGATTCCTAGAAATTTCAAAAGTTTGGCAGCCTCAGCCTTGTGTATACTCAGCTATGGAGCACCCACAACTTTATGGGAGAGAAATCCTTATTCTTGTACTCAAATCCTTTTGAAATTAAGTGAATTACCTCACCCGTCCCCCACATTGTAGTCTGTCCATGTTGTCCATGTACGTAACCTGTCTTCACACTTTATATTTCCACCTAGCTTTGTATCATCAGCAAACCTGGATACATTACTCTGTTATATTCTCAAAGTCATTAATATAGATAGTAAATAGCAAAGGCCACCACTTTGATCCATGCTCCAAACCAGTCCTTACAGCAAAAATACCTTGGGCATGATCTAACTAAAAATAAAGTATCCGTTCTGGGCGGCTTCAGTGGGCTACAAGCACCAGGAACAACTGCATCTGTCGGCACTCTATTTTCTTCAGTGCCTAGGCGAGGAACACCCCCTCCTCGAGGCTGCACCAGCGTCAATTCCTGCACTGAGCAGCTCCAGAACGAGATCGGGATGACATTTTTGAAAGGCGGCCCAATCTATAGACCCCAAATGCAACTTAAGACCCACCCCCATTGCCCCAACTCACCTGTTTGGGGGGTTCTCGGGTCCCCCCTCGCACACCCTCCTCACATGGACAGGGCACCCCCGGGCCCGATCCCCGGCATGGGTAAAATGCCATGCTGGCACCTTGGCAGGGTCTAGCCAGAAACCCTGGCAGTGCTACTGCCAGCCTGGCATTGCCACCCAGATACCCTGGCAGTACCAGGCCGGCACCCAAGTGGCACTGCCAGGATGCCCAGATGACACTGCCAAGATGCCATGCTGACAGCACCAAGCTAGCACCAGCAGTGTCAGGTTGCCACTCTGCACAGAGGCTGACCACCCAGGGGCCTCCGATCACCTTGGGAGACCCCAGGTATCATTCCTCCTGGTCCCCATTTGTGAGGAAAAGTACTGAACAGTTCCCAACTGGTATCTTCTCAGCAAGGCCAGGAGGAATCATTTTGGTTACTGCAAATGGAAACTAGTCATGATTACCATGCCGGGGGCTTGGAGGTGTGTATCGACCTCAGGTGCTGTGGGAAATGGCCAGGCAGCGCCCTGCCCGGTAGGAACCATGGCAGTGCTAACCTGGTACCCTGAAAGTGCCCCTTTGCACCCTAGCAGTGAGTCCTGGCACCTGTTAGCACTGTCAGGGCCGGGAAATCCATTAGGATTGTGTTCTCATTATATGATGGGGAGGGCGGCGATTGGGGGAATGAAGCCCCGATGCTTCTGACGGCGGTGGGCAGGGGGACCTTTACTTACTCTGTAAGAATGGAGCATTCTTTATCAATGGCTCCCTGATCTCTGCAGAGTCAGGCTTGCCGGCATCTTTAGACACACTTTAAGAATGATAGTACAAAATACGCCACTTGGCATTTTATGACAAAGTGTCAAAAGGTCTGGAGAGAAAACCTGGAATTTTTTCTGGGGAGAAATATACCAGTTTTCAGTCAGAGCCTGACACTTTTCCAATTTTTGGCATTAACCTTTTTTTAATGGGACATTATTGAATTTATTTTTGAAAATCAAGTATACTCCATCAACTGCCTCCCCTTTATCTACCCTAATAGTTATATTCTAAAAAAATTCCAATAAATTTGTCAAACACATATTTCCTCTTGTAAAACCATGCTGCCTTTGTGTGATCATACTATCATTTTGCAAGTGCATTGATGAGATTGCCTTAATAATAGATTCCAGCAGAGGCTACATCGGTCTCACCCCCACAACCCAAAGATGAGCAGGGTAGGTGGTATGGCCACACTAAATTTCCCCTTAATTGGAATTTTTTTTAAAGGTTCTAGCAGTTTGCAGATGACTGATGTCAGGCTACCAAGTCTGTAGTTCCTTGTTTTTTTCTCTTCCTCCTTTCTTGAATAACCATGTTGCATTTGCAAACTCCCAATCTGCTGAGATTGTTCTCGAAACAGTGGAATTTTGAAAAATCATAACCAGTGCATCCACTATCTCTGCAGCAACCTCTTTTAGAACCCTAGGATGTTGGCAATCAGACCTGCCACTGTGCCCTGAAGTTTCTTTAATATGTTTTCTCCATGTAATACATGTAAAGGGAAAGTACATTTTATTTATGTGATAGGTAACAGGACAAAGCCAGATTTAGCATTAACAAAGACAAATGTTCGACAAGTTTGATTCTGTTAGATGCTGGAAGTGTGGAGATTTCTAGCTATGCCGAGATACCTATGGGAAAATAACAACATTTTCAAAGGCTAATACATCTTCCAAAGGCCTTGATTCAGCGAGTGACGACTCCCTCAATGTTTCAACATCCGCACATGACAACACAGCTTGAGATAACACCATCTCTGGGAAATAATCCCACAGTTGGTATTTTATACAGACTTTAAATGGAATATTGACATGCAGTTGCAATAGCTTCTGTGATTCTCCCATAAACATGGACATGAAAAAGTATGGCCAATGTGTTATACTGCTCTGAACATAATCTTAAAAAGAGGACTGATGCTCTGACAGTATCTCTTTGGTGCATGTCAGATAGGATCTGGCATGAATTAGGCCTTCTTCATGAGATACACCGCACCCCTTAATTGATTGACCAGTTAAATATTATAATGAGATTGCGAGCTTCACATTTATCTCAACCCTAACCCAAAACACCAACCCATTCAAACCTGGCTAGGCTCCAGGAAACCCAGCAATTTAAAGGAGGCAAGGACAGCTTCTGGAAAGAGGTCAACATTCTTTGTGGACGAGGAGGCCCAGACCTGCTTGCTGCAAACTGTCATGCGTGCCTGTCTCTCTGCAATTGAATCCAATCCCAACACATCTAGAGCTCTCATCCAAAGAAATTTGTGGTGCCAATTAGAATTCTCTGAATAATGCGCCACCCCCGCTCCCAGTTGCAGCTACACGTTGCAAGTCAACCCCATCAATCAGGTTGTCACGTCTTCTTGCTTCACAGAAGTTAGAAGTAATCACATTTTAAGACTCCAAATGCTGGCGCTCTCGGCAAGTGCAATTTCAGCAGCTCTCCACATAAGAACATAACAACTAGGAGCAGGAGTAGGCCATCTGGCCCCTCGAGCCTGCTCTGCCATTTAATGAGATCATGGCTGATCTTTTGTGGACTCAGCTCCACTTTCCGGCCCGAACACCATAACCCTTAATCCCTTTATTCTTCAAAAAGACTATCTATCTTTACCTTAAAAACATTTAATGAAGGAGCCTCAACTGCTTCACTGGGCAAGGAATTCCATAGATTCACAACCTTTTGGGTGAAGAAGTTCCTCCTAAACTCAGTCCTAAATCTACTTCCCCTTATTTTGAGGCTAAGTCCCCTAGTTCTGCTTTCACCCACCAGTGGGAACAACCTGCCCACATTTTTCTCGGTGGTCCATAAGGTATTCTCGCAGATCGATTTCTCATTCTGGGGAAGGTGCTGCTAGCTGGGGTTAAGGGGTTGGAGCACTCGGCAATTGCAATATCAGCTCCTGCTCCGCATTGGGTGGATATGGTACTGGAGAAGGGGGTGGTAAAGAGACCAGGGTGGAAATTAGATGTCAGACTGTTGGGGGACCGAGGGTTCTGTGACAAAATTGAAAAAGTTATCGAGGGATATTACTTTTAGATTTTAACTGCATAGGTGAGGTGTCGAAGGTGGTTGTCTGGGAGGCACTAAAGGCGGTGCTGAGGGGTGAGGTGATCTTATTCAAGGCTAGGCGAGACAAAGAGGAGAGCTTAAAGTGTCAGTGGGTAATAGATGAGTTGCTGGAGGTAGGAGGTATGCAGAAGATGGGGACCCAGCGAAGCTGGAAAAGAGGAAGGAACTCCAGGTGAGCTTTGACCGACTACAAACCAGGAAGGCAGTACACCAATTGAGGCGAGCAAGGGGTGCAGTGTACGAGCATGGAGAGAAGGCGGGCTGTACGTTAGTGGGCCAGCTCCGGAGGCAGGCTGCTGCAAGGGAAATTGTCCAGCTGCGGGGCAGGGCAGGGAAGTTGGTGGTAGCTCCAGATCAGATTAACAAGGTCTTTAAGGAATTCTATGAGAGGTTGTAAAGGTCAGAGTCATCTGGGAGAGGCCGGGTGATGCAGGAATTTCTAGATGGGCTGGAGTACCCGAGGTTAGGGGAGGGGGGCAGAGCTACATTAGAAGGGGTGATAGTGGAGCAGGAGATAAAAGATGCGATTAGGAGGATGCAGTCGGGGAAGGTGGCAGGACCAGATAGGTGGAATATTATTTGAAAATTCAAAGATAAGCAGGTACCGCTGATGGTGGGGATGATTGAAGAGGAGATAGGGAAGGGGGTGATACCACAAATTTTGGGGCAGGCATCGATTTCCCTGTTGCTTAAAAGAGATAAAGATCTGACGGACTGCGTGTCGTATAGGCCCATATCACTTCTAAATGTGGAGGCAAAGATATTGGTGAAGGTATTGGCAGGTAGGGTGGAGGAGTGCCTCCCAAAGGTGATAGATGAAGATTAGACGGGGTTTGTGAGAGGGTGGCAGCTCCTTTCGAACATTTGGAGGGTATTAAACATGATTATGGCACCGGCGGAGGGGTAGGGAACAGTGGTGGTTGTTGCATTGGACGCCGAGAAAGCGCTTGACGGGGTAAAATGGGGGTACTTGATGGCAGTTCTGGAGCGGTTTGGGATTGGACCAAGATTTGTGAACTGGGTAAAGTTATTTTATAAGGAGCCGAGGGCGAGTGTCCGCACAAAGAACATCAGCTCGGAATACTTTTCTCTCCACTCTAGGACTAGGCAGGAATATCCTATCTGCTCTTTGGACTCGCAATTGAGCCATTGGCCATCGGGTTAAGGAGTTCGGGGGTATGGAAAGGGATAATGTGGGGGCGGGTGGAATAGAACATAGGGTCTTATATACCGATGACTTGTTTATATGTATCGGAACCAAGTGTGTCAAAAGGGGGAATATCGGAGATGCTTCGGGTGTTTGGGTCTTTCTCGGAGTACAAATTAAATCTAGACAAGAGTGCATATTTTGTGCTCTCTCGGCAGGGGGTGGGGGCAGAGGTGTGGGGGGGAGGGGGGCTGCCATTCCGTAGGGCAGGGACTCACTTTAGATACCCGGGGGTGCAGGTTGCTCAGGATTGGATGGGGGCTCCATAGGTACAACATTTCTAGTTTAGTGGGGAGGGTGAAAGCTGATCTGGCAAGGTGGGATGGTCTCCCTCTGTTGCTGGCGGGTTGGGTACAGGCGGTTAAAATGAATGTGTTGCTGCGATTTCTGTTTATTTTCCAATGCCTGCCGATTTTCCTGCCAAAGGCATTTGTTAGAGAGATTGAAGGAATGAATAGCTTGTTCATGTGCGGAGGAAATGTGCGGAATTAAAAAGGTGCTACTACAGAGAGGAAGGCAGGCAGGGGGTTTGGGTCTTCCGAACCTGATGTATTATTAGTGGGCAGCAAATGTGGAGAAGGTACGGAGCTGGGTCAGAGAGTTTGACTCCCAGCAGGCCAGAATGGAGGAGAGTTTGTGCAGGGGGTCAGGATTGAAGGCGCTAGCAATAGCTTTGCTCCAGATAGCTCCGGGGAAATACTCGGGGAGTCCGGCAGTAATAGCGTCGTTGAGAATTTGGAGGCAGTTTTGACAGCACTTCGGGTTGAGGGCAGGGTCAAGATAAATGTCGATTTGGGGGAACCACAGATTTGAGCCAGGGAAGTGGGATAGAAATTTTCGGAAATGGGAGGAGAAAGGAATTAGACACTTAAACATTTGTTTCCTGCTGGTCGGTTTGCAGGATTGAAGGAGCTTGGAGTGAGGTTTGGGCTGTTCCAGCTGAAGGTGGTATATAGAGCACACCTCACAAGGGCAAGGATGAGCCGGCTCATTGAGGGGGGTAGAAGATGTGTGTGAACATCGCCGGGGGGGGGGGGGGGGGGGGGGGGGGGCGCAAATCACGTTCATATGTTTTGGTCCTGTCCAAAGCTGGAGGATTACTGGAAGGAGGTTTTTAGGGTAATCAAAGTGGTGCACGTGAAACTGGATCCGGGCCCTCGGGAGGCCATATTCAGGCTGTTGGACCAGCCGCGGTTGGAAACGGGTGCGGAGGCAGATGTTGTAGCCTTCGCCTCGTTGATCGCCCGAAGGCAGATCCTAGTGCGGTGAAGATCAAACTCTTCACCCATTTGTCATGTGAGGGTCCCTTTAACAGAAGTGTGGTTTATCAAATGGCTGCAGTGATGTCATTGTGTGGGTGGAGCTGGGCTGTGATTCTGTCTTTTACTTTCATTTTGAGCTGGCATCTGCCTCGTGGCTCTGAGTTTTTTGGTTTCCTTTACAGTTGGGAGCTATATTCAAACAAAAAAGGTGTATTTTTGGTCACTCTCTCTGCATGCTAAAGAATGTCTCCAGACTTCAAAGTAATACCTGTTTTTCTATAAGGAATTCAAACCTACTGTTTTGTAGAGAAAGGGGGTTTGGCTTATGGATGTTGTTAGGAAAGTTATTAATTGTTACCTATCGAGTACCGTATCTTTGGGGAGTATTTGTGTTGGTAGTTGATAAGATGTTTGCTGTGTTTTTATAAAATGTTAACTGAATTCATAGAATACACATTGTCTTGTTTAAAAATACTTAAGATCTCTGTTGCACAACACCTGGAAAGTGGGCCCTTGTGCTCCTCACAACCAAAATCTATTAGTACTCCATGATACACTTGGGTGTTCTCTAAATCCTGGTCCATAACACGGTGCCCTGGCGTGGCGGGGGCGGGGGCCTGCTGGAGTTCTCGACTCATGAGAAGGTCTTTCAGCCTTTTGAATACTGTGGGAATGGGCTCTTACTCTACTCCAGGGAGAGGAGTTTTCCTGTTTGGTGAGTATCTGGTAAGTGGTTATGGTTTTGTCCAGGCCTAAAGTTTAAAATAATATACAAATTGATGGTAAAGTTGATGGAATTTAGAAAAGGAACATAAATAAGTGAATAATACAATTAACTCATTAAATAAAATACATTAAGGATGGCAGGACACGTGATGTGTCCGTCTGTGGCATGTGGGAGCTCTTCGCTGCAGGTGTGATCCAGGGAAGCATATCATATCCATAGCCAGCGTCTGCGGCTTGAGGAACTTCACTTCAGATTCATTGAGCTCCAGGCTGAGCTGCAGACACTGTAACCCATCAGGGAGGGGGAAAGTTACCTTGAAGCTTTGTGCCAGGAGGCAGTCACGCCACTTAGGACAGAGACTTCGGATTTGGTCAGTGCTCAGGGCCAGGAGGGTGTGACTGCGAGTGAGACAGGTAAAGGAATGCAGAGGGCAGGAGTGCAGGACCATCAACCTCTGCAATTGTCCAATAGGTCTGACATTCTGGCTGAGAGTGGGCGGCACTGCAGGGTGTAAGAGACTATGGAACCAGGGTACAGAAAGTCATTCAAATGCGGGGTGCAGAAAGTGGTATGGGACAATATAGTGAGGGGATTAACACTGTTCTTTGCAGCACGTAGTGAGAGTCCAGATGGCAGTGTTCCCTGACCAATGCCAGGGTTTGGAACACCTTCTCAGGTCTGGAAAAGAACTGGCAGTGGGAGGGGGAGGATCCAGACATCATGGTCCATATGGGTACCACCAACGTAGGTAGTGTCATGATATGCAAACATGCAACCAATGAACACTCAGAATAGGACACAACCAATGGGCAGTCAGGACACTGAGAGGTGGCATCACCACAAGGGGGCATGACATAAACACGATAAAAGGGATGAAGCACTCACACCCTGCCTCTTTCCTCAGACAGACATCTAGAGAGTTAGTCAGGGTTGATCAACAACATCGCACCCCAGCACGTGGCTTAGAGCAAGCTGGTACAGTTAGACTGAGTTACTACAGTTAGATTAGCAGAGAGTCGAACTCATTTGAGAACTGTGTTAATAGTTCAATAAACACGTTGAACTCATTTCAGAGTCTGGAGCATCCTTTAGTTAAGATTGCATCAAGTAGCAGACTGCTTTCCGAAGCAGCATAACACAACAGGTAGATCTAGGAAAGAGGTTCTCCATAGAATGCTTGAGGAGCTAGGCACTAAATAAAAAAACAGAAGCTCAAAGATTATAATCACTGGATTACTTGAGCCATTGCTTGCAAATTAATATAGCGTACATAAAATTAGAGAGAAGAATACGTCTCCCAGAGTGGTGTGAGAGAAGTGGGTTCCAGTTTGTAGGGCACAGGTGCTAGTACTAGGGAACGTGGGGGCTGTACTACTGAGACAGTCTGCACATGAACTATGTTGGGGCCAGAGTTTTAACAAGTTGTATAACTAAGGAAGTAAAGAGGGTTTGAAACTAAATAATGGGGATGAGGGGGTCGGGGGGAAGGGATCAAATTTGAGAAGACGTTGTAAATCAAAGACTACAGAAAAGACAAGAGAGAAAGGCAGTAATATGGGAGATAATAAACAAACCGCAGGCTGTATAAAATAAGAGTAAATTGACAAAGGCGAGAGGTTACAAAAATAGAAGGACAAAACCGGATTGCATGTTGTATTTGGAACAAAACAGATGAACTGACAGTGCAAATGGAAATAAATAATTATGATTTGTTAGCCATTACAGAGACATGGCTGAACAATAGCATAGGGACTTGAATACTAAAGGGTATGTGACATTTAGGAAGGGCAAGATGCCAGGAGAAGGTGGAGGGTTGGCTCTATTATTTAATGATGGTATTCGCAAATTAGAGAAGGATGACCTAAATCCTGAATTTAGAAAAAGCACCCCAACAGAAACCATACAGTAGGTTAGGGTGTGAAGGGAGAAATAATTTGAGCACGTAAGAAAGATACAGTACTAATCACGGTGGGCGGCACGGTAGCACAGTGGTTAGCACTGTTACTTCACAGCGCCAGGGTCCCAGGTTCAATTACCGGCTTGGGTCACTGTCTGCGCAGAGTCTGCACGTTCTCCGTCTTGGCGTGGGTTTACTCCGGGTGCTCCGGTTTCCTCCCACAGGTCCCAAAACACGTGCTGGTTAGGTAATTTGGACATTCTGAATTCTCCCTTTGTGCACCCGAACGCTTGCGTCAAAGCGGCGCGCTGGGAATGACGCGGTTGCCGTCTTCCCCTCCGCTGCCCCGCAAGACATGGCGGCTTGATCTTGCGGGGCGGCGGAGGGAAAAGAGTGCGTGTTTTAGAGATGCCGGCCCGACGATCGGTGGGCACCGATCGCGGGCCAGACATCTGGTGAGCACATCCGTGGTGCTCGATCCTCCCTCCGCCCCCCACAGGCCCCACACTCACCAGTCGCGCGCTGTTCACGCTGGCAGCGACCAGGTGTGGTTGGGTTCGGCAGGCTGCTGGGCCCATCCGGGCCGGAGAATCACCAGTCGCTATGAGAAACGGTGAGCGGCGATTCTCCGAGCGGCCTGTCGCAAAACGCGACACTCCATTTTGAGGGGGGGTGGGAGAATCGCAGGGGGTGCCAGGGCGGTGTGGTGTGATTCGCCCGGCCGTCCAGCGATCCTCCCACCTGGCGTGGGGTGCGGAGAATCGCGTCCATTAGCTCCCTTCTCTCTCCACAGATGCTGTCAGACCTGCTGAAAGTGTCCAGTCTGGACTGGTTTAGCCCAGTGGGCTAAACAGCTGGCTTTTAATGCAGAACAATGCCAGCAGCGCGGGTTCAATTTCCGTACCGGCCTCCCTGAACAGGTGCCGGACTGTGGCGTCTAGGGGCTTTTCACAGTAACTTCACTGAAGCCTACTTGTGACAATAAGCGATTATTATTTTCTGGAATCTGAATTTCAGATTCCAGTATCTGCAATATTTTGTTTTTAGCAATTCTCATCACATGATTGAATTTTACATTCAGTTTGAGACGGGTTGGGGGGAGGAGGGGGTGGGAGGGAGGGGGACGGATGACGCTTGTGTCCAAGACTAGTGTTTTAAACTTAAAGAAGGGCGATTATGAGAGCATGAAAGGAGAGCCAGTTAAAGTGAATTGGCAACTTAAGTTAAGGGAAAGGTCAACGGAGATGCAATTGCAGATATTTAAGGGGATTTTTCAGAGTTGCAAAGGTTAGTTGCAGAGATGGGTGGCAGGCCTGTATGTTGGAGAATGTAAAAAAAGGAGAGCAAAGAATTAACCGAGGGTTAATAAAGAAGGAAAAATCAAAGTTACCTAGAAATATAAATATAGATAGTCAGAGCTTCTGTAGATATTTTCAAAAGAAAAGAGTTGACAAAGTGAGTGCTGGTCCGAAAGAAAGTGAGTTTGGGGAATTGATAATGGAAAGTAAGGAGATGACAGATGAATTGGACAGGTATTTTGAATTGGTTTTCACTATAGAGGATACGTAACTTTCAGGAAATGGAAGGGTGGGAGGAAATTGGAAAATGATGATCACAGGGAATTGGTACTGAGTAAATTGTTGGAGCTCTGTTGACTGAAACGTCCCTGGGTCCTGAAGGTCTTCATCCTAGGGTCTTAAAAAATATGGCCAGTAAGATTGTTGATCTGCTGGTTTAAATTTTTCAAAATTCCCCAGGTTTGGGAAGGTTCTATTAAATTAGAAAATAGGAAGGGAGACAGAAAGCAGGAATCTACAGGCAAGTAAGCTTCATATCTGTCATCGGGAAAATGTTAGAGGCCATCAATTCTTTATAGCAGGGCATTTAAAAATTCACCGTGATCAGGCAAAGTCAACATGGTTTTGTGAAAGGAAAATCATATGTAAGCAATTACTGAAGTTCTTCGACAAAGTAATTTATGCTGTGGATAAAGCAGAACCCGTAGATATACCATATTTAGATTTTCAGAAGGCATTTGATTAGGTGCTTCCACATCAAAGGTTATTGCAAAAAATAAAAGCTCATGGTGTATCCATATTGACATGGATAGAAGATTGGCTTGCTAACAGGAAAAAGAAAGTAGCCATAAATGAATAATTTTCTGGTTAACAGGACGTGGCGAGTGGCTTGCCACAATGATCAGTGCTGGGTCCTCAACGCTTTGCAATTTACTTACACCACTTGGATGAAGGGACCAAAGGTATGGTTGCTAACTTTGCAGACGACACACAGTTAAGTAAGATAGTAAGATGTGAAGATGCCAGAAGGAGGCTACAAAGATATGTTGATAGATTAAATGAGTGGGTAAAGACTTGACAAATGGAATATATGGGAAAGTTGAAAGTGTCCACCTTGGTGGAAAAATAATAAAGCACATTATTGAAATAGTAAGAAATTGAAGAGCTCTCAGATGCACAAGCATCTGGGTATCCTAGTGCATGAATCACAAAAGGCTGATACGCAGGTACAGTAATTAGCAAAACAAATCGACTGTTATTGAGAAGGAAATGGACTACAAAAGTAGGGAGTTTATGTTTCAATTATACAAGGCATTAGTGAAACCATATCTGGAGTTCTATGTAGAATATTGATCTCCTTATTTAAGGATAGATGCAAATGCTTTAGATGCAGTTCAGCCGCAGGTTTACTAAACATATACCTGGATAATGTGGGTTGTCTAATGAGGAAAGGCTGAACAGGCTAGACTTGTCTCACTGGAGTTTGGAAGAGTACCGGGTTCAAAATGGGGAAGATGTTTCTTCTTATGGGAGAATCTAGCACCAAAGGGCCACAGTTTCACCCATATTGAAGGAGATTTTTTTTTTCCTCTGTGCGTTGTAAGCCTTTGGAATTCTCTTCCTCAAAAGGCATTGGAAGCAGAGTCTTTGAATACTTTAAAGGCAGAGCGAGATATATTCTTGACAAGCGAGGGGGTGAAAGGTATTCGGGGGTTGGTCAGAGGGTGGGATTTGAGGTTACAATCAGATCAGCCATTGAATGATGGAGTAGGCTCAAAGGGCTGAGTGGCCTGCTCCTAGTCTGTATGCACACGCACAGCAGAGTTAAAATTCTACAGCATGCAGGGAAAGAAACATCAACCCCCTCCACCCACGCTGTCGATATTATTGTTAAAAATGATGATCAATAAGCAGACATTTTATATCATTCTACTTGCTTTTCCAGCCATCTTTAATTTCCAAGTCAAGAAACAAAATGATTCCAATTAATGACATTGCCACTAATTTCAAATAAGAGACACAGATCACAGTTCTCAAGAATATTGATTGATTCTTTTTAATTTAGAATGTACCATTTACCTGTTTTATCTTACAATCCTATCAGTATCTGCCAGCAGTTATTTCCTTGCTACTTGGGTCCCATTTAGGGAATTAACCATATTGGACAAGATGGTGCCATCAGCAGAAGAAAGCATCATATTTCATGACATCCACCAGGTCATTTGCGAAACTAGGAAACAAATATTTCCCCAAGGACCTTCTACATAGAGTTTATAATAAGATTGAAAACATCATGAAGCATTATGAACATCATTACCAAAATATGAAATTACTCTTCTGAAGTTGTGCATCAAGTTCAACATTTCCCACCTATGGCATATAAAGGTGGGCATTTCATTGAGAGTAGGATATTAGACCATATCAAAAGCTAAAGAAATGTAAAGACTGACTGTTGTAACTAAATATTAAATTATTTATTACAAGAAATTAAATCTTTACCAACTTCATCGAGATAAAAACATTTGTGCCTCATGAACAACATGAACAAAAATAGCACATTTTTCGAGTGAAAGCCAAAAAAAAAAACACATGTTAAAATGTTTTCTTCTCCCTAAAGGTCCTCTTGCACTTGTTCAAAACCTATTGCATTTCTAACTTATCTCAGTTCTCAGGTCACAGAATTAAAATCCTCCACAGAGGCTGAGAACTCCAGCATTTTCTGTTCTTATTAGAGTGTGTTTTCTTACTTTTAGCTTTTCTTCATAACTGAATACATTTGCATCTGTACATTGTGCATTAAGCAGAATTTAACGATAAAATATTTTAAATTCAGGATTTTATTCAGAACTTCCAAATAGAAAAGGTAAATGGATGCAGATAAGGTTTTATTGGCTGCATCACCCAGATCAACCCTCCCACCACTGCTAAGCCCTCTCCCCTCCCCAACCAATATTATTTAGTGTTCTTTTCAATCTATTTCCTGTTTTCGAGAAGTTAATTAAACACAAGAGTTGGGCAGTTTTCAAATTATAGTTGTTCACAAAATCTGTTTGCCAACTGTCATCCTTATAATTAGGTCAAAAGATGGCGGTGTTTTGGGATTAAGAGGCATTAATATGACGGTGTTGGGATTATTATTTGAAAAGCCCAAGGGCTCAATTAAAAGAAGGCCGCTCTGTCTAAATAAAGCAAAGAAATCCATTTTCAAATTTCCTCAAAAGACTAAGATTTGATATTGAATGTGGCTTCGAAAAATCTGCACATTAACAAGGTTCTTGGGGGAACAAATAAACAAAAAACAAGAAAAAGAACATCTGTGTGGGGGCTGATGTGCAAATGTGGATCTGAAAATTGTAGCAGGACTGATTCCTAACTCATAAGTAAATTAGTAAGGGATCATGAGAATTTGTTCGGGGAAATGCTGGGTGAGTTTGAGAGTTACTGTTTTCCCAGACCGCACACATGCAACCTATATTTCTGAGATTCTGAAAAACACCTCAGGAAAACAAGTCCAGAAAATGTGGTTTCAGACAAAAATCTGGTGTACTTTAATTAATCCTTCAGGATTGAAGTCATTTCCAGTTTCAATAAAACAAATGAAGACTGTAGAAGTGGAGGGGGGACTATAAAAGGCACGAGGCTGACAACTCAATGCCATTTGACATTTGAGGGCTTTTGACATTTGAGTGCAGTACAGTAGCATAGTGTTTAGCACTATGCCTTCACAGCATCAGGGTCCCAGGTTTGATTCCCAGCTTGGGTCACTTTTTGTGTGGAGTTTGCACGTTCTCCCAGCGTCTGGATGAGTTTCCTCCGGGTACTCCGGTTTCCTCCCACAAGTCCTGAAAGACGTACTATTAGGTAATTTGAACATTCTGAACTCTCCCTCTGTGTACTCGAACAGGCGCAGGAATGTGGCGACTCGGGGCTTTTCACAGTAACTTCATTGCAGTGTTCATGCAAGCCTACTTGTCACAATAAAGATTATTATTACATACATGAGTCATTCTATACAATAATAAGCCACTAACCTTGATGTAGACCACCTTCAGCTGCCTTCCCCAACTCATAAAAATAATAGAGGGTCATTTATTTTCTGGCCCATACCCTGCCCCTGTGCTGCACAGGCATAACACACCCATTTGATTGTCCAATAATTTTATCCATTACTTTAAAACGGTACCTAAAAGTCTTAAATGTATTCTCGTTACCAGTAGCAATTCACAGCACTTCAAATTTTGTAAAGCATTATTTTGCCGGCTTAAATGAGGCAGTGTTGCAAACAAGCAGAAGATTGTTTTACGTGGTATAATTATTTGAGAATGAAGTCCAACTCTGAACTTGAGTCGAAGCACCAGCTGCAGCGTGCATCTTTTCCAAATAAAGTGGGTGGAGGATGACTATGGGCCTGGCATGTTTAAGCATAATCTTTAAAGGAAAATTGCTGCTGTTGGAGTTGGTGGGAAATATCTGTTTTACTTTATGAGCATTTATCTGGAGCTGCATTCAACGTTCTGCACTATCCGTTTCTGCATTTTGTAACAAAAAACATTCACTTTGGTTGACACGGCTTTACTATCGCTATTATAAACTGTAGCTATGAATGGTGCAATCATTTGGTAGATGTTTTGATGATGGTGTGCACAATGGATGAGGACGAGGATTTCTAGAGGGCTTAAATATTCACGTTCAACCATAATTTGGGTGATATATATTTACACTTAATGTATTGGAGACTCACAAGAAGAGAAGGTCAGCAGGGAGGGAATTCATGTCCGGGTACAATAGTTGGTGCAACATCTTGTTGCACGTCCACATCTTCCAACTGAACAACATAGTTGGTGCTATGATAACACGCATGTTATTCCCCAAAAGAGTAAGACAGACACAACTGCACTGCAATCTTTCATCATCGACCCAACACTTCCATGGCTCTTCAAAAAAGCATTGTCTGCACAAAGCAATAACAAAGAGATCAATACAAAAGCAAAAAACTACAGATGCTGAAATTCTGTAACTAAAAGAGAAAATGCTGGAAGTACTCAACAGCCCAGACCGAATCTGTGGAGAAAGAGATAAGATTCAGGCCAATGACAGTTCTGTGTGTGTGTGTGTGTGTGTGTGTGGTCGGAGGGGGTTGTCAAAATTTGGAGTTAAGGCCACAATCAGATCAACCATGATTTTATCAAATGGTCAAGCACGTTCAAGGGGCTGAATGGCCTACACCTCCTAATCCCTATGTTTGTAAGTTTGAACGGACAAAGTTAAAGAGGGATTTAAACTAATGAAAACATTTCAAGCAGGGTCACTGGTAAATACAAAATCAATTAACCAATAAATGAAGAAATGAACAGAGGCAATGATATTCCATAGCTTGTAATCATTACAAACTTGACTATCCCTCCGCCGATGATAGTAAGATTAACAAACATTTGGGGAAATTATTCACCTTCTCGATTTGGGCAATAAGCAGGCAGCAAGGATTTTCTGCCCCTCGTGGTACCATTCTGATTTAAATTTCCATTGATTTTAATTAGTATCAAATGTTAATACAGTTTTATTAATAATTAATGCCGCATTTAGCATATTTATCTGCATACTCAACAGGCAAAGAACAAAGATGGTCACGACTGGGAGCAGGATGGTCACGACTGGGAGTTAAATATCCGAGGGTATCAAACTATTCGGAAGGACAGAGTGGATGGTAAGGGAGGTGGTGTTGCTCTGTTATTTAAGGATGACATCCGGGCAATAGTAAGGGATGACATCGGTGCTATGGAGGATAAGGTTGAATCCATTTGGGTGGAAATCAGGAATAGTAAGGCGAAAAAGTCACTGATAGGAGTAGTCTATCGGCCACCAAATAGTAATGAGATGGTGGGGCAGGCAATAAACAAAGAAATAACTGATGCATGTAGAAATGGTACAGCAGTTATCATGGGGGATTTTAATCTACATGTCGATTGGTTTAACCAGGTCGGTCAAGGCAACCGTGAGGAGGAGTTTATAGAATGTATCCGCGATAGTTTCCTAGAACAGTATGTAATGGAACCTACGAGGGAACAAGCGGTCCTAGATCTTGTCCTGTGTAATGAGACAGGATTGATTCATGATCTCATAGTTAGGGATCCTCTCGGAAGGAGCGATCACAATATGGTGGAATTTAAAATACAGATGGAGGGTGAGAAAGTAAAATCAAATACTAGTGTTTTGTGTTTAAACAAAGGAGATTACAAGGGGATGAGAGAAGAACTAGCTAAGGTAGACTGGGAGCTAAGACTTTATGGTGGAACAGTTGAGGAACAGTGGAGAACCTTCCAAGCGATTTTTCACAGTGCTCAGCAAAGGTTTATACCAACAAAAAGGAAGGACGGAAGAAAGAGGGAAAATCGACCGTGGATATCTAAGGAAATAAGGGAGAGTATCAAATTGAAGGAAAGAGCATATAAAGCGGCAAAGATTGCTGGGAGATTAGAGGACTGGGAAATCTTTAGGGGGCAACAGAAAGCTACTAAAAAAGCTATAAAGGAGAGTAAGATAGAGTATGAGAGTAAACTTGCTCAGAATATAAAAACAGACAGTAAAAGGTTTTACAAATATATAAGACAAAAAAGAGTGGCTAAGGTAAATATTGGTCCTTTAGAGGATGAGAAGGGAGTTTTAATAATGGGAAATGAGGAAATGGCTGAGGAACTGAACAGGTTTTTTGGGTCGGTCTTCACAGTGGAAGACACAAATAACATGCCAGCGACTGATAGAAATGAGGCTATGACAGGTGAGGACCTTGAGAGGATTGTTATCACTAAGGAGGGAGTGATGGGCAAGCTAATGGGGCTAAAGGTAGACAAGTCTCCTGGCCCTGATGGAATGCATCCCAGAGTGCTAAAAGAGATGGCTAGGGAAATTGCAGATGCACTAGTGATAATTTACCGAAATTCACTAGACTCTGGGGTGGTCCCGGTGGATTGGAAATTAGCAAACATGACGCCACTGTTTAAAAAAGGAGGTAGGCAGAAAGCAGGAAATTATAGGCCAGTGAGTTTAACTTCGGTAATAGGGACGATGCTGGAATCTATCATCAAGGAAGAAATTGCGAGGCATCTGGATAGAAATTGTCCCATTGGGCAGACGCAGCATGGGTTCGTAAAAGGCAGGTCATGCCTAACTAATTTAGTGGAATTTTTTGAGGACATTACCAGTGCAGTAGATAACGGGGAGCCGATGGATGTGGTATATCTGGATTTCCAGAAAGCCTTTGACAAGGTGCCACACAAAAGGTTGCTGCATAAGATAAAGATGCATGGCATTAAGGGTAAAGTAGTAGCATGGATAGAGGATTGGTTAATTAATAGAAAGCAAAGAGTTGGGATAAATGGGTGTTTCTCTGGTTGGCAATCAGTAGCTAGTGGTGTCCCTCAGGGATCCGTGTTGGGCCCACAATTGTTCACAATTTACATTGATGATTTGGAGTTGGGGACCAAGGGCAATGTGTCCAAGTTTGCAGATGACACTAAGATGAGTGGTAAAGCGAAAAGTGCAGAGGATACTGGAAGTCTGCAGAGGGATTTGGATAGGTTAAGTGAATGGGCTCGGGTCTGGCAGATGGAATACAATGTTGACAAATGTGAGGTTATCCATTTTGGTAGGAATAACAGCAAACAGGATTATTATTTAAATGGTAAAATATTAAAGCATGCCGCTGTTCAGAGAGACTTGGGTGTGCTAGTGCATGAGTCACAGAAGGTTGGTTTACAAGTGCAACAGGTGATTAAGAAGGCAAATGGAATTTTGTCCTTCATTGCTAGAGGGATGGAGTTTAAGACTAGGGAGGTTATGTTGCAATTGTATAAGGTGTTAGTGCGGCCACACCTGGAGTATTGTGTTCAGTTTTGGTCTCCTTACTTGAGAAAGGACGTACTGGCGCTGGAGGGTGTGCAGAGGAGATTCACTAGGTTAATCCCAGAGCTGAAGGGGTTGGATTATGAGGAGAGGTTGAGTAGACTGGGACTGTACTCGTTGGAATTTAGAAGGATGAGGGGGGATCTTATAGAAACATTTAAAATTATGAAGGGAATAGATAGGATAGATGCGGGCAGGTTGGTTCCACTGGCGGGTGACAGCAGAACTAGGGGGCATAGCCTCAAAATAAGGGGAAGTACATAAGAACATAGATTTAGATTTAGGAGTAGATTTAGGACTGAGTTTAGGAGGAACTTCTTCACCCAAAGGGTTGTGAATCTATGGAATTCCTTGCCCAGTGAAGCAGTTGAGGCTCCTTCATTACATGTTTTTAAGGTAAAGATAGATAGTTTTTTGAAGAATAAAGGGATTAAGGGTTATGGTGTTCGGGCCGGAAAGTGGAGCTGAGTCCACAAAAGATCAGCCATGATCTAATTGAATGGCGGAGCAGGCTCGAGGGGCCAGATGGCCTACTCCTGCTCCTAGTTCTTATGTTTAAACACCAACAACAAGATGATGCCTGAAATATACCTGATTCTGGTAAGACCAGTGTAACTTACCAGTAGCCCAACACTAATATATATTTGAAACACAGGCCTGATTTCTCGCAAAGCCAGAGAGACGCTGAGCTATTAGCCAAAATGACATCAGAGACCGATTCTGGAAGTCTTTCCCTTGAACCCAGCACTCAACATTTTTACCAGGGGCTGTGAGTGTGGGAGACGGAGGCAGTTTGCACACCTGTCGTTCACAGAGACAGCTACACATGTAAAGGACAACCAGTGGCCCTCAAACATTTGAGGACTATGTCTGATGGTGCTGGAGTTATTTTCAGAAGTAGTGTCTAAGTTATTTATGTATATCAAAAAAAACCCTGTTATAAAGCACCATCTCCAGAGATAGTATACTAAATTGAAAGTATACTGAAGGAGTATACTTCAGTATACTCGGATATAATGAAGGAGCACTGGTAGATTTTTGAAAGCCCCAATCATAGCAGGTACATTACTCATTACAGGACACAGCTTAGCACTTCTTCTGAACACACTTCTTGTCATTGTTTGCCATTGTATTGTCCTAAATCCATATTTAATATAGAAGCGGAACCTTAAGCTCAGGTTTCTCAAGCCAAGAAGATGATTTATGGAGAAATAATAGAATTGCTGATGGAACCTTTTCCCAAATGGCCTTCACAAACATTCCAATAGAAACATCCCAACTTGTTCTTTCTCCCAGGAAAGATGCTAACATGCTCAACTGCTAGGTCCTGTGCTCACTCTGCATGCTGCCCAGAAATTTTAAGCAAGCATGCTAAAGGAGAGCATCCAGCAACTGTTGCCTGAGTGCTTTTGGATCTCGTTAATGGTCAATTCTTCCCTGGCTCCCACTGACTCAGTTAAATTTCCCCATTTGTTTGGTTGCAAGGGAGTAAATGGGTGGAATTCCTGGAGCTAGTCCAGACATATCCCCCTTATGCCAGGAAGTATAATCCCTAGCCCCTCCCACTGGAATTTTTAAAAAAACATTGAAAAGGGACTTACATTTGAATGGATACTTGAATGAATTCCATCACAAATTTTTGATCCTTCAGGTGGGAAATCCGGCTTTTGATTTTTTAACGGCTCCAAAAATATGAGAATCAATCATTTTGACTCACTGAAAGGTACTTCTGGCTATCTCGGGATCAAAGAATTTTCAGTGCAGAAGGAAGCCATTCGGCCCATCGAGCCTGCACCGGCCCTTGGAAAGAGCATCCTATCCAAGCCCATACCTCCACCCGATCCCCACACCTCCACCCTATCGCCGTAACCCCAACTAACCTTTTCCTTTGGACACTAACGGCAATTTACCATGGCCAATCCACCTAATCCGCACATCTTTGGACTGTGGGAGGAAACCGGAGCACCCGGAGGAAACCCACGCAGACACGGGGAGAGCGCGCAGACTCTGCAAAGACAGTGACCCAAGCCGGGAATCGAACCTGGGACCCTAGAGCTGTGAAGCGACTGTGCTAACCACTGTGCTACCGTGCTGCCCATCTTGAAGCAAAGATTCGTTAACTCCTGCTTATTCGAGCTTATACATTACCAGACAATATTCCATCTCAAACATTTTCCGTATTATTGGCTGCTCACACTTAGGTACCCTTTAACAGTTAAAAAATGTGGCTATTGTCTGATCTTTATTTCAAACTGCCACAAGCAAATTCTTGCAATTGTGATGAAGACTGTAATTGAAATTTGATTTCCATTAGAGAATACTCATTATGAAATTTGACATCCTTAATGAAAGTTCCAATATCACCTGTCATACCTGCCAGTTTTTGAAACTATGTTAATTGACTGAATTGCAAATTGTGCATAAGTATGTGCGTTCATTCTGTGTTCTCATAGTCACTTCGACGAGCATTAGTACCATCCAGAATCATATTATACTTTCAGTTGTTTTTATCAGAATCATTTCTATTAGGAAGCACAGAAGATACACCGTCCACCTCGATGGAAGTGTAAACATAAACCCCATACTGTTAACAGAGAGAAGCTTTTGAAACTTAACAGTTTTTCACCACATTGACGTAACAGTCGCACAGCTGCAATCGCCATACATCCAGGGGCAAAACATCTTTTTTTTTGCTTTCATATCCTTTTTTTTAAACAAAGTCTTTATCTGTTTTCAAACCATTTTGCTTGTCTCACCTCTTCTCTCTTCCATCCTTTTATTGTGACAGATATCTGTTGATATTTCAGCTGCTACTTCAGATAGTTGTAGTGTCCACTGTGGTTCAGTTAGTAATACTGTACTCTCATTGCTGACTCAGAAGGTGGTGGGTTCCACTCTACGACCTGAGGGAATTTAAGGTCTACAAAATTATGAGGGGCATAGACAGAGTGGATAGTCAGAGACTTTTTCCCAGGGTAGAGGGGTCAATTACTAGAGGGCATAGGTTTAAGGTGTGAGGGCAAGGTTTAGAGGAGATGTACGGGGTAAGTTTTTTACACAAAGGGTAGTAGGTGCCTGGAACTCGCTGCCGGAGGACGTGATGGAAGCAGGGACGATAGTGAACTTTAAGGAGCATCTTGACAAATACATGAATAGGATGGGAATAGAGGGATGCGGACCCCGGAAGTGTAGAAGATTTTAGTTTAGACGGGCATCATGGTCGGCGTGGGCTTGGAGGGCCGAAGGGCCTGTTCCTGTGCTGTACGTTTTTTTGTTCTTTAAGGTTGAGGGAGCGTTGCTGTCAGGTGCCACATTAAAAGAAGGCCCAGTCAGCCTTGTCAGGTGGACATAAAAGAAGTAGGGGCAAAGGAATAATTTCCAGTGAGCTGGTCAATATTTATCCCTCAATCAACATCACTGAGAAAAAAAAGATCATCTGATAACAATCACGTTGTTGATCATGGGATCTTGCTGTACCCAAACTGGCCACAGTGTTTCCCATATCACAACAGTGATTCAACTGTAAAGTGCTGGAAAGTACTTTGGGACATGCTGAAGTTGTGGAGGATGCTATATAAATGCAAGTCTTTATGTTTATGCTTGTCTCTACTTTCCTCAGCATTAAATGTATAATCATGCAGAATCTTAATCAATTAAAAATCTCAGGACTATTGCAGATACATCAATGAACCCAGTCACTCCAGGAGTTGTTGTTGGTTTAAAAATAGTCAAATAAAGGAATAGGTTGTACCCTGTTATTAGAAGGATGGATTGCAAATCAGAGGAGGTTATGTTTTACCTTTTGAGGTATTGGTCTGAACACAACGCACAAATCCACTCATCTAAACACAGAAATATTGCCCTCAAGGGTGTGGAAACAGAAGCAAGAAAGATGATTCTGGGCGCGAGGAATTTAAATTAAAGTAAAAGGTAAAGAAATGGTGGTTATGAATCCTTGGAAGGTGGTTTAATTGAAGTTTACTGAATCATGATCTGAGTTGACTAAGCTGATCCGACCACAATATCCACCACTGTGAGAGACTCAAATACCAGGCGACTCATGTCCAAATTAAGCAGTTAAGAGAATGGATGGGAAGTCAGAGGGAACACTTTTAATCAAAAAAGATGTTATACTCGTGGATCAAGATACCAGGAAAGGTCTTTGAAACAAATATGAATGAGTTAAGGAACCTTCTGCAGAGAGAGGGAATTAAGTGGTTTTATATTGTCCCCAAAATTTGGCATTTACACCAGGGTCACACTGGGGTTTGCTCCAGCTATGGGGGAATGCAACTAATTAGTAATGGCCTGAGTATACCCTCAACACTTTTGGTACCTGCCTGCCCTAAACTGCATAAAACATGATCACAGACTTGGCTGCTAATTCCAGGGGAGGGTATCATATGTAGATCAGCCTTTTTGTAAAGGTACCACATAAGGCATAAGGAAGTTAACTTGTGAAAGTTTCAAAAGGTCCAGATTACTGCCTGAAACCCACCATGTCTCCAATATTGGCCACACACTTGTTCCAAATTATCAACCAATCTGTCAAATCTGTCACTGGAAGATCCTCTAAAATCTGAATCGTAGCAAGCGCATTACTCCTGCCAGCACATTTTCTGAATTGTCAATTTTTGCCATTGTTTTGTCCTAAATCCATAATTGTATATATTATATATAAAATCATAACTGCCTGTATAAATAAGAACATAAGAACAAAGAGCAAGAGGAAGCAATTCAGCCCCTCGAGTCTGCTCTGCCATTCATTACAATCATGGCTGATTTCACCTTGGCCTCAACTCCACCTTCCTGCCCACTCCCCAGAACTCTTCCTCCTCAAATTTGTTTAGTGTGCCAGCACCCACTACCCTCTGTAGCCACCTGGGGTGGCACGTCCCGATTACAAAATGGACACTTGCAGAGAATGAAGGGAAAATTGGACAATGCTGAGAAAGCAAGCGGGTGCAAGGTTTGTCCGTTGATTGGAGTTTGCAGCTCCCAGACAAGACCAATACTGCAAAGCCATTAGCATAGTAATGATCTATCTCCGGGGACAAAAGAGAAACATTTAAGCCAACGATACCAAAGCAGACACCCCGGCGCCAGAGGAGACTAAAACAAAAGCAGGCCAACAGTCACCTGGGGCCCGCCCACCGATCAGGCAGCCACCCCTTTATTGGAGAAAATCAATACCGATGATTAGGATATGGTCCAATTAATTGGGGCTAAGTTCAAGGTCCGCCCAAAAGCATGCGAAGCCCCTTTTGGGGTATAAGAGGAAGCCCCAAGACTGAATCGTTCTTCTTGGCCTTGGCTCTCAGCATCAAGAGAACAGCCTAGCAGCTGCACCAGACAAGCAAGTCCAAAGTCAACGCACGCTACGAGATAGACGCTCCTAGCTACTATTCTATACAAGTTCGATGCCAGCAGCCTCAGAACCGGACAGCAGCCATTGTTCCTCTGACTGAGTGGGCACCCGAAGCTAAGTATAGGCTTTCAGTAGTAGTGATAGTTTAGTCGGTAGAGTTTGTGCATGAGTATAATTGATTGTGTGTAAATTAATGAGTATTGGTTTTGAACTTACTAACTGGTGTATCGAGTCTTTGATCAGTATTTGGTTTTGGTTTTGAACCCTGTGGTGGTTTCGAAAAGATACCTGGCGACTCTTGAGCAAGCGTAATTAGAATTAAGGACGGCAACCATATTAACCGCCATAAACAGAGCCAATTAAGGAGAGAGCATAACGAGCAACACCTCTGGGGTAGAGAATGCCACAGATTCACCACTCTTTGAGTGAAGTAATTCCTCCTCATTTCTGTTTTAAATCTGCCAAAATATTTAGCCTAAAACTATGGCCTCTTGTTCTAGAATGTCCAAGAGGGAACATTCACACTTTGTCTACCCTGTCAATCTCCTTTAGCATCTTATATACCTCGATTATTTCTCCACTCATTCTTCTAAACTCCAGCAGGTACAGGCTGAAACTGCTTCATAAGACTACTCCTTCATCCCTGGAATCAATCTAGTGGTGTTCCACAAGGCTCGGTGTTGGGACTCTTACTGTTTGTGTGAACGTGGGGGCATGATTGGGAAATTATTTGCAAACGACACAAAGATTGGCCGAGTAGTGGATAGTGCAGGGGATAGCAATAATCTCCAAAATGATACTGATGTTTTGGTGGAGTGGGTGCTGTGAGTGGGTGATGGGAGTGGCAGATGGAGGTCAAACAGTTATTGGGAGTACACAATAAATGGGAACATACTAAGAGATGTAGATGAAGTGAAAGATCTTGGCATACAAGTACACAGGTCCCTAAAGGGAGCAGTGCACGTAGACAAGACTGTAAAGAAAACACATGGAATGCTCTCCTTGAATGGCAGAGGGATAGAATATAAAAGTAAGAATGTAATGCTGGAATTGTATAAAACACTGGTGAGACCACAACTGGAGTATAGTTCTGGTCACCATATTACAGGAAGGACGTAATTGCTCTGGGGAGAGTGCAGAAGAGGTTTACAAGAATGTTTCCAGGGTTAGAAAAGTGTCGCTATGAGGAGAGATTGGATAGATTGGGGTTATTATCGTTGGAACAAAGAAGGCCGGTAGTTGTCTTGATTGAGGTGCACAAACGTATGAGTGGAAGAGATAGAGTGGACAGCATGAAATTGCTTTCCTTGGTGGGGAATTCTAGAACCAGGAACATAGATTCAAGATAAGTGGCGGAAAGTGTAGTGGGGACGTGAGGAAGAACATTTTTATGCAGAAGGTAGCGGGTGTCTGGAGTTTGCTGCCTGAGATGGTGGTGGAGGCAGACACTCTAAAGTCTTTTTAAAAGTACCTGGATCTGCACCTTAAATACTGTAAGCTACAGGGCTATGGACCGGTTGCAGGAAGGTGGGATTAAAAAGAGCACTTGGCTGTCCTCGGGCTGGCATGGACAAGATGGGCTAAATGGGCTCCTTCTATGCTGTAACTGTTCTATGATTCTATAGTGAGCCTTCTCTGAACTGCCTCTGATGCATTTACATCCTTCCTGAAGTAAGAGGACCAAAACTGTGTGTAATGTTCCAGATGCGCTCGCACCAATGCCCTATTCAGTTGTAATAGCATTTCCCTAGTTTTATACTCTATCCCATTCACAACAAATGCGAAAATTCCATTTGCCTTCCTTATTACCTGCTGTACCTTCATACTAACATTCGGTTATTTAGATAATGAGTTGCCTTTTCATTCCTCCAACCAAAAAGGGTAACCTGACACTTATCCACATTAAATTCCATCTGTCTAATTTTGGCCCTTTCACCTAACCTATGCATGACCATTTGTAAATGTTTTGTTTCCTCATTGCAACTTGCATTACCACCTACTTTAGTGTAATCTGCAAATGTGGCTACAGTACATTCTATCCCTGCATCCAGATCATTAATATAGAAAGTAAATAGTTGGGGCCTGAGGACCAAACCCTGTGGTGCACCACTAGTTACAGCTTACCAACAAGAAAAAGACCCATTTATCCCCACTCTCTGCTTTCAGTTGGTTAGTCAATCCTTTATTCAAGCAAATATATTATCCCCAACCCCGTGGGATCTTACCTTATGTATTAACCATTTATGGGGCACCTTATCAAATGTCTACATCTACAGGACCCCCTTTATCCACTTTGCTTGTTGCATCTTCAAATAACTCAAATAAATTAGTCGAACATTATTTACCCTTCATAAAACCATGTTGACCCTGATTAATTGAATTTTGACTTTCCAATGTCCTTCTACGACTTCCTTAATAATGTATTCCAACAGTTTCCCAACAACAATTAAACTAACTGGTCTATAGTTTCCTATGTTCTGTCTTTCTTCCTTTTTGAACAGAGGCATTACATTAGCCTTTTTCTAGTCCACTAGAACCTTTCCAGAATCCGGGGAATTTTGGGATATTATACCCAATGCCTCCACTATGTCAGCTGCCACTTTTAAAACCCATAAACTCAAGGAAGAGGAGGAAGACTAAGAATAAAGGAAGCAACAACCTGAACAATCATTTCCTACCCGGAATGTCAATTCAAGTCTAATACCAGTAGCCTCAACCCCAATTCCTCATTCACCAACAGTCCTTCCCTCTGGCACTGACCATTGCATTGCTGTGAGTGGAAGTTCATCTTGGGGTCAGACATTCTCCTCGTGTCTGCGTGGGTCTCACCCCCATAACCCAAAGATGTGCAAGATAGGTGGATTGGCCATGCTAAATTTTAATTTGAAAAAAAATTGGGGACTCTAAATATTTTTTTAAAATTCAAAAGATATGACACCAAAGTAGTGGATAGTCTGTTTCAGCTTCAGACAGTCGCGAGGGAGAGAGATGGAATTTTTGGTGAGGGCAAAGTTTACAGCAAGATTGAAGACATCTTTGGACTGTGGGAGGAAACCTGAACACACAGACATGGTGAGAACCTGCAAACTCTACACAGAGAGTCTACAAAGGCAGGAATTGAACTTTGGTCCCTGGCGATGGGAGGGATACCAGAGGTAACAGTGTTGTAATGGGAAGTGAAGATGGCGATTCTCTGGCTACAACTGGATAGATAAAATGGAACCAGGTGAGTACAGTCCCACCTTACTGGACAATGATAGTATTACATTGGATGCGAATAGTGTACTGGCCGAAAATTTCCGGTCATTCCCGATGGCGGGACCTTCTGGGCCATCTCCACTGCTGCAAAACGTACCACACTGGGGGGAGGGGGGGGGGGGGGAGAATCTCATCCACTTTGTAAAAGGCTGCAGAGAAGCTAAGAATGATGAGGAGCTATGCTACTGACCAGGGCCAGCTCAAGGTACCGGCATCTCGGGCAGTCGCCCGGGGCGCCATGTGCTAGGGGGCGCCTTCAAGGAGTGATGCCTTTGGTTGGAAGGTAGCGAGGGAGCTTAAATATTCATGATTTTTTTTCTCTCTCTCCCTTATGCAGCTACTGGGTTTGTCCTCTGAATTGATGTTGAAATGTGGAGGAATTGCGTTAATGAATGCATGCTTGCACACGTGGAAACAGAGACCGGGTAAAGAAATAACTCTTAAGCTTTGTTTCTTTAAAATCTACCACTCAACCAACTGTTCCCATGGAAAACAGCACAGGAAAATATTGTGTTTTTAGCAATTGCCAGATTTAATTCTAGACTCCCATCAATACAAAATGCAACCTGTGATCTCCGTCGCCCCCTCCCACCCCACCCACTCTCAGTGAGGCTTGTATCCCAGTGGTAAACATTTTATTTAACTGGTGTTTTTTAAATTTAAAAAGTAATTGAGCACCAAAGTAAAATAGAAATGTTTTGGGCGGTGACCAGTCAAGTGTCCATGTTGTCGTGTTATCATGTCATAAAGTTTGACCATCCCAAATCATTCTGGGAGGGGTTAATGACTGAACTACGGAAATTATAATCGAACAGTTGTCAATGTGTTTTTTTTCAACCAGTTCTCCTTTGACAGCCTGGTGCTGACTAAATGCAATGTCTTTCGAAGTTCAAAGCATGTTTAGAAGCGAGGGAATACAGGAATGGGTTGAATTAAAATTGTGTGTTTTAAATTTGCAATGAATCGTTTTCTTCCTTTGTTTTAACACAAGTCAGCGACATGTCACCACACCTTGTATCATCACAGTTCCATCTCCACATTAATATAGACACAGATGTTTGGAACTTCTTTGTGCAAAGCACCAGTTTGGTTGATGAATTGACATCATGCTGAGAGGAAAGAAGAGGACACGTTTGCTTCGGCGTCAGGACGTTGGAATGTTGTCCATTTAGCACTTGAGGGAAACGTGTTTTCTCTCTCCCCAGGCGATCGGTAAAAATACTTCTGTACCACGACAAAAACAGGCACCATGACTAAATGTTCAAGCGGGGACTGACCAGAGTGGATTAAATTCGTAATCATATTTTTTCTCTCATGTATTATTTGACATTCCACATCTGCCCACACCTTCCCACATTATCTGCCTCTGTCTTTTATGGACAACGAGGCTAGCTTTAATTGGGATATATGTGCACTTATAACAAAATACGTTTTTAGTGTATTTTCAAAGTTAGTGTGTTTGCCAAAGTTGGCTGTCCATAATGAAACCTCGATAGAACAATTTTATCATTACAATCCATTTTCAGACTTTTAGAAATAAACGTGTTACTGATCCGTACAATTCTGTATCCAAAATCATTACATCACGTTTCATAGCTTACTTTTCTGCTGCATATGTTGAGGTAACTTGCACTGCGTTGTTAAATATTTTCGGATCTTGTTTGAACAAAAAGCCCAAACTTTTAAAAATAACTGCACGGCTCAAATGGTGAATATGGCAATTTGCTGAATTGCGTTGGCAAATTCGGACAGAGAAGCAATTAAAACAACAAGAATCTTGTCCTTGAGCGGTAAGTTATTTGCTGTGATCACTGATTTATCATCGTGATTATACTTGTAAGGGCGCCGAAGTTCAGCTTGCCTGGGGCGCTAGCAACCCTAGGGCCGGCGCTGCTACTGACAAAGGGTGGACAGTCAACCTGTTCCCAAGAGGAGGGAGGGGTGGAGTGTTGGGAATTTAAATATTTTAATGGCATGGACAGCATCTATTTTAGCTTGAGTTGAAGGGTTTGCAACTACGCTTCCTGCATCTCAGAAACTCTGCCCGCTGAAATTGATAGCTTCTGGGAGATGGTAAGATCTTTTACAGCACTGCTTGTGGGCCAGGAGCAGTAGGGGTTCTTCCCCAGTACACCATAAGCTCCTCGATCAGAGTACTTTCTCTCCCCAAAAATTAAGGGCCCACCCCATCCCACTCCCCTTATTCCAGGGGAGGGTACCATATGTAGATCAGCCCCTTTGTAAAGGTACTACATAAAGCATAAGGAAGTTAACTTGTGATAAAAACAAGGATCCCATATGCCTTCTTAACTAACCTATTCACCTTCTCTGCTGCCTTCAGGATCTGTGAACAAGTACCATCTGTTCCCCTGAGCTTCCTATTGTCCTGCCATTTACTACATACTTCCTTGTCCTGTTCTTTCTTCCAAATTGCATCACCTCACACTTAACAATCAGGGCCCCAGCACTGATCCCTGTGATATGCCGCTGGACACTATTGTCCAAAGCATGCATTTGCACTAACACCATAGTATCATTTTGCTTAAAGCTACAATTATAAATATGAATTCTACATAAAGGGCTCAATCTGACACCAGAGATTCCACAAGTGAGTTTTGACTGTCAGAGGGAGTCACAATTCACTTTACAACAGAGTTAGATCTGCCCTGCTCTAAGATTACACAAGGTCAGCATTGAATGACACAAAAAGCTAAATCTATAATGTAAACAGGCTGTACTTAAGAATTTCCAAATCAAACTACTGAGAGTTCCAAATAAAAGTTTCTGTGTGCCTGATATGGAGTGCACAGACCATTCCCTCTCACCCAAAACTGGTTGGCGCAACAGCAGATTTGGCAAGTACCAAGACTTAGGGTCGAACAAGCACAGGTTAAGGGTACTGTTGGAGTTAAATTTTAAGAACCCCACAGCCATTACATTGTAATTACTAAGAAATTTAATAATAAGAATAATAATCACTTATTGTCACAAGTAGGCTTCAATGAAGTTACCGTGAAAAGCTCCTAGTCGCCACATTCTGGCGCCTGTTCGGGGAGGCTGGTACGGGAATTGAACCTGCTCTGCTTGTATTGTTCTGCATTACAAGCCAGCTGTTTGGCCCACTGTGCTAAACGAGCCCGTAATACATTCTTAGTCATTCAATTAGCAATTTATTTGCACAACTATCAGGGAATGTGAGCCAAACAGAAGATAGTTGACTATAATTTCTAAACCTATAATTTTGTTATCAACAGTTAATTCAATATTGGTCAATTTCAAACAGAGACAATAATAGTGCACATACAAACAAAGTGTGCAGCAAATACTTTAAAGCCCTGAAAGGCCTATGTCTTTAAATGTTTACTTTCAGCCTAAGTGAATGGTTCAGCTGGAAATCTTGAAGTGATGTAAACTGCAGTAGGGTAGAGTTGTATAATTTATACATATTTATTTGGCATTCCAGTTACTGTTTTCTACCCTATCAAACAAGATGCTGAACACTGATGTGTTGTATCTGTCCAATTCAGATACTTCAACCAGCTCCTTAATTAAAGTTAACCCAGGTGTCTTTATTTATGGGTAGAACAAAGTACGGACACAGATACAATTTATTAAGTATAGTTAACCCATAAATTACCCACTATACATAAAAGAGACACCCAGGATTCGACTATACCACCCGTAAAGATGGTTTGGTATGCTGTAGATCCGATCCCCGAGTCCCTCTGGTTCCTCTTTCAAAGGTGATTCTCGCTGACTGTTTCTTCCTTCCTTGCTTCCTTCCTTCTGGTCTAATCAGGGTCACCTCACACACCAAGTCTTTGCTTCGAGTCTTTTCCTCCTGGATGCCCGGAATGCCTATTTTTATCCCCCTGTTGACACCAACCACCTTTTCCACCTGCCCTTAGATTCAGAAGTCTCAGGAGGCAGGGTCTCGGCGTCCAATGGCCTGGTTGATGATCTGACGACAGGGCACATGAGCCCGCTGCAGGAAGAGTGATAATTGCTTGAATGGTTTTCAGGAACTCTGGACAAGAGGCCAATGCATCATAAGTAGGAACGCTCATCAATTGATGGGGTATCAAGAACTGTGGACAAGAGGCCAATGCAGCTCAAGTAGCAGTGATAATTACATGATGGGTTATCGGGCTGCCTGAGTTCTGTCTATTCCGATATTCGGACTCTGCAGGCTTCTTGTTGGAACAGACTGTGGGTTTAATTTAAAGTGCTCAATTCTTTAATTTAAGATATCCAATTTAATCAGTGTTAAAACTAGGCCCTGATTATATTACCACATTCCCTCCTCTTGATACAGTGAACGTTAGTGAACCGACCACCCAATCCTTACCAAACAATCTCAATGAGCAAGTACACCGAATCTGGGTTTTACAGTATCATCCCTAACCCACAATAACAAATTTAAATGAAGTAAAATAATTTTAAAAAACTATGAAGAGACAATACATAAAGGTTTACAGTACAAAACAATAAACAGTATGAAATCGCAAGTGACACAATACATATTGTAATATAGACGGGAGAGTATCAAGGGTCTTGATAGTCGATGGTCCTTGACGAGTCCAGGTTTTGTAGGAATTCCTTCTTCCGTTGGGCGAGTTCGGACTCCTTAACGGCCAGGTGTGACAGAATGCGGTTCTGGGGAGATCAAAGTAGCATCTGTTAATTTTTATTAATATTTGATTCCCTTTTCTTGACTAGAATGTCATATGACCCTTTTGTTTTTTTAAAAACAAAACCCAAAGAAATAAGTAAATGAATAATGAAGGCCCAATAGTCATACAAAGGGTTGGCAGGTAATCAGTAACATTTCACCCATAACATTGAGGCAGCACGGTAGCATTGTGGATAGCACAATCGCTTAACAGCTCCAGGGTCCCAGGTTCGATTCTGGCTTGGGTCACTGTCTGTGCGGAGTCTGCACATTCTCCCCATGTGTGCGTGGGTTTCCTCCGGTTTCCTCCCACGGTCCAAAGATGTGCAGGTTAGGTGGATTGGCCATGATAAATTGCCCTTAGTGTTGGGTGGGGTTACTGGGTTATGGGGATAGGGTGGAGGTGTTAACCTTGGGTAGGGTGCTCTTTCCTGGAGCCGGTGCAGACTCGATGGGCCGAATGGCCTCCTTCTGCACTGTAAATTCTATGATGATCCTTCATCCCACAACCAAACAGTGGTGTGTTGGGAGGTCATGGAAACAATACAATGTGGGCGGATAAAAGCCCTTTTCAATTGGGTGATTCATGAAGTGGATGGATAAAGTTATTTACAATTTGGACCGTGATGTCCTGATTCCTCCTCAGCGGAAGGAACCTACGTGGACGGGCTTTGACTGCTGAGTGCCCACTGCATTACCACCTCTGGTAAGCGCTAGCTCAGGCGGTTCTGAGGGTCTCTGTACGATGGACGCCATAGAGGATGACCTTTTCTGGTTCCCTGGAGTCCTTTTTGTCGAGGTCCCCTTAGACAAGGCCTTCTTCCTGACGTCCGGTGAATCGGAACTGGGATCGGGCGGGGCGGAATCGATTGCGGAGGCATAGGGTGGAGGTTTGATTCCTTGAGTACAGGGTGTGGGTTAAGCGGTTCTGGAGGCTCGAAGATCTCCGTTAGTGTGATGTGGTGCTGGTGGAAGTTCTGCTGCGAGCCAAATGCCCTCATTTGAAAATTTTCATTTTCATTTCATTTCATTCTGATACCATCCGGCTTTCTTGGGGCCCATCAATACGTGTGGGAAACAGGTCGGGGCAGGTGACTGTTCTGGGTGACTGTCCTCCTTTACCTGCCCGTTCAGCAGCAATTGTATTGTGGTATGTTCAGTGAGGAGGGTGGGGGGATTTAGGTTGACTATGTAATTAAAACGATGTACTGCCCAAAAGACCGCCAAGTGTTTCTCAGATATTGCGAAGCTGTGTTCCACTGGTGTTAACATGGGGGAAAAGTAGGCTCCTGGGCCGAGCTGTCCGTGCCGTTCTTGGAGGAGCACAGCAGCTAGTGTGGTTAGTGGCAGCTACTTCAAGGGCAAAGGGGAGTTTAGGGTTGGGTACCTGTAAGGCAGGGGTTGTGCAAGGGATTGTTTGAGCTCTGAGCCTGCTTGTGTGTGTCGCGAGTCCAGACCCATGGGGTGTTTGTTCCTAAGAGTTTGGATAGGGAAGCAGCTTTGGTGGCAAAACCGTCGATGTAGTTCTGGTAGTAACCCACCAAGCCTAGAAGCTAGTGCAGCGAGCTCACGTCCTTTGGTAAGGGAAGGTGTGTTTCAGACTCCATTCACTTCCTTTCTACCTTGTGCTTTCCCTCAGTCACTACTGTACCTGAGTAAGACACCTGTGGTCTCATGATCTGGGCTTTCTGGAATTTACCTTTAACCCTAATGTAGTGAGGAGGTTCAGCAGTTCGTCTAATAATTTGAGATGTTCCCCTCTTGTTTTAGTTTATAAGAGGAGACCATCTACATATTGTACCAAACATTCTGGTTTGGAGAATCCCTCCAAGCTCTTTGCTAAGCGCTGGTGAAATAATGGGGGAAGTTATGAAAACCTTGTGGGTAAACAGGTCCAGGTGCACTGTTGTCCCTGGAATATGAAGGCAAATTTGTACTGACAGTGGTAATCTAAAGGAATTGACCAGCAGCTATTACTGATGTCTAACACTGAAACATTGTGCATGTGGTGCTTGTTTCATTATGGCTTCTGGGCTAGTCACCACTGTGTGGGCTGTGATGGGAGTGATCTGATTTAGGGATCAATAATCAATAGTGAGCTTCCAGGAACCGTCCGGTTTCCTTACCGGCCAAATGGGTGAGTTGTTAGTGGAAGCAATAGGGTGCAGGAATCCTTGTGTTAATAAATTGCTAATCACCTTGGCCACTTCCTCTTTGGCATGCTTTGGGAAGCCATACTGTCTTTGGGGTTTAGGGTCAGGACCTTCTATGATTACTTCCCCTGTTATTCAGCCGCAGTCAGGTTTGTGAACGCCTGTGTGTGTTTGGCTAATATACCCTGTGGTTCAGGTCCTCCGTCATTGCTGTGGGGCTCCTCCATAATTCTCCAAAACTGGAGATTTTCTCTATGTATCTGCTAGTGGCCACCTCAACTGGGGATTCGCGGATAGCTGGCATGAGCCATATACAAGAATTTGCCGGGTCGAGTGATGAGTTGCATTTTCTCATTAGATCAGATCCTACTATACGTTTAGCTTTGGAGTAGAGTTTCACTGAGATGGTGATGTGGTGACATACCGGTTTCCTAATCTGAATTCTAAGCGGATCAGTTTCCGCACCCTCCTGTAGGTAACCTGCAAAACCACGTATTATGATCGTTTTCCGGGGACGTCATGTGCAGTCAAGGTCTCAGGGTGTGTTTAGAGTAGTGCAGGATCCCCCTGTGTCCCAAAGGAACTCAGCGAGGCGGCCTTCAACCTCTCTTTGTATTAGGGGTCGCCTTGCACTATTCATTTGGTGTTACACACCCAAGTCGATGCCGCCCGGCACAGTCATGCTTCGGGTCCGTGTTCTAATTGGGGATATAGGTTAAAGGGGGTGTCAGAGTTTTCTAGCGGGGTTGTGGGAGCTTGTCAGGCCAATCCTTCGAGGGCATGGGTTGGGATCCATCGTTGGGGAACAGCTGAGACGATTGTGTGGGATAGTTGGTTGGTGCCCCACTGACCCGGGCAAAATGTTTGGGTTGGCCGCAGTTGTAACACTGTACTTGTGGTTGTGGGCCTCTGGGCTGGGCCCTGCATTGGGGGTTGGGCATATGTCCTGTGTGGGCCTGTGGTTCCCTGCGGTGGCGATCAGCAGGGGTGTCTGGTGGCAGGTGGTTGGGGTTTGCTGGTACCCTGATTCTACCTCCCCCATCGTTTCGCCACACCTGGCCGGGATTTGTTGGGGCATATGGGATTCATTTCTAATTTAGGGGTGTTCATCTGTTTGACATCCCGCTCCCAAATGCAAGACATTTTCCAGATAGCCCAGGCCTCATTGTGTGTATCGTCTTCAAGGTTATAATTCTCGCACGCTTTGCGACTGGTGTGTGTGGCATGGGCTATCAGGGTGCAGGTCCATGTGGATCAGTGATGAGGGTCTAATTGGGCTCTGTTTAGTTGACCAAAAACCCCAATAAACTGGTCCCAATGCCGACCTGCGAATGCTGTCGGATGTTCCCCTTGCTTTTGCTGACAATTGTTGAGGCCGTTCACTGGGTTGTCTCTATTATCTCTATTGTATCCTATGGGGCAAGGTTTCCCCCTGATACATTTTGGGGAATGGGTAGGGCAGAGCGGATTGTAGGACTTAGGCATAGGAGGGTGAGCTTGACCTCCTCTGCCTCATCTAGCCCGTTTAAGATACAGTATTAGGCAATGTTCTCGAAAAGTGTGTTTGGGTCCCTGGTGGGTTCGAGCACCCTGCTCATTTTTGCAATATCAGTGAGGTGGTTACAGTCGAGGGCGTTATGTAGCTGACATTGGGGTTCTGTCCATCCTGTCTGTGGGTGGTGACTGAATTCATAGGGATGGGGTTCAGTTCCAGGGCCTGTTCAGGAGGTACGGTTGGTTCTACTTCTTGGAACAGGAAAGGGGCCCCAGTAAACAGTGGAACTTGTCGTCGCATAGTCAGAGGTATCCTCTTCTAGTTTCTGCCATTCTACCCCTGGGTCACTGTCCCCGGAATTTGTGGAGATGCAGTCTCGCAAATGCCCTGTATAACTAAAGCATAACATTTTTACTTTTCCGTTCAATTCCTCAATAAACGACAGTATTCCATATTCCATTGACCTTCTTGATTATATGCTGTGCCTGCATACTAACCTATTGTGACTCATGCACGAGAACACCTAGATCTCTCTGTACACTAGCATTCTGCAATCCTTCTCTATTTACGTAGTACTCAGCTTTCTGAAGGGTGATAAAACTGGGGAAGGAAGCTGCAGCAGGATGGGCTCAGGGAAGGCAATGGGCTGGGGAGTGGGGAAAGCGCTCAGTAGCTTTAGGAGGGATGCTGTTGCATGGGAGCAGAATGATACACGAAGAATGTGCTGGAAGACGCTATAATGCAACATCATCAAATTAGCATTAGCTGTTGCCATGGACTCCACAATGGCCCTTTTACTACAGTATTTTTCTTTAATCAGCAACATTGCAGCAATAAAACAGTGCACAGAAGTGTTATTGCCGTGTCCAAACGATATTTTCCTAGCTTCTAGATTATACATTTTACCATAAGGCTTGGGGAATTGTACACCTCCCCATCAGAGTGAGAAATGGAAGAAATATTTTCATGTGGCATCTGAACTTCACAACATAAAGGTTGCTCGGAAGGAAACAAGAATGAAGATTTAACGCACGACAGAGAAAGGCACGGATAAGTTAATGAACAGATTTTTTTGCACAAATAATTAAATCTTGGACTTCTATTTTCTCTAACTATTGCAATTAAGAAAGAAGAGAATCAGCTTGTTTCAATATAATGGGTGGGATTTTCGGTCGGTTCCCGCTGGCCGGATCGTCCGGCCCCATCGACAAATAACCCCTCCCCCCACGGGATTCCAGGCAGCGGAGGGTGTGAACAATGGGCAACCCTGTTGACAGCAGCGGGATCGGAAGATGCCGCTGCCAGCCAATAACGGGCCACCTTCCTCGCCGCTAAACACATTGCAGGAATTGGGGGGGAAGTCCCACTGGGATTCCGCCACCGTCTATGGGTTTTGTCATTTTGCGCAATCTCTACTGCTGGGGAATCCGGACAGTGTGGTGGGTGGGGGAGAGGGGATGGTGAAGGGAGGTGAACAGGGGAAGTGGGTGCCATCAGCACGACTGAAAGATCCCGCTAGCGGGTATAGATATATAGAGAAATACAGCACAGAACAGGCCCTTCGGCCCACGATGTTGCGCCGAACTTTTGTCCTACGTTAATCATAGAATTTTGGACAATTTTTCATGGCCAATCCACCCAACCTGCACATCTTTGGACTGTGGGAGGAAACCGGAGTACCCGGAGGAAACCCACGCAGTCACGGGGAGGATGTGCAGACTCCACACAGACAGTGACCCAAGTCGAAATCGAACTTGGGACCCTGGAGCTGTGAAGCAATTGTGCTATCCACAATGCTACCGTGCTGCCCTTAAGAAGTTAACCTACACTCCCTTATTCTACCCTAATCCAAGTACCTATCCAATAGCCGCTTGAAGGTCCATAAATTTTCCGACTCAACTACTACCACAGGCAGTGCATTCCATGCCCCCACTACTCTCTGGGTAAAGAACCTACCTCTGACATCCCCTCTATATCTTCCACCATTTATCTTAAATTTATGTCCCCTTGTAATGGTGTGTTCCACCCGGGGAAAAAGTCTCTGACTGTCTACTCTATCTATTCCCCTGATCACCTTATAAACCTCTATCAAGTCGCCCCTCATCCTTCTCCGTTCTAAAGAGAAAAGGCCTAGCACCCTCAACCTTTCCTCGTATGACCTACTCTCCATTCCAGGCAACATCCTGGTAAATCTCCTTTGCACCTTTTCCAAAGCTTCCACATCCTTCCTAAAATGAGGTGACCAGAACTGCACACAGTACTCCAAATGTGGCCTGACCAAGGTTTTGTACAGCTGCATCATCACCTCACGGCTCTTAAATTCAATCCCTCTGCTAATGAACGCTAGCACACCATAGGCCTTCTTCACAGCTCTATCCACTTGAGTGGCAACTTTCAAAGAACTATGAACATAGACCCCAAGATCTCTCTGCTCCTCCACATTGCCAAGAACCCTACCATTAACCCTGTATTCCGCATTCAGATTTGTCCTTCCAAAATGGACAACCTCACACTTGTCAGGGTTAAACTCCATCTGCCACTTCTCAGCCCAGCTCTGCATTCTATCTATGTCTCTTTGAAGCCGACAACAGCCCTCCTCACTATCCACAACTTCACCAATCTTCGTATCATCTGCAAATTTACTGACCCACCCTTCAACTCCCTCATCCAAGTCGTTAATAAAAATCACAAACAGCAGAGGACCCAGAACTGATCCCTGCGGTACGCCACTGATAACTGGGCTCCAGGCTGAATATTTGCCATCCACCACCACTCTCTGTCTTCTATCGGTTAGCCAGTTTGTTATCCAACTGGCCAAATTTCCCACTATCCCATGCCTCCTTACTTTCTGCATAAGCCTACCATGGGGAACCTTATCAAATGCCTTACTAAATCCATGTACACTACATCCACTGCTTTACCTTCATCCACATGCTTGGTCACCTCCTCAAAGAATTCAATAAGACTTGTAAGGCAAGACCTACCCCTCACAAATCCGTGCTGACTATCCCTAATCAAGCAATGCCTTTCCAGATGCTCAGAAATCCTATCCCTCAGTACCCTTTCCATTACTTTGCCTACCACCGAAGTAAGACGAACTGGCCTGTAATTCCCAGGGTTATCCCTATTCCCTTTTTTGAACAGGGGCACGACATTCGCCACTCTCCAATCCTCTGGTACCACCCCTGTTGACAGCGAGGACGAAAAGATCATTGCCAACGGCTCTGCAATTTCATTTCTTGCTTCCCATAGAATCCTTGGATATATCCCGTCAGGCCCGGGGGACTTGTCTATCCTCAAGTTTTTCAAAACGCGCAACACATCTTCCTTCCTGACAAGTATCTCCTCAAGCTTATCAGTCTGCTTCACGCTGTCCTCTCCAACAATATGGCCCCTCTCGTTTGTAAATACTGAAGAAAAATACTTGTTCAAGACCTCTCCTATCTCTTCAGACTCAATACACAATCTCCCGCTACTGTCCTTAATCAGACCTACCCTCGCTCTAGTCATTCTCATATTTCTCACATATGTGTAAAAGGCCTTGGGGTTTTCCTTGATCCTACCCGCCAAAGATTTTTCATGCCCTCTCTTAGCTCTCCTAATCCCTTTCTTCAGTTCCCTCCTGGCTATCTTGTATCCCTCCAGCACCCTGTCTGAACCTTGTTTCTTCAGCCTTACATAAGTCTCCTTCTTCCTCTTAACAAGACATTCAACCTCTCTTGTCAACCATGGTTCCCTCACTCGACCATCTCTTCCCTGCCTGACAGGGACATACATATCAAAGACATGGGATATGGGAACAGAATTTCAGCCAATATCTCTCCTGACCTCAGGAGATTCCCAAAATGGTTCCGCACGAATTAAATACTTCTTGTCGTCCGGGTATTGTCATCACGTAGGGAAATGTGGCAGCAATTTTACTCACAGCAAGATTTCATTTATTAGACAGGTTACTGATTAGAAATAAATAGAATTTAAAATTTGAGCTCCATTAAAATTCCTGGCGTCTTATTAGGGTAGATTTGACAATGGTTTATTCTGATAGCACAGGTGGCAATAAGGTGATAGGGCCAGAAAATCAGACTTATCAGGTCTAAGGCATGTATGTTACCTGAAGCAGAATATATCCTGAATCAGAAGGAGTGTTTGCAAAAAGCATGCAAGTACCTCGTTAAAGTCCTGAACTGAACTGAGATCCCAGTGCCTGAAGCAAGAGCTTATGATGTTTTTTAGTGTGCCGAGGCCAGATTTGCCAGTACAGATGCAGTTGACACCTGAATGGAAAATTTGGTCTCGTGCTTATCAGCAGATGCAGATTTTAACATGTTCTGGGACCATATCGGAGCAAGGAGCAGAAGAGGACACAGTGATCTAGTGGTATTGTCGCTGGACTAGTAATCGAGAGACACAGAGTCAAGCTCTGGGGACCCGCGTTCGAATCCCACCACGACAGATGGTGAAATTTGAATTCAATAAAAATCTGGAATTTAGGGAGCAGTTCTCTGGCCGCGGTGCACGCAAGCAAGAGCATAAAGCAGCTGTAGGATCCTGGGAGAGGCCTACAGCAAGCCACCCGACAGACTCCGCGTCTCGCGAGATTCACCAAGGTCCCACAAGACATTGGAGTCGGAACTCCACTCCAAATGTGCGTGACCAAATGCCACTCCCGGAAGTAGGTTCTAAACCTACTTATGACCTACCTGTCCAGGATCCACCGGACTCCCTTGATTACCCGGCCTCCCAGGGAGGCTGTAGCCGGGTGCCAATCAGTGAGGTCCACACAAATGTGGATCCGGTGGAACTGCACCCGGGGGTCTCCAGGGCCATTGGAGACCGAAGAGTGGGCAGGGTAAGTGCCGGGTGGCCCCCTGGCCCTCTCCCTGGAACCTGGGCACTGCCCAGCTGGTACCTTGGCACTTGCACCCTGGTACTGCCAAGGTGCCTGGGTGGCACCGCCAAGCCAGCAGGAGCACTGCCTGGGTGCCCAAGTGCCAGGGTGGCACTGCCAAGGTCCGGGGAAGAGGGGGCCATGCCCAGTAAATGAGGTTTGAAGGGTGGGGGAGTGCAGGGCAGGTAAATAAAAACCTCTGGGAGGTTGCAGGTGTGATCTACAGGGGTCCTGGACGGGACCCCATAATGGAGTGTCCTCACTTGTGAGGGAGTGTGGGGTAGTGCCCATGTGTGTGTGTGTGTGTGTGTGGGGGGGGGGGGGGGTAAGAGTGTGACGTACACGCTCACTTAGAGATCAAAGCCGCTTTTCAAAATGGCAGTCCAATCTCTGAGTTCAGCTCCTCGCTGCTAAAAAAAATTTTTAAGTGCGGGCTAAACCGGTGAGAAATTCCCTAGGGCCTAAAAAAGTGACCATTGAAGTATCATTGAATAGCGATGAGGAACTAGCTGGCAGAGCCGGTGGGAAACTCCCTGAAAAACCCGCCACAAATTAACTTTGAAATTCTTTGGGAGAATCACGCCTGAAATATCAAAATGTGAACATGAAACCATTGTCAATTGTCATAAAAACTCATCTGGTTCACTAAAGCCCTATAGGGAGGGAAATCTGTCATCCTTACCTGGTCTGGCCTGCATGTGACTCCAGATCCAAAGCAATGCGCTTGACCCTTAAATGCCCTCAGGAACGGGCAATAAATGCTGGCTCAACCAGCGACGCCCACATCCCACAGACAAATAAAAAGAGAAACATTGCAAATAAAAGGAATTGTATTGAATGGAGATAAAGAAGGGAGAGTGATATTTTAGGAAAGAAAAAGTCCTGGAAGTCCTCAAAAAGTTGAAGAGACATCTCACCCCGTTGATAGCTTTTGTCAAAAATGTTGCTTTTGAGACAAAAGCAGAGTAAGAAATAAGGTGAAAATGAAGGAAGGAGAAAAAACCTGAGCAACGCAGCACCCAACTCTGTTTCCAATGGTTGCTGAAATAGAGGTCGTGCTGCATGAGGCGATGGCGAAGAGTCTGTGCCACAATGCTGGCCACTGAGGTGAGGTCAGGTTTCAGGGCACAACCGATTCTTGCAGTGTACCAGCCCTAATCTGTGTGACATCTGCCTGTAAAGCTGTATCATCTGCTCCCAAAGCCAGCTGCAGATGTCACAGCTTTACAGCCGAAAAACCGAATAATCTGGAGCCTCTGAAGACAGCTTTCCATGGTCATTGCCAGGTTACCCGGGCAGATTTGGCCAATCAAGGTACGCAAGCTGTGAACACCACGGAATGCCTTCCTTCATGCAGTGCCACTGAAAGCATGACATAGAGGTGTTAAGAGCATTTCCATGGAAACATCAAATATTACAATTCATGAGGCAACCACACACTTTTTAATATGATGCCTTTGAAAAAAATGAAGTACTTTCACCTCATCCAGGACAATAGAACAGAGGACATGGCCTGTATTAGGAAGGGGATATATTTTAAATTAAACTTGGGAAACACTGGGTGAATTCAGTGTCACACTGGGGATGATTCAGAGGTAGGTGGCATTGTGCCATCAGGCTGGAAGTGCAGGGTGGCAATTCAGCCCTCCAATTTGCCCGCAGCTCTCCCAGTCTGCAGTGGAAAGGTCTTCCCACCCAGATGTCAATTGAGACACATAGATGAGCAATTAAGAGCCATTTAAGGGTCTCACCCCAAGCAGACATGGGAAGAACGTGTAAACTCCACATAGTCACCCAAGGCGAGAATCAAACCTGGGTCCATGGCACTGAGGCAGCATTGCGAACCACTGTGTCGCCCTCTGTGCCACCATGCCACCCTCGTATTGTTCTCCTATCACTTCCACGTTCAGGTCAAGTCATCTGAGGTGGAGCTCTTTTCAGTCAATTGTTTTGAATGTGATATTTGGAAGTTTCACTTATTTTCAGACTTGTGCGACAATTAACCTGGATTGCTTAATGCTGAAGTTGCCTGTCATGGGAAATGTTCATCCCTTGGAGCAAAATTCCAAATCATAGTGAGCATTAAAAATATAAAATGGAAGCATAAGGGTAAAGTTTACACAGTTGCAATTCTGGCAGAGAGCTCCAGATATTAGGTGCGGAGGGTGTTCTGCCTGGTTCACAGCCTTCCAATTTTCATTGCAGTATGCAGTCTTGCAAACAGAGTAAGTTGGCATGATGCTTCGATCGGGAATTCTGGTGAATTAAGTATTGAATTCAGCAGTGATAAATTTACCCTTACGCTTTACACTCTTAAGGTAATTTTACATGGGGTTTGAGCTAAAATATTAACATAAGCACAATTGTAGATTGAATGTATGTTAAGTCACGCAAAAAATAATCTTATTTACAAGAACATTTGCACTGTTATTGATTACCCAAAGGCTATTCTTGTTCATTACCATTCAAGGTTTCCTGGCTACTTGCCTTAGATTACATTTAACACAATAAAAAAAAACATCGATGGGCAGCACGGTGGCACAGTGGTAGCACTGCAGCCTCAGGGCGCCGAGGTCCCAGGTTCGATCCCGGCTCTGGGTCACTGTCTGTGTGGAGTTTGCACATTCTCCCCGTGTTTGCGTGGGTTTCGCCCCCACAATCCAAAGATGTGCAGGGTGGATTGAATACACTAAATTGCCCCTTAATTGGAAAAAATGAATTGGGTACTCTAAATTTTAAAAAAAACATTGCCCATTATCTTGTAGCAGGAAAATTAATTGACAGGATAAAAGCAAATTACTGCAATGTTGGAATCTGAAACACAAGCAGAAAATGTTGGAAAATCTCAGCAGGGCTGACAGCATCTGTGGAGCGAGAACAGAGCTAGCGTTTCGAATCTGGACGACTCTTTATCAGCCACGACTGACACGGAACCATGTTGGTGGCTGCTTACGTCTGGTGTTTCTGGCTGTCGCCGGAATATCATGAGTCAGGACTAAATAGCTATCTCTTTTAGAAGCTGTCCTTACTGACTTCTCCTCCCAAATAAGCTAGAGACAAGAGATTGTCTTAAATTAAAGGAATGCTGACTACTGACTACGAAACTGGTATTGACTTGCATTATCCTGCATTGTTCACTGAGAACCTTGACACTGATGGAGTGGAACCATTTTCAATTTCCGAATAGCAAAGCGTTGTGCGCAGCAGTCCAGAGGGGCACGTCGGTGCCATCAATAATGCTTTGGGAATCTGGCAAAGCAGAAACATTGCAGTGTCTTCTTATTCTGCTTGTTGTTTTCCCAAGGAGGAAAATAATTATGGCGTTCTCCTTGATGAATAAGGTATTGGTGACCTGTTTGAAGCATCTGTGCATTATAGATTGACTCATGCTGTACATCTCCAGAGGCAGCTTTGAGGGAGCTGGAAGCATAGAAATTCTGTGCTGTGCTCGTGCCCTCAGCCATTGAAGTGGCATTTGCGTTGTCAACAATCTCCGGCAGATGGTCTATCCCTGTGGCTGCCTCCCTGGTGAAGGGGAGGCTACAAAGGGAAATGTCCTCAGACATTCCGAAGCAAATGTGACTGGGATTGTATGGGCACCTGTGTGGGTGGGTGCTGGGGTTCGCCCTACATGTGACTGGGATTGTATGGACACCTGTTTGGGGGGGGGGGGGGGGGGGGGGTGCTGGGGTTCGACCTCTGATGCGGAGAAAGCTGTCTTGAACTTGTCCTTTCATCCTCTTCTGCTGCCTTCAAAAACTGAAATAAGAGCACTAAAAGCCAATAAAATTTTCATGAATTTCAATTGCAGTAATGAAATATGCAGCATTCCAGTTTTAAGTATTCAGTTACTAAAAGGTCAGAACAGTTTTCCCCTTTTATAAGAGCAACCCGAGTGCAGAGGAAAATCAGGGAAATTGCTATATCAGGTAAATCCTCTTAATCTGCAGCAGAAAGGCAGCTCTGCGGAAACTCTTAAATGTTTCGTCCAAGATTTATTTTAGCACGCCCTAAAACATTGGCCAGAATATTTCACACATCAATCAAGTTAGGACGCATTCACATTGATTCCTGCCTGACTTACCTGTCCTCATTTGCCAATTCTACGCCGGCAGCAAGATTAGCCACCTGAAAACATTGCCACCATGATGCTTCTATTGCTGAATACAGCTTTAAGCAGTATGAAAAAACATGCAGAAAGACTGTGGCTCTCAAAAAAAATAGATTCCAAATCAGATTTTAGCACAATTTTCAAAAGCTTTTGCCTACAACTATGCACATATTTGTATCTACAAGAATGTTATGAGGAGTAAGAAACTTAATAATAGGAGCTTAGTCCATATGTCAAATACATGCAAACAAGGAGCATGCTTCATCCTTGACTTTGTGCTCAAGCGGGACCATGCATTACCCCTTCACCATGCAATGTTCAAAACTGCTGCTGTGCCCCCACTTTAAAAAACCCTGAAAAACAATATAGTTCTCACCAAGTACCTTTAAACCTTAAATTTTCCTTTTTTCCCCCGAAGGTCCTGGAACACCTATTCCTATCCCATTTTCCATCACTCCCTGTTTCCACCTGCCAACAACATGGATCCTGTTCTGGTCAAGGTGGTCAGGTTTGTCATTGAAACCACTGGGCGATTCACATTCTTTTAAAATTCTTTGCAAAACTCCATAGTTGATTATTCCCTTCTCAACCCAACACCCTCTCTGGTCTTTCTGAGAATGGCGTCTCTCACGCACTTGCATTGTCACCTCTGAGGTAATCTTGGATCCTCTCCTATTCATTGTTGACATACTGCTCCGTAGTGACTTCATCCATGGGTATAGGGCCAGTTTTTCTATGTTTACCAATGGCACCCAATTCTTCTGCTCCTCCGCCAACATTAGCTTTATAACCACCACTCACTAGTCCTTTGTCAACGTATTCCAATACCATTAATCCTCTTTCTTAGTTAGTTAAACTTTTGTGCTTAGTTCTCAGCAAAATTCCAGGCACTATCCTCTGATTCCACAATCTCCATGCCTGCTGACTTAGATTTAACCTGATGATGTACATTCTGAGCTGAGCTTCAAATCATATAAAATCAATTAAATAAGGGTAACTACAAAGGCATGAGGGAGGAGCTGGCCAGAGTTGATTGGAAAAGGAGCCTAGCTGGAAAGACAGTGGAACAGCAATGGCAGGAGTTTTTGGGGGTTATTAGGGAGGCACAACGGAAATTCATCCCAAGGAGGAAGAAACTTTCTAAAAGGGAGGACAAGGCATCCATGGCTGAAAAGGGATGTCAAGGACAGCATAAAAGCTAAAGAAAAAGCATACAAAGTGGCGAGGATTATTAGGAAGTTAGAGGATTGGGACGCCTCTAAAAGCGAGCAGACAACTAAAAAAGCAATAAGGGGGGGAGAAGATGAAGTATGAGTGCAAGCTAGCTAGTAATATAAAGGAAGATAGGAAGAGTTTTTTTCAATATATAAAAGGTAAGAGAGAGGCAAAACTAGACATTGGACCACTGGAAAATGTCACTGGAGAAGTAATAATAGGAAACAAAGAAATGGCAGAGGAACTGAATAGTTACTTTACATCAGTCTTCACGATGGAAGACACCAGTGGGATGCCAGAGCTCCAGGAGACAGAGGTGAGTGCAGTAAGTTCTGGGGTAACTGAAAGGGCTGAAGGTGGATAAGTCACCTGGACCAGATTGACTACACCCCAGGGTCCTGAAAGAGATAGCTGAGGAAATTGTGGAGACATTGGTGATGATCTTTCAGGAATCACTGGAGGCAGGAAGGGTCCCAGAAAACTGGAGAGTGGCTAATGTAACACCCCTGTTTAAGAAGGGAGGGAGGCAGAAGATGGGAAATTATAGGCCGGTTACCCTGACTTTGGTCATTGGTAAGATTTTAGAGTCTGTTATTAAAGATGAGATCGCAAAACACTTGGAAGTGCATGGTAAAATAGGACTGAGTCAGCATGGCTTTGTCAAAGGGAGGTCATGTCTGACAAATCTGTTAGTGTTCTTTGAGGAGGTAACAAGCAAGTTAGACAAAGGGACTTTGTACGGAGACAGGTCCCAAGCTTTGCTCGCCTCCCCCTGAGGGGACTACAAGATAAGGTGCTGTCAAAAACAGGGTTTGAAGGTGGGAAGGTTTCGGACATATACAGGGAATTGTTAGAGTGGGAAGGGGCCCCTATCAGAGAGGTGAAGAGGACGTGGGAAGAGGAGTTGGGAGGGGAGCGGAAACTGAACTGTGGAAAAAAGCCTTGAAAAGGGTAAATGCATCCTTGTCCTGTGCTAGACTCAGCTTGATTCAGTTCAAGGTAGTCCACAGGGCCCACATACGGTAGCCCGGATGAATAGGTTCTTCAAGGAGGTGGAGGACAGATGTGGGGGTAGCCCAGCCAACCATGTTCATATGTTTTGGGCATGTCCGAAACTGAGGGAATTCTGGCAGGGATTTCCAGATGTTATGTTGGAAGTCCTGGAACACAGGGTACCTCCGAGTCCAGAATTAGCAATATTTGGGGTGTCGGAAGATCCGGGGGTAAAGCGGGAGGGGGGGAGGGGTGCGGGAGGAGAAGGAAGGCTGATATTCTGGCCTACTCCTCTCTGGTGGCCTGGAGACAGAATTTGCTGAGATGGAGGGACTCAGAGCCCCCAAAGTCAGGAGTGTGGGTCAGCGATATGGTAGAATTTCTCAGTCTGGAGAAAATCAAATTTGCTTTAAGAGGATCAATGCAGGGATTTGCCCCGAGTTGGCAGCCGTTCATCGATTTCTTTAACAAAAACTGAACGTCAGCAGTAAGGGGGTAAAAGGGGGGGGGGGGGGGTAAGAGAGGAAAATAGGAGGCATGGTAATGTTAAATAAGGACAGGGAATTTAGTATACGAGTAATTGGGGATAGGGCAGGAGCAGTGGGGTACGTGGTTTATTGTGTGTTGTTATTTTAGGGCGCATTTTGTGCGTCGACCCGCGCGGTTGTTTTAGAAATGGCAAAACGTTAAATTGTGAAAATTACAAATGCTTCAATAAAATATATATTTTTTAAAGTTAGACAAAGCAGAACCAGTGGATGCGATTTATTTAGATTTCCAGAAGGCCTTTGACAAGGTGCCGCGTAGGAGACTGTTAAATAAGTTAAAAGCCCATGATGTTAAGTGTAAGATCCTGGCATGGATAGAGGATTGGCTGGCTGGCAGAAGGCAGAGAGTGGGGATAAAGGGGTCTTTTTCAGGATGGCAGCCGGTGACTAGTGGTGTGCCTCAGGGGTCCGTGCTGGGACCACAACTTTTCACAATATACATAAATGATCTGGAAGAAGGAACTGAAGGCACTGTTACTAAGTTTGCAGATGATCCAAAGATCTGCAGAGGGACAGGTAGCATTGAGAAAGCAAGGGGGCTGCAGAAGGATTTGGACAAGCTAGGAAAGTGGGCAATGAAGTGGCAATTTAAATACAATGTGGAAAAGTGTGAGGTTATACACTTTGGAAGGAGGAATTTAGGCATAGACTATCTTCTAAATGGGGAATGCTGAGGAAATCAGAAGCACAAAGGGACTTGGGAGTCCTTGTGCACAATTCTCTTAAGGTTAATGTGCAGGTTCAGTCAGCAGTTAAGAAGGCAAATGCAATGTTAGCACTCATGTCAAGAGAGCTAGAATACAAGACCATGGATGTACTTCTGAGACTGTATAAGGCTCTGGTCAGACCCCATTTGGAGAATTGTGAGCAGTTTTGGGCCCCATATCTAAGGAAGGATCTCCTGGCCTTGGAAAGGGTCCAGAGGAGGTTCAGAAGAATGATCCCTGGAATGAAGAACTTGTTGTATGAGGAACGGTTGAGGACTCTGGATCTGTACTCATTGGGCGTTTAGAAAGATGAGGGGGAATCTTATTGAAACTTATAGGATACTGCGAGGCCTGGATAGAGTGGACATGGAGAGAATTATTCCACTTGTAGGAAAAACTAGAACCAGAGGACACCATCTAAGACTAAAGGGACGATCCTTTGAAACTGAGCTGAGGAGGAATTTCTTCAGCCAGAGAGTGGTGAATCTGTGGAATTCTTTATCGCAGAAGTCTGGGAGGCCAAATCATTGAGTGTCTTTAAGACAGAGTTAGATAGGCTATTGATTAATACGGTGTTATGGACAGAAGGCAGGAGAATGGGGATGAGAAAATATCAGCCATGATTGAATGGCGGAGCAGACTCGATGGGCCGAGTGGCCTAATTCTGTTCCTATGTCTTATGGTCTTATATATCTGATCGAACACCACTTTGTCTCTCTGCCTGTACTTGATATCCACTGGAACCTCATTTACAGTTTCATCACCACCACATTCACTTCTTTCTCTTTGCTAGTCTCTCCGAACCACCCAAAACAAATTTCAATTAATTATTTTTTAATTCTCGCGTCATATCCTGCACCAATCTCAGTCAATTTCCCAATACATTGAATTCCAAAATATTTTACCTCCTTTATATGACTTCCCATACCTACCTCAACTAATCCTGTGTCCACTGAGCACAACCTCCACTCTTCTTGAGGAGGAATTTCTTCAGCCAGAGGGTGGTGAATCTGTGGAACCCATTGCCGCAGAAGGCTGTGGGGGCCAAGTCACTGAGTGTCTTTAAGACAGGGATAGGTTCTTGATTAATAAGGGGATCAGCGGTTACAGAGAAGGGAGGAGAATGGGGATGAGAAAAATATCAGCCATGATCGACTGGCAGAGCCAACTCGATGGGCTGAATGATCTAGTTCTGCTCCTATATCTTATGGTCTTATCACCAAGTTCTTCTTTCTAGCAATTCTCCCTGCCTTAAAACCTCCTCATTCCTACTTCTATGACCACAACTTTAGACATCTTTCCTAGATCTACTACTGTTCCGTAGCTATGTTAGTTTCTGTGAAGTAATTAGGGACATGTAACACCGTTTTACAAATGTAATTGTTGTTAAAACCTTTGCAGTCTTCTTTTTTTTGCATTATAAAAACAGTTCAACACTTCTCAAGCAATTTGCAATCAAGAGTTCTATGTCCTATCTTGTTTAAACTTTTCGTTGGATTAACATGTGTAGCCATCTGGGATGGCCACTTACAACTAGGGATAGAGAAACTCGCAAAGCCTCGGGGGTAAAATAGACAAAGCAAGCAAGGAGTCCAGACAGTATCGAAACTCCGACCAATGAGCATTTTGATGGGCCGATTAGCATTTGATGGCCCATCTCCACCAAGACAAAGGACTGGTACTTGAGCGACCAGTACAGTCCCAGACATTGTGGCGCCACTCCCTGTTCTAGGGAAGCATAAACAATAGGGTCAGTGACCGTTTGGGACACGCCCAGCCATCCAGACACCCACCCATTTATTGGTCAGAAATCGAACACAGTGATCAGGGATCACCCAATTAGTGGGGTCCAAACTGAAGGACCGCCCAAAAGAGTGCGAAAACCCCCAAGTATAAGAAGAGAGTCCGCCATATGTTCGTCCTTTCTTGGACCATTTCCAAGTGCAGCTCCACCAGAAGCAAGTCCAAGCTCAACGCCCGCTACCAGACGGTTGAGCCCAGCTGAGCAGCAGTTACTTCTCCAGACTCAATAGATCCAGAATCGGACAGCGGCCACTGTTCCTCTGACCTAAGCCGGGTGCCTGAAGTTAAAGTACAGGTTGTCTTAGTCGATAGGTGTAGTTAACTAGTAGTGTTTATGTTGAATGACTAATTGTGTGTAAATAAAGTACCCTTGACCTTGAACTAACTAACTGGTGTTTGGCTCTTTGATCGATAGCCGGTTGAACCTTGTGGTGGTATCATTCGATACCTGGCGACTCTGAGCATTAGAATATAGATACTAAAAGAAAGGAGGGCAAAACCACTGATTGCCATAGTTACAGTAGAGCCACAGAAAAGGCAACACATGGCCCAATCTAAATAGGCTTTGAGATGGGCAGCATGGTAGCATTATGGATAGCACAATCGCTTCACAGCTCCAGGGTCCCAGGTTCGATTCCGGCTTGGGTTACTGTCTGTGCGGAGTCTGCACATCCTCCCCGTGTGTGCGTGGGTTTCCTCCGGGTGCTCCGGTTTCCTCCCACAGTCCAAAGATGTGCAGGTTAGGTGGATTGGCCATGAAAAATTGCCCTTAGTGTCCAAAATTGCCCTTAGTGTTGGGTGGGGTTACTGGGTTATGGGAATAGGGTGGAGGTGTTAACCTTGGGTAGGGTGCTCTTTCCAGGAGCCGGTGCAGACTCGATGGGCCAAATGGCCTCCTTCTACACTGTAAATTCTATGAGAGAAACTGCTAGCTGAAAAGGATGATTATAGTTTTCTCTATGTGGCTTTACATCCCTCCATCTGATATTACGGCAATACTAAATTGCATGAGCAGTTTGCTCCTGTTTGTGAAAACTTTGAATGGCCAAGGACACTGTGAACTACAGCAAACCAAATCATAAATCCCTAACAAAACAATAGATGAGTTAGTTTGTAGTTTCCAGTCAGGCATATAAGGTGACTTAGGACCAACCATATTTTATAATCTAACAAAGGTTAAAAAATGTAAAGCACACCCAGCAGAGGAAAATAATCACCAGGTATCACCAGACACTCAACTGTCTTATCAATCGATTGCAGGTGCAATTGATCCAGACATTTGAAAGGCTAAAAGTTTAAAAATAAACATCCCACCAATCTCTCTACAGTCCTCCACCATCTGTAAACAACTAAGCCATTATTTGTTGTGGGGCTCCCACCAGGCGTCATGTTGCTGTGGCGCTTACAGTTTTGCTCTATCTGGAAGATGCACAAATTGTTTCAGTCAGGTAACCGAGTCCTAGAGACTGTCCTTATACCTTTGAAATCTATCTTCCTTGACAGATCAGTGACCAGAATCTGCTTGTATCAGGGGAGAAATAGGATAGAATTTCCAAGTTTCTTAGTTCAGTTTGTGCTGTTAAATCAAGCTGCTACATTGCAGGACTCCCCGAGTGCGAAAACATGTGCATTTATATAAAATGCAGTTCAAAAAGATTGTGTTTTGAAAGTAACACAAGTAAGGACTTTATTTTTATTTTTTTAATTGAACTTGCTCTTGTTTCATCATAATCCTACTTATTAACAAACACGGATTGCCAACTTTGGTCTGTCCTCGCTGATCTCCGTGGCAATTGTCAGCAGTTTCTAAAAATCTTAAGCACATAGCTTGTTACATAAGGGGCTGGTTTAGCACACTGGGCTAAATCGCTGTTTTTTTAAAGCAGACCAAGACAGGCCAGCAGCACGGTTCAATTCCCGTATCGGCCTCCCCGAACAGGCGCCGGAATGTGGTGACTAGGGGCTTTTTGCAGTAACTTCATTTGAAGCCGACTTGTGACAATAAGCGATTTTCATTTCATTTCATACACCAGGGCCTAAACCTTCCTGTCCTGCCTGCCGCAGAAAAACCCACCCCAGATATAGAAAGGTTTGCTGTGACAGCACATTTGCAGATACTTTGTACCAAAATCAGGTTTTGGCTCATAGAAATTATAGATTTGCCTTGGAGGTTTATTTACTTTTGGCCCTTCTGCATAGAACATGAATAACGAGTATGGTAATTGTTTTCATTTGACGATCTAGGAACTTGGGAGCAGCAGTAGGACATTTGGCCCGAGCCTCGAGTAAATTTAAATATCCAGCCTCCACGGCTTTCTGGGAAAGAGAATTCCACCGACTATTTAGCGACCCCACTGAGAGAAGAAATTCTCCCCGTCTGTGTCTTAAAAGGGAGACCTCTTATTCCTAAACCACATCCTCTATTTTCAGGCTCCCTCACAAGAGGAAACATCCTCCCAGCATCCACCCTATTCAGTCCCCTCAAGATTATATATGTTTCAATCAGATCATCTCTCATTCTTCGAAACTCCAATAGGGTATAGGCCCGATCCTTTGCCACTTTTATCATGAGGTCAGCCCCGCATCCCAGGAATGAGTCGAATGAACTTTCTCTGAAATGCCTCTATTATAATTCTATATTTTTTCAAATAAGGAGATCAAAACATTTCCAAGTATTCCAGATGTGGTCTCACAAGGCCCTGTGCATCTGCAGTGAAACCTTTGTACTTTTATATTCCATTCCTTTTGCAATAAATGCCAACATCTGCATTCCTTATCACTTGCCGTGACTGCATACCAACTTAATTTGGTTCATGCACCAGGACACCCAGATCCTTCTGCACCACTGAGTGTTGCAATCACTCTCCATTTAAATAATATACTGCTTTCCTATTCTTCCTGCCAAAATGAACAAGTTCACAAATTACCCACATTACACTCCATCTGTCACATTTTGCCCATTCACTTAACCAGTCTATACCGCTTTGCAGATTATGTCCTGCCTCTTGACAACTGACTATCCTACCTCTCTTTGTGTCATCAGCAAACTTAGTTACCATCATCTAAGTCATTGATATTGATTGAAAAAAGCTGAGGACCCAGCACCCTGCTGTAGTCCACTAGTTCCAGCTCGCCAGTCTGAAAAAGACCCATTTATCCCTGCTCTCTGCTTCCTGTTAGCGAACTAATCTTTTACCCATGCTAATATATTACCCTCTACACCATGTGGAGGTGCTGGTCACAATCTTTCATTCCTTCTTAGATATAGGGGTGGTGATGAAAGATGGGAGAATTGCTATTATTACACCTTGTTCAAAAACAGGAGAAAAGCTAAACCTGGCAATTTTAGGCCTGTCAGTTTAACATCGGTGATTGGGAAGGTTTTGGAGATAATAATCCGTAAGAAGATTAATAGCTACTTGGATTGATGAGGAGCATAGATTTGGTAAAGGCAAATGACCTGATGGTAGACTGGTACAAAAGGTGAAGTCACATGAGATTAGAGGAGAGCTGACAAGTTGAATCACTAGCTTGAAGAACTAGCTTGGGCACAGAAGACAGAGGGTAGCAGCAGAAGGGTGATTTTCTGAATGCAAGGCTGTGACTAGCCTTCCATTTTCTAAATGGAAGGCTATATGGAACGCGCTGCCTGGGGAGGTGGTGGGAGCAGGTACGATAGCGGCATTTAAGGGGCATCTAGACAAATATATGAATAGAGTGGGAATGGAACCATGGTCGGTGCAGGCTTGGAGGGCTGTTCCTGCACTATATTGTTCTTTGATGTTTGGTTAACTTGATTGTGTTTTTTCAGGGGTAACAGAGATTCAACTCATGCTTTGTGTATGAACATTCACAAGGCAACTGATAAAACATTTCATATTAGGTTTGTCAGCAAAACTGAAACTCGTTGGATAAAAGGACAGGAGCAGGATGGTACCAGACTGAAAACAGTGATTTGTCGGGATTCAAAAGCAAAATATTGCAGATGCTGGGAATCAGAAAAGAAAGCCCAGAAAATGCTCGAAACATTCAGCAGTTTAAGTAGAATCTGTGACAATAGAACCAGTGCAAACATTTTCAGTTGCTGATCTTCAACTATCCTGCAAAATAGAGCTGGCTTATTCAGTGATAGTAATGATCAGTTGTGGCCACCAATGTTCTGGCATTGATGCTGATCTACAGAGTTCTATTGTGCGGTAGAATAAAAGATCACTGTCCTTGTGACTACAAGCCTTCCAGCTGTTGATGAGCTGGGCTTGTTTGCCACAGAGCACAGAAAGCTAAAAGGAGATTTCGTAGAGTTTTTTTTTTACATCATTAAAGGTTTGGCTAAGAGTAATGAGAAACTGTTTCTAATGGCTGATAACCAGGGGGTATGGATTTAAAGTGATTCGCAGAAGAACATGAGGTAAAAAAATTATACATAACGAGCTTCCAGGATTTTGGAATGCATTGCTTGATAGAATCAAAACACACAAACATAGGAAATAGGAACAGGAGTAGGCCATTCGGCCCCTAGTGCTTGCTCCGCCATTCAATAAGATCATGCTTGATCAGATTGTGGTCCTTACTCCATTTTCCTGCCTGTCTCCCATAACCCTGATGGTCACTTCCAGTCGAAGTGCTAATCTGCAGTAATGTACACTGGTACCTTTTCATCAGTTAATGCTTGCTCATGCCCATTCAGTTTGTCTTCTTTGCACAGTGGCCACTGCAAGGAAAACACATTTAGACTGGGCAGTTGTCTCAATATCATCTAAAAGAATGGTTGGTCAGGTATCCACACAGCTCAGCAGCTCCATTTGGTCAGCTCTTTCAGCTTCCTTGAGGAATCATCACAATTTGGCCAAAGTGAGGCCTGGTTACCTTTGTCTATAGATGCAGAAACAGATGAGTAGACATAAAGGATTTCTAGTGGACTTCCGCTGGCTACCATGGAGTGAGTAGTCGCACATTTGGCAGCTCCTGCTCAAAGCGGATTTTTCGGTCCTTTTCACCATTTGCTGGACGGATGTTTTGGTGAAAAAGATGTAGGGGCGACTGAAGAATGTTAGACTCCACTGGTGGGGCTGGTGGATGGATCCACAGACCAGAAGTGGGTCCAGAAGAAGGGAACAGTTGGAGCTAGAGAATCCTCATGCGCCACAGGTCAAGATGGCGGAGGGTAAAGGGTCAGATCTGCCTGCCAAGGGTCAACAGAGCAGCTGGTGGACTTCTTAAACAAGAAGTTCAGCCGGCAGAGGAGGGAAGCCCAGAATGACCTAGCCAAGGTGGTTGAACTCTTAAAAGTGGGAATTGATCATGTGAACAGAGGCTGGAGTCCCAGGTCCAGGCCATTCGGAAAGTGGAGGCAGTGTTGGGGGAGCACGAGAAGCAGCTTACCTCATTGGCAGCCGAGATTGGAATGATGCGGGAGACCCAGAAGCGGCTAAAGCAGAAGGTGAGGGAGCTGGAGAATCTCTCCTGGGGACAAAACCTAAGAATCGTGGGGATGCATGAAGGCATCGAGGGAGTGGACCCTGGCTCATATGTAGCTAAGATGCTGGAGTAGCTGATGAAAGAGGGGGCCTTCCACCACTTTGGGGAACTCCAACCCACCCAGTGTGCCTCGCAGCTCGTGCGACATTCACCAGCGCCTGATCGCCAGTGGAGGAGGGGGCTGGGGGTGCCCGCTGACTAGGTTGGTCACATGGAACGTAAAGGTAAAATTGGCACAGTCAAACGGCCGTGTGTTTTCGTGCACTTGAGCTTGAAGGCGGATGTGGTCTTTTTGTAAATAACATATTTGAAGATTGGGGATTAGACTAGACTAAGGAAAGGGTGAGTAAGGAAAGTCTTTTATTTGGGATTAGATATGAAGAGGCTGTGGGTGGCGTTGTTGATAAATAAATGCGTGGCATTTGAGGTGGGGAATATTGTGGCAGATTCGGGAGGGATGTTCATGATGGCGAGTAGGAAGCTGGAGGGGATGCCGGTGGTTGTGGTGAATGCTCATGCCCAAATGATGTGGAGTTTATGAGGTGGGTTCTGGGGAAGATCCTGGACCTGGATTCGCACCTGTTGATCATGGGAGAGGACTTTAACACGGTCATCGAACCAGGTTTGGAACGGTCGAGCCTGAGGTCGGGGAGGGTGTCGGCGGCGGCGAAGGAGCTGAAGGGGTTCATGGAGCGCATGGGAAGGTGGGGGTGCATCCGTGGAGGTTTGGAAGGCCGAGGGCGAAGGAGTTCTCGTACTTCTCCAATGTGCACAAGGTGTACTCCTGGATTGATTTTTTTGCGGTGGGCAAGATGCTGTTGACGGGGGGTCGTCGACTCGGGGTACTCGGCAATCATGGTTTCAGACCACGTGACGCACTGGGTGGACCTGCAAGGGGACCGGAGTGGTGGGGACAGCGGCTGCAGTGGAGACTGGACGTAGGGTTGTCAGTGGATGAGGAAATGTGCGAGCAGGTGAGGGCTGCCATTTGGGGGTACGTGGAACTGTACGATACGGGGGACGTCTCGGCCGCCACGCTATGGGAGGTGCTCAAGACTGTGGTTAGGGGGGAGTCTATACTGGTCCGGGCGCATAGGGAAAAGGTGGAACGAGCAGAGATGACTGGTTAATGAACAGAAGGTGTCCGGAAGCAGGATTGTTGAAGGAGAAGCAGAATCTCCAGATGGAGTTTGGGTTGGTGTCCACAGGGAAGCCGTGGGACAGTTGCGGAGGGTCAGAGGGGTGGTGTATGAGTACAGGGAGAAGGCGAGTAGGATGCTGGCTCACCAACTGAAGAAGCAGGTGGTGGCGAGGGAGATCAGAAGGGCGAGGGTCAGGAGGGGAAGAGTGGTATTGGACCCGGTGGGGGTGAATGGGGTTTTTGAGGAGTTTTACAGGATGTTTTATGAATCGGAGCCCCCAGCCGGGGGGGGGGGGGGGGGGGGGGGGGAGGGGGGGGGGGTGATGCGGTGATTCCTGGGTGGGTTGGAGTTCCCCAAAGTGGAGGAGGACCTGGTGGAGGGGCTCGGGGCCCCCATTGGACTGGTATAGATGATGGAGGGCATGGCAAGGATAAAGGCAGGGATGGTCGCGGGCCCAGATGGGTTTCCTGTAGAATTTTATAAGAAGTTCAGGGGGGACCTGTGCCCCTGCTGGTGAGAGCATATAATGGCGCAAGGGAAAAGGAGGAGCTTCCCCCTACATTGTCCCAGGTGTCTATATCTTACTACTAAAGGAGGATAAAGATCCTGAGCAGGATGAGTCCTATTACTCGATGTCGCTGCTAAATGTGGACATCACGTTGTTGGCAAAGATCCTGGCCTCGAGGACTGTGTGCCAGGGGTGATAGGAGAAGATCATACGGGGTTTGTAAAGGGGAGGCATCTGTTGCCGAATGTTAGGAGACTACTAAATATGATAATGATGCCCCTGGAGGGACAGGATGTGGAGGTGGCAGCAGCAATGGATGCAGAGAAGGCTTTTGATCGGGTGGAATGGGAGTACTTGTGGAAAGTGTTAGGAAGGTTTGGTTTCGGGCAGGTGTTTGTGGACTGGGTCCGACTGTTGTATAGTGTGCCTGTAACAAGCGTGCGGATGAATTGGGTGAGTGCGGGGTGCACCGTGGGACAAGGCAGGGTGGCCACTCTTCCCGTTGCTTTTTTGCCTTGGCAATGGAGACATTGGCAATGGCGCTTAGAGCGTTGAGGAGCTGGAAAGGGATTGTGCAGGGTTTTTGCGGGGGGGGGGGGGGGGGGGGGGGGTGTTGAGCATAGGGTCTCGCTATACGCGGATGACCTGTTGCTTTATATCTGGGTTCCACTGCGAGGCACCGGGGGAATTATGGGTATTCTGGAGGAGGTTGGTGGGTTTTACGGATATAAGCCAAACATGGGGAAGAGTGAGGTGTTCCCGATTGAGGCCTGGAGGCAGGAGAGGATGTTGGGTGAACTGCTGTTCAAAGTGCTGAGGGCGAGCTTCAGACATCTGGGTTTTCAGGTGGTGCGGGGATGGGATCAGCTGCACAAGTTGAACTTGGCACAGTTGATGAGGGGGGATTTTAAGAGGTGGGATGTGCTGCCACTATCGCTGCTGGGGTGGGTGCAGACAGTGAAAATGACAGAGCTGCCGAGGCTCTTATTTGTCTTTTGGAACCTCCCGATCTTAAAGTCAGTACTTTAATCTCTGATTTTGTGTGGGCAGGAGAACCCCATGGATTAAGGAGGTGCTGTTGGAACTGAGGTGAGGTGGGTGCGAGCTGACATTGCCAAACGTAATGAATGATTATTGGGCAGCAAACATTGCTATGGTGAGGAAGTGAGTAGAACATAGAACATAGAACAGTACAGCACAGAACAGGCCCTTCTGTGGAGCAGGTGGAGGCGGCCTCTTGCAGGGATACGAGTTTAGGGGCATTGTTGACAGCGCCTCTGCTGTTCCCGTCGGCAAAGTACTCCACGTGCCCAGTGGTGGTGGTGACCCTGTAGGTGTGGGGACAGTGGCAACAGCTCTGAGGTTGGAAGGTGCTTTGGTGTGGGCACTGATTTGCGACAATCTCAAATTTGCACTGGAGGTGGGGGTTGTACGTACGGTTTCGGGGGTGGCGATAGGCAGGGATCGAGCGGTTTGTGGACCTGTTTGTGGGGGCAGCTTTGCGAGTTTAGAGGACGGAGGAGGAAAAGGAGCTGCCCAGGGGGAACGGGTTCAGATACTTACAGGTCCTGGTGAGGAAGCAGGTGCCGTCCTTTCAAGGTTTGCCGCCCTTGGGATGACAGGATAAAGTTTTATCGAGGGAAGAAGTGGGCGAGGACAGGGTGACCGAGATCTATAAGGAGCTGATGGACTGGGAGGGAGCCCCGATAGGGGAAGTCAAACAGAAATGGGAGGAGGAACTGGGGTGGGGGAAATGGAGGCTGGACTATGGGAGGAGACTCTGAGATGGGTGAATGCATCCTCGTCATGCACAAGGCTCAGCCTTATCCAGTTTAAGGCTGGGTGCACATGATGGTGGCTGGGAGGAAAAGGTTTTTTTGAGGGGGTAGAGACAGGTATGGATGGTGAGTGGGAAGGCAGGCCAACCATGTTCCCATGTTTTGGGCATGTCTGAAACTGAAGGGGTTCTGGCAGAGGTTTGCGGACGCAATGTCCGAGGTGTTGAGGGTGAAGGTGGTCATGAGTCCAGCAGTAGCGATATTTGGAGTGTTGGAAGACCCGGGAGTCCAGGGGGCAAGAGAGGCTGATGTTCTGGCCTTTGTGTTCCTGGTAGCCTGGAGATGGATTTTGTTGAAGAGGAGGGACTTGGAGCCACCAAAACTAGGTGTGGGCGAGTGACCTGGTGGTGTTCCTAAGCTTGGAGAAAATCAAGTCAATCTTAAGAAAGTAGATGGGTTTTCCCGGAGATAGAAGCCATTCATCGACTTCTTCAAGGAGTGAGGCATCAGCACGGGCAGGGAAGATAAAGAGGATAAAACGGGGAAGGTAAGACGGGAGGAGGGGGATTGCAGGGGAGTTGGGCTGTTGGTTAGTTATTTATTTATTATAAGACTCTGGTGTGTTCGTGCTCTTGTGTTGGTTTGCATTTACTGTTCATGTAATGCCTTAATAAAAATATTTTAAAAATAAATAAATAATTTCTAGTGCAGCCAGACTTCTCTCAATAGGGAACCTACAACAGGTCTTTTAATAAAAAATTGTCAAACAAAGCAACAATAACTAGGTCTCCAGATAGGGCTTTAAACCAAATAGTGTGGGAGGGTTGAGTTATATGGAAAATTAGAAAATCAAAGTGAAAGGAGTAGGTAGGAGTGCAGGTTACAGACAAGGACGATTGTTACCAGAAAATAAAAGGAAGGGGCAGAATTTGTGAACATTATATTGCACCGAGGAATCGTACAAGAGTAGGGAAATTTGATAATAGAACAAAGTTAAAATCAATGGGTTAACAGCGCAAATAGAGTCAAAGGGGTATGATTTGGTTTTGATCATTGAGACATGGTTACCAGGAGGCCAGGTCTGGGACTTGAATATCCAAGGGTACTCTGTAGTTCGGAAGGATAGACAGAAAGGAGGAGGTGGTATAACATTGCTAATAAAGGAAGGAATCAGGGGCGGGATTCCCCGACCCCCGTCCGGGTCTGAGAATCGTCGGGGGCCGGCGTGAATCCCGTCCCCGCCGTCTCCGGCACCAGAGATTTGGCGGGGGCGGGAATCGCGCCATGCCTGTCGGTGGGCCTCCCCCTGGCGATTCTCCAGCCCACGAAGGGCCAAAGTCCCGCTTCCGGTCCTGGGGGGGCCGGGGGGGGGGGGGGGGCCTATCTGGCCCGCGATCGCGGCCCAATCGGCGGGCGGAACTGTGCCGTGGGGCCATTCTTTTTCTTCCGCGTTCGCCATAGTCTTCACGATGGCGGACATGGAAGTGACCCCCTCCCCTGCGCATGCGCGGGGATGACGGCTGGCGTGGCGCCAAAGGCCTTTCCTGCCAGCTGGCAGGGCGCCAACCACTCCGGCGCGGGCCTAGCCCCTCAAGGTTAGGGCTTGGCCCCTAAAGGTGCGGAAAAATCCGCACCTTTGGGGCGGCCCGACGCCGGAGTGGTTCACGGCACTCCATCCCGCCGGGACCCCCCGCCCCGCCGGGGAGGGGAGAATCCCGGCCCAGTGTCGTACTAAGAAATGATACAGACACTGGAGATCAAGACGTGAAATCAGTCTTGGTAGAAATAAAAAATAGCACAGGAAATAATTCCCTGGTGGGAGTAATCTATAGGTCACAAACAGTGGGGCACAGTATAAACTAAGAAATACTGGGGACTTGTAAGAGGTGCGGCAATAGGCATGGGTGATTTTAATAGGTACATAGATTAGATTAATAAATTGGCAATGGAAGCCTCAAGGGAGAGTTTATTAAATGTATGAGAGATTGTTTCTTGGAGTAATATGTTATGGAACAGATGTAAACCAGGGAGCAGGCTATTTTGGATTTGGTATTGTGCAATGAGGGACTAATTAATGACTTCATAGTTAAGGATCCTCCAGGGAAGAGTGATCATAGTATGCTTTAATTCAAAATTCAGTTCGAGAGCAAAAGTCCTACACTCACGTTCTGGAGATAAACAAAGGTAATTACATAGGCATGAGGACATATTTGGCCCTAGTGGAATGGGCAGGAATACTTAAAGGTAGAACATTGGATGAGCAATGACAGTTGTTTAAGGAGATATTCAATTCCTCCCAACTAAAATATATTCCAAGGAGGAAGAAATGTTGTAGGAGGGGGAAAAAAACTTTCATGGCTAAGCAAGAAAGTTAAAGGTAACATAAAGTCAAAAACTAAGGCATACCATATTGCAAAGCCCAATGGCAGGCTGGATAATTGGAAAACGTTTAAAGAGCAACAAAGGTTTACTAAAAAGCAATAAAAGGAGCAAATATAAATTGTGAAAGCAAACTAGTGGAAAATATAAAAAAGATAGCAAAAAGCTTCTATAAGTATATAAAAGGAAAGAGTAGCTAAAGTGAATGTTGGTCCCTTGGAGACTCAGACTGGGGAGTTCATAGTGGGGAGCGTAGAATGGCAGATACGCTGAATCAATAATTTGCCTCGTTTTCACGGTGGAGAGTACTGGTATCATCCCAGCAGCAACAGGTAATGCAGAGGTAATAGAAAGGGAGGAAATTAGAACAAGTGCCATCAATAGGGACAAAGAAATAAACAAACTATTGGAATTGAAGGCAGAGAGCACCTCAGGGAATGATGACCTACATCTTAGTCTTAAAAGAAGTGACAGTGGAGATAGTAGATGCATTGGTTATAATATCCCAAAATTCCCTGGATGCAGGAAAGGTGCCAATGGATTGAAACTAGTATGCAGGTACAGCAGGCGATTAGGAAGGAAAATGTAATTTTGGCATTTATGGCTAAAGGAATAGAGTATAAATGTAGGAAAGTGTTGATGCAACTGTACAAGGCATCAGTGAGATTGCACCTGCAGTGCCGTGTACAGTTTTGGTCCTCTTACTTGAGGAGTGATGCAGTTGCATGGGGGAAGGTCAGAGGAGGTTCACTAGATTGATTCCAGAGATGAGGGATTTGTCTTATGAAGAGAGATGGAGCAGTTTAGGCCCGTAGTCTCTGGAGTTTAGGAGAATGAGAAGAGATCTAATTGAGGTATATAAGATGATAAAAAGTAGACGTAGAGTGGATGTTTCATCTTGTGGGGCAATCTAGAATGAGAGATCATAGTTTTAGGATAATGGGTAGCATATTTAAAACAGAGATAAGGAGAAATTGCTCTCTCAAAGATTCGTGAATCTGTGGAATTCACTACCCCAGAGTGCGGTGGATGCCGGGTCATTGAGTAAATTTTAGGAGATAGACAAATTTTTAATTAATGGGTTGAAGGGTGATGGACAGCGGGCAGGAAAGTGGATTTGAAGCCGAAAGGCGGTCAGCCATGATTGTATTGAATGGCGGAGCAGACTTGAGGGGCTGAACTGCCTAATCCTGCTCAGAGTTCTTATGTTCTTAACAAACCACAGTTTTGGAGTTGATGTGCTAAATATTCTCTCAAGCGAAAGCATCATTGGTCACTCCTGAAATCTCTTACAATCTGGAATGAATCATTTTTTACTCACTATCTAGTAAAAGGATAACATGTTCCATATGGCAACTGAAATATCGCCCTGCGTATTCCCCTTCCATTATGAAAGATGGACTGCAAGGTACTCTTTCTAAAAAAACTGCAACTTCAACCAAACAGCTTGTTTTATTTTACATAAAATATATAAATGAACAGTGCACTATACCCACAATAAGCACAATTGTTTCCTTACACTCCTTCTTCAATGTGGCCCACCTTTTCTCGCTGAGCTATAGAAGCTAGCTGATAAGAGACAATGTCTTACTGTTGTTGTGATCCCACAGCTCACCCAAGCCTGCAAGGTAAAGAGGAACTCCGTTCGCTCCCATTTTAAATCCATGAGATTGAAGCTTTGAGGGTGGTCACCCATTGACGCAAAGTGGCATATTTGAACTGGAAAATTTACCACCTTTGAGCACCTAAATACCGCCCGACAATCATTTGGCATTCATAGGAAATTGAAGGCTCAAATAGTGCCTGTTACTGCATTTACATTGTGGCTGCAATCAGTGTTGATATAAATAAATCTTCACACAGAGCAACCATCAATTCTGGTTTCCAACCCACTGATTGATCGATAGCTTCAGCCTCCAAACTCAGTGAAGAAAAGCAACTTCACTTGTGAAATGCTACCAAAGTGACACATGAGGTACACCTTCAAATTATCACTTTGACAAAGGGTCATCTGGACTCGAAACATGAGCTCTATTCTCTCCCTACAGATGCTGCCAGACCTGCTGAGATTTTCCAGCATTTTCTCTTTTGTTTCAAATTATCACTGTTTGGCACACAATATGTAGCTGTATCAAATTTTGCAATTTGAGTGAAGAATTTTACAACTGAAACTAAAAATGGCCCAATACATGCCGGTTCAGACATTAAGGACCTCTCCCTAATAACGAGCATAGATTTTAACTTCTAAAGGCACAATGAAGCATTTTTGATTGTAAAGAAAATGTAGTTGTATTAATTAAGTAATAGTAGTTTTATTACTTTAGCAATAATTCAGCCTGATGAAAATTAGCTTGTATTTATATACGATGAAAATGCATCACAAGGTATTCTCTTTCCCCACCTTGCGCTAGTTGGCTGTCAAACTGTCACCATGAAGCTCAACTTGGGAGAACCTAGGAATACAGAACCTTCCTTTTTGGTAGAACAGATGTGGTGATCTGTAACTTGAAGTTATGCTATGAAAATAAAATCTCCATATAAAACAAGCAGTGGTAGGCAATCTTTTAGAAATAATTTCCTATTCTGTCTCCTCTTTGCAGTACCACCTTTTTTCTTCTCCACTCTAGCTCACTGCCTCCCCTCTGGCTATCTTCCACTCTCAGTGACATTTCTTTCTTCCTCATCATGCATCCCAGTTTTCCAGCAAATATTTATAGACCAAGTCACTAACAGCTTTTTACTGAAGGAATGCAGAAATCCACTTTTCGAACTTGTCTTTCCATTATTCAAGATCCGCTCAATCGGGTATATTTGAGATGATGCATATTGACATAATTTCCCTCCCTTTTCATACAACACTGATAGACAGCAGTATACCCGACTTTATTGACCGGAAACAGATGAACTTTCCTGTGTTACATATTTCATCAGCAGTTTGTGTTTACTTGCTGGCTCCAAATTGAAATAGCAAGAAGCTGGCATATTACTGGTGATAATAGGCAATTTAATTCCAGTAACTGCGTCTCAAAGGATATTCCTGTGAAAAATTAAAGTGATTGAACAAATCCATGATCAAACAATCACCAGACTACAATGATAGTTTCCGAGCCATTATTTTTCTGACTTTTCTTGATCCTTTTGTATGCCAGGTTTAACATCACACGCTCACCACTAGTGATACTGTCAGTTAACTTCTATGTATTTCTGGTCAGCCACATGATGGAACGAACATTGGAGCCTCGACCATCACTATCCATAGCTCCAGACTAAAACACGCATGTAAAAAAGAACATGCTGCCACAGCAACATGGTCCGCTGTATGAACTGCAACACACATTTTCTTTCCAGAATAAAGTATGAGAGAAAATGTTGCTTTAGATTTATAGATGTTTTCAGCACAGAAGGAGAGAAGGCCATTCGGCCCATTGCCGGTCAACAAAAATCTGACGACAATAATCCTATTTTCTAGCACTCGGCCTAAATGGAGAGGTATACCCTCTGACCTGCTCTTGTAGTCACTGTATTTATACAGCTGGTTCTGTTCAATATCTGGTCAAGGTAAACCCCCCCCCCCCCCCCCCCCCCCCCCCCCCCAGGATGTTGATAGTGGGAATTCAGTGATGGTAAGTAAGTGTATAAGATAGATGGGTGGGAAGATGGGGGAAGGTAGTAGGATGGTTACAGGGGTAGGATGGTCAGGGGAGTGGAATGCGTTGGGAGACTGAAGATGGGTTGGGGCTAAGATGGCTAGTCAGGGGCTGGGGTGTAGTTGACTCTTCGGGAATGTGGTCCGGGGTAGGGGTGTAGTTGGATCATTGGAAGGGTAGTTAGGGGGTCGGGGTAGTTGTGAGCATTTGGGGGTAATCAGGGTGTGAGGGAATAATCAGGGCAGCTGGAAGGGTAGTGGTAGTCAAGAGGGTGGGAGTGTAGTCAGGAGTTCTCGGGGGGGGGGGGGGGGGTAGGGGTTGTTGGGGTATAGCTAGGGTGTGGAGGTAGTAGGGTGTATAGTTATCCAGGAGCTAGAAAGGGATTTAGTCCTTCTAACATTTCCTGGCTAACTATTCTGCTAAGAGATTCAAAACAATCCTAAGGCTTCACTTTAAATCAAGAGTATCGGATTGTTAACAGAGCAGGGTAATTGCCCATCAGAAGGTTAAACTTCCTAATCAATTCTTGTGTACTGCTTTCATGGAGATTTTGAGTGCACCTGGATATAACCCTCCAGGGGAAAGGACAATCTGGGCTACTGCCTAGATGAAGGGACAGCAAGTAATGTCCCGAAATCTGCTTACGGGATGTGGGCGTAGCTGGTTACGCCAGCATTTATTGCTCATCCCTCGCTGCCCTTCAGAAGGTGGTGGTGAGTTGCCTACTTGAACCACTGTAGTCTTTTGAGGTGTAGGTACACCCACAGTGCTTTCAGGGAGGGAATTCCAGGATTTTGACCCAGCGACAGTGAAGGAAAGGCAATATATTCCAAGTCGAGGTAGTGAGTGACTTGATGGGCAACGTCCAGATACTGGGCTTCCCAGGTTTCTGCTGCTCTTGTCCTTCTGGATGATAGTGGTTGTGGGTTTGAAAGGTGCTGCCTAAGGGACCTTGGAGTGCTTCTGCAGTGCAACTTGTAGATGGTACACAAGGCTGCCACTGTCGATAGTGGAGGGATTGTGAAAGGGGTAGCAATCAAGTGCGCTGTTTTGTCCTGCATGGCGTTGAGCTTTTTGAGTGTTGTTAGAGTGCACTCAAAAAGGCAAGTGGAGAGTATTCCATGACACCCCTAACTTGTGCTTTGTAGATGGTGGACAGGCTTTGGAGGGGTCAGATGAGTTACTCGCCGTAGGATTCCGAATCTTTGACTGACCCTGCTAGCCACAGTATTAATATGGCTGGTCCAGTTCAGTTTCTGATCAATGATAACCCCCAGGATGTTGATTGTGGGGGATTCAGTGATTGTAATACCATTGAATGTCAAGGGGTGATAAGCTATAATAATACTACAGAAAGAGGTTCACTAGATTGTTTCCTGGAATCAGAGGTTTTAGCAAAAACTTAAGCAAATTAAAATTACTTCTGAAAACTAGGTGACTTTTGAGTGCAATCAGCATCCAGGAGTGCCAATTGCGCCTAAAGGGAATCTTCTGTCCAAATTTACAGTATTTTATACCTCTCATTAGAAAGTTGTGAAAACAGTTTATGCAAATAGAAAACATTAAAAAAGATAAAGGATGTAATCAGATATCCAGAATATTAGCAGATAAGTCATAAATGGGAACATTTGCATAATCATCAACATCTTTGCACCGAGATCTTTAAATGCTAATACAGCCCGGCTTGTGGAGTAGTTGATACCAGGAAGGCCCTGATTCCCTCTTCAGAACCATCAAGAGCAAACCACCCGTGTGCTTTGTCTGTCTCACAGACTGCGAATGTACTGGAGCAATCCTCTGGACATGGGTTTATTGTGCCAAAGTTGTGCAGGGTTGCACAGCTGCTCTTCCCAATCAGCTCTTTTTGTCTTCTTCAATCAAATCTTCCCTGTCATGGTTTTGCTACTTTTTCTTTTAGAAAAATCCAATTAAAGAAGTTTTTTTGAAATGGAAATTTCCTCAGAGCCTCCCGAGGATGCCTGCCGTTTTCTTCATCTTGTTTTTTTTTAAATACCTGCTCGTGGCATTGCACGCTCTGATAGGATTGATTGGCTTGTGCTCTGTTCGAATTGCAAGTTCAAATTAATTCTCATCTTTTGCATTGGAAAATTATTTGTCAGCTAGTGTAGTAATTTATATACTGATTGATGCTATCTTCCATTTTCCTGTATTTCATTCTGTGGCTGATATTTTATCTGAATGTGCGGAATTTAACTGGAAACAGTCCAAATCTGCATCGTTTCTACTGTCAGCCCTCCGAGACAATGGATAAACTGTAAATACGCTGTTTGGGCTTTTTTGCCAATAACATTCACTGGAGTGGATTTATTTAATCCATTCTCTCTGTTTGTTACTCTATTTTTCTTTCCTGCTCCTTCCCCAAAGCTTTTTTTAATTAGGGTGGGGGAGGGCTGGACCATCAGGAGGATGATGCTGGAGTTTGTAACTTTCCCAACCTTTTTGGAGTTGCTTTGCTGGCTTGTTACAGCATTGCGGATGGCACAGTGGTTAGCACTGCAGCCTCACGCCGCCGAGGTCCCAGGTTCAATCGGGATTGGATCACTGTGTGGAGTTTGCACATTCTCCCAATGTCTGCGTGGGTCTCACCCCCACAACCCAAAGATGTGCAGGGTAGGTGGATTGGCCACGCTAAATTGCCCTTTAATTGGAAAGAAAAATTAATTGGGTACTTGAAATTTGTTTTAAGTTTGTTACAGCATTTGTACCTCGCACCTAAAGAACTGGATTGAAACTGTTGCACGGGAATCAGGGGGTGGACGAAAGCGTGAAAAGCACTTACTGGCTGCCCAGGTTTGAGAGACAGGTTACTCTCATGTTGTGCCTACATGCCACAGGTCAGCCGACCGGCTAAAAGGTGTTGCATGGAATTCAGTGTCAGTAGGTGTAAAGGTACTGCATTTTGATTAAACTACAGCAATAATTATATGCTGAATGGCAGGAGGAATAATGCAGTGAAATAGCAGAGGGATTCGGAGGTACAGATTCACAGAGCATTAAAAGCAGCACCTCAGACTGATATGGCTGTGAAGGAATTCTAGGTTACATCTCAAGAGGTATGATATAAATACCAGGAGGTGATGGTGAACCTACATAAAATTGTAGCAAGCCCTCAGTTGTATTATGAGCAGGACTGCACTCCAGACAATAGAACAGAGGGGCTTTGGAGACAGCTGAATGCAAATTTAGTAGAATGCTGCCTGGTGTGAGGAAATACAAATACAAAAGAAAGATCTGAAAGATTTCATTCGAACAACATATATTCTGGGCTGATACAATGGAAGCATTAAAAATTATGAAGGATAGGGTAGGGTTGATAGAAGCAGGCAATATCCAGCCGTTGAAGGGCCAAGAACAGGGGGATGGATAGGGAAGCACAAGTGGATAGCACTGTGGCTTCACAGCGCCAGGGTCCCAGGTTCGATTCCCCGCTGGGTCACGGTCTGTGCGGAGTCTGCACGTTCTCCCTGTGTCTGTGTGGGTTTCCGCCGGGTGCTCCGGTTTCCTCCCACAGTCCAAAGACGTGCAGGTTAGGTGGATTGGCCATGATAAATTGTCCTTAGTGACCAAAAAAGGTTAGGAGGGGTTATTGGGTTACGGGGATAGGATGGAAATGAGGGCTTAAGTGGGTCGGTGCAGACTCGATGGGCCAAGTGGCCTCCTTCTGCACTGTATGTTCTATATACAAAATTAAATGTGAGAGCCTTAGAATCACAGAATTTACAGTGCAGAAGGAGGCCATTCAGCCCATCGAGTCTGCACCGGCCCTTGGAAAGAGCACCCCATCCAAGCCCATGTCTCCACCCTAACCCAGTAACCCCCACCTAATCTTTTTTGGACACTAAGGGCAATTTATCAGGGCCAATCCACTTTTGGACCAAAGGGAGGTGAAACATGTTCACACAAAGAATTCTGAGCTGTGGAATTCATTGCTAGAGTTGATGGGTGATTGGAAGTTATGTCAACATTCAATATTAAATTGGAAAGAAGGATAAAGGCAAAGGGTTTAAATATTATAGAAACTAGCTGGATATATGGGATTCAAATTATTTTTCTTATATCGTGGGTAAACAACGATACAGTCAAATTGGGCCAAATAGCCTCTTTCCATGCAGCAACCCCCTTTTGTGGTACGCTGGGGAGAGAGTCCCTCAACCTGCAGAGGAGCCTCTCTCAATGATGGAGGTTTTAGCACATATTTATAGTTTCCTCTTGCTACTTTTCATTATAATGCTTCTCATTAATTTCATAACTACCCATACTATTTTATCAGTTGTTCCCATTATCTCGCCTCTCAGCGTTGTGTATGGCCTCAGTTTCCCCCCCTCATCTGTACAGCAATGAGTTGTCTGCTAAGGCAGTAACTGCGATCTTCTAAGCCAATGGCCCCATTGTGACTTTGGTCAAGTATCTCATCATGTTTAGAAAGAGCTCCCATTACTACATTTGTCTATTCTGAAGCTATTAATGTTTGCCTTGATATCAATCTTATTATGAAATGATATCCCACCCTATGTATTTCTGTTTGCAATGCATGTTATTCATCTGCCAAAAAATGTAGATAGCAATTGATTTAGCCCCAAGAGTAATTTATATAAAAACCTCAGGCCAACACAATTTACAAAATAAATACAGTGCCAAATAAAGAAGGCTGATTCAGTCCTCCATTTGCTCACTTTCCAACAGGACACATACAACTTCAGCTATTTTCGGTTCTCTATAACATATTTAACGACTGAAGAAAGTGAATAAACAGATTTTTGTGGTTTTCTTCCCTGAACCCAAACCAATGGAGCGAAGCATATCAACGTAATACCATGCTCAGAGGACATGTGCATGGTCCCAAGGCTTGAATAATGCATGGCAGCATAATTCATCATCTAGAGTTCTTCGAAAATGTGTTCCTTCTTCCTCAACAGTGATTTCCCACCTACATTTGTGGACAGGGTCCTCAACAGTGTGCGGTCCATCTCCCGCGCCACTATCCTCACCCCGTCCACTCCCTCCCAGAACAAGGATAGAGTCCCCCTCGTTCTCACATTTCATTCTACCAGCCTCCGTATGCAAAGCATAATCCTCCGCCATTTTCGCCAACTCCAGCGTGGTGACACCACCAAACACATCTTCCCTTCACTCCCTGTCAGCATTCCGCAGAGACCATTCCCTCCGAGACAATCTAGTCCACTCCTCCACCATACCCAGTACCTCTCCCATCACCCATGGCACCTTCCCATTCAATCGCAGAAGGTGCAACACTTGCCCCTTTACCTCTTCCATGCTTAACATCCCAGGCCCAAAACACTCATTCCAGGGGCGGGATTCACCAACCCCCCAGGGGGGTCGGAGAATCGCCCAGGGCCGGCGTCAATCCCGCCCCCGCCGTGTCCCGAATTCTCCACCACCTGAGATTTGGCTGGGGCGGGAATCGCACCGCGCCGGTTGGCGGGCCCCCCGTGCCGGTCGGCGGGCCCCCCGCGGCGATTCTCCAGCCCGCGATGGGCCGGAGACCCGCCGGCGTGGATTAAACCACCTACCATACCGGCGGGATTGGCGGCGCAGGCGGGCGCTGAGGTGCTGGGGGGGGGGGGGGGGGGGGGGTGCGTGGGGCGATCTGACCGCGGGGGTGTCCCCACGGTGGCCTGGCCCACCGATCGGCGGGCGGGCCTGTGCCGTGGGTGCACTCTTTTTCTTCCGCCTTCGCCATGGTCTTCATCATGGCGGAGGCGCAAGGGACCCCCTCCCCTGCGCCGGTATGACATCAGCAGCTGCTGACGCTCCGGCGCATGCGCGGACTTATGCCCGCCAGCAATGTCCTTTCGGCCCCGGCTGGCGTGGCTCCAAAGACCGTTGACACCGGCCGGTGGAGTGGAAACCGCTCCGGCGCAGGCCTAGCCCCTCAATGTGAGGGCTTGGCCCCTAAAGGTGCGGGGAATTCGGGGCACGGCGGGGGCAGGATTGACACCGCCCCGGGCGATTCTCCGCATCTTTGGGGCGGCCCGACGTCGGAGTGGTTCACACAGCTCCAGCACGCTGGGACCGCCCACCCCGCCGGATAGGGGCGAATCCCGGCCCAGGTTAAGCAGCGTTTCACTTGCATCGCTTCCAATTTGGTCTACTGCATTCGCTGCTCCCAATATGGTCTCCTCCATATCGGAGAGACCAAACGCAGACTGGGTGATTGCTTTGCTGAGCATCTTCGGTTTGTGCGCATTCAGGACCCTGACCTTCCTGTTGCTTGCCATTTTAACAAAAGACCCTGCTCCCATGCCCACATGTCTGTTCTTGGCCTGCTGCAATGTTCCAGGGAAGCGCAACGCAAACTGGAGGAATATCTCATCTTCCTGTTAGGCATAGAATATCAAATTCAACAACTTCAGATGATCAGCTCTACCCCACCTCGACCCATTTGTTTTCATTTTATTTTAACTGTCTTTTACCATTTCTTTCTTTCTTAATATACATTTAATTTCCCCCCCCCAATCTTATTCACCTTTCCTTCACCTTGCCCTCTTTGCTTCCCCTTCCCCTCCCCCCGCACCTACAGTTCATCCTCTGATGTTAGTATCCCTGCTGTTTGACCTTTCACATCTTTCGTCCTCTCTGGGGACTGCCATTAACACTCTTTCTCCTTGATTTCTGTGGCCATTAGTACCCTGTTTCCCTGGGTTTCTGTGGCTATGACTCATCATTCATTCTCACGCCACAGTATAAATATTTTCCACTTTCTCTATTAGCTTTGACAAAGAGTCAACGGACTCGAAACATTAGCTCTTTTCTGTCCTTGGAGATGGTGCCAGACCTGCTGAGATTTTCCAGCATTTTCTCTTTCGTTTCAGATTCCAGCATCCACAGTGGGCAGCACGGTAGTATCGTGGTTAGCACAGTTGCTTCACAGCTCCAGGGTCCCAGGTTTGATTCCCAGCTTGGGTCTCTGTCTGTGCGGAGTCTGCATGTTCTCCCCATGTGTGCGTGGGTTTCCTCCGGGTGGTCCGGTTTCCTCCCACAGTCAAAAGATGAGCAGGTTAGGTGGATTGGCCATGCTAAATTGTCCCTGAGTGTCCAAAATTGCCCTTAGTGTTGAGTGGGGTTACTGGGTTGCGGGGAGAGGGTGGAGGTGTGGGCTTGGGTAGGGTGCTCTTTCAAAGACCCGGTGCAGACTCGATGGGCCAAATGGCCTCCTTCTGTACTGTAAATTCTATAATAGAATATGAACAGTAATTTGCTTTTAATTCATCATCTACATTCACACTCATCATGGTACCTTCAACCTGAATATTAAGAAAAATACCTGCATTTATATTGTACCTTTCACAACCTCAGCATGTCCTAAAGAATTTTACAGCTAATTAAGAGACTTTTGAAATCCAGTCACTGTTGTGCTCTCGGATCACAAAGTAGGAGCAAAGCTCATTTGGCCAATGAAGCCCACGCATTCCCTATACCACACATAATCCCTTGATTTTGGACTCCAGCATATTGATCTATTATTGTAGTGAGTGACTAGGATGTGGAATGCACTGTCTGAATGTGTGGTGGAGGCAGATTCAATCATGACTTCTAAAAAGGAACTAGATAAGCATCTGACAAGAGAATATTTGCAGGACCACTGAGAACTAGACGAGTTGCTCTTGCAGAGAGCCAGCATGGACACAATGGACCAATTGGCCTCCTTCTGTGCTGTCGCTATTCAATTAATCCATATTTATCCATCCCTGTAAGTTCCCTATTGAACCAAGAGCTTCCCTGCTAAACTACTTGATATAACTACAGACAACAGTTGAGTGATTTCTCTAAATTTTAAATTAGTTATATTGAACACAATAATGATGGAAAACAGATGATGTGTTGCAGCTGTAGCATGTGGGAGCTGGTGGTCACCACATCTGCAACTCAAGGATCTTCAGTTTCAAGTTAATAAGCTGGAGTCAGAGCTTTGGAGGCTGCGACACATCTGGGAGCGGAAACATTTGCTGCAAACTTTGTTCCAGGAGGCAGTCACAAACCTTAGGCTAGGTACTTCAGATTTGGTCTGTGATCAGGGACAGGAGGTTGTGTCTATGAATAAGGCAGGTAAAGAGATCCAGATGTTAGCAATGGAGGAGCCCTAACTCATGCAATTGTCCAACGGATTTGAGTTTCTTGCAATCTTTGTGGATGAGAGCAGGGATTAGCAAGGAGAATGAACACACTGGTCAGGGCACCATGGTAAATAAAGTCACTCAAGTAGGGAAAATAAAAATGAATTGAAGGTGACAGCATAGAAGGGGGAATAGATACTGTCCTCTGCAGCCGAGAGCATGAGTTCCGAAGGCTATGTTTCCCGATGGCAGAATTAAGGATATCTACACTGGACTGGAGCTAAAAGAGTGGGAGGGGAAGTATTCAATTGTCTTGGTCCACATGGGCACCATTAAGATCCCAGACCAGACCCCAATACTGGCTAGGATACGGGACCAGACCCCAAATATTTTGGTTTATTTTGTAAGATTGTGCAGAAAGAATACTTCGCTCCAGGAGCGATCGTATGAATAAAAAGGGATTTGGTATTTTAAAACAAAGCTTTCTTTTTTTATAAATTTCGAGTACCCAATTCATTTTTCAAATTAAGAGGCAATTTAGCATGGCCAATTCACCTACCCTGTAACATCTTTGGGTTATAGGGGCGAAACCCACGTAAACACGGGGAGAATGTGCAAGCTCCACACGGACAGTGACCCATGACCGGGATCGAATCTGGGATCTTGGCACTGTGAGGCAGCAGTGCTAAGCACTGTGCTACCATGTTTCCCCCTAAACAAAACTTCATTAACACATTATTAAACTTAATATCACACCTGAAAATAGTAATTACCTCTTAATTACTATCTCTCTTCCCAATTAAACAAGAAAGGGAAAACATAGAGCTCTCAATCCATCCGACAACCCAATGGCACAGATTAATACTTGCTTTCCACAAAAGATTTGGCTCCTGTTCGAACCCCTGCAGACTCTGACCTGCTGTTTTCAAAAAGCTCTTCCTTGTCCTCAGACAAGTCTGCACGACATTAAATACTATTAATCTTTTTTAACTATCCTACTGTGAAAGCAAAAGACTTTACTTGTGGTCTAAAGGGTAGCCAGATCAAAAACTCAATTCAAAAGCTTTCTCAAAATGTCTTAGCTCCACCCAGCAATTACATCATCTCCCCAAGCTGAAAAAAATTAAATACCAGGCTGAAAACATCTCAATTCCCCAAAGACTCCCCAAGTCAAACAACAATGTATTAGCCCAGGTTTTTTACTCTGGTCTTCTGGCTCCTAAAAGCTTTCGGGTCTTGCAAAACAAAATTCTTTCAAAAACATGACTAATGCAGTCAAACACACTCTAACCCTGGTTTTTAACCCTTACATTGCCAAATGTATATAATCCAATATATCTAAAATCTTGCATTCATTTCAGTACAAATGGTAGAGGTAGGAGTAAGAGGTTGTTCCGAGAGAGCATGATCAGCTTGGGACAAAATTAAAATGTGGAGTCAAAAAGGTAATTATCTCTGCGTTATCTCAAGTAGCTAAGGCTGTAAAGAAAGCATATGGAATGCTCTCCTTCACTGGCAGAGGCATAGAATATAAAAGTAAATATAAAATGTTGGAATTGTATAAAACACTGGCGAGGCCACAACTGGAATAATGTGCGCAATCCTGATCACCACTTTACAGGAAGGACATAATTGCTCTGGAGAGTGCAGGTGGTTTACTGAATGTTGCTTGGCTAGAAAAGAGTAACTACAAGGAAAGATTGGATAGGTTGGGGTTATTTTCTTTGGAACCTAGAAGATTGAGGGATGATTTAATTGAGGTGTACAAAATTATGAGGGGAAGGGATAGCGTGGGAAGAATAAAATTGTTTCCCTTGGTGGAGAATTCGAGAACCTGGGGACATAGATTCAAGATACGTGGCAGAAAGAGTAGTGGGGACATGAGGAAGAACATTTTTATGCAGAGAGTAATGGGAGTCTGGAATTCGCTGCCCAAGTTGGTGGTGGAAATGGAGACCCTAAACTCTTTTAAGAAGTACCTGGATCTGCATCTTAAGTGCTGTAAACTACAGGGCTATGGACCGGGTGCAGGAAGGTGGGATAAGAAAAGGCACCTAGCTGCTCTCAGGCTGGCATGGACAAGATGGGCCAAATGGCCTCCTTCTGTACTATAATATTTATGTGGTTCTACTATTACTACCTGAGCCATAAGTAAATTGGCATAGAGTAAATATTATAAAGTTGAATACATGACATGACATGAAATGAAAATTGCTTGTTGTCGTAAGTAGGCTTCAAATGAAGTTACTGTGAAGCCCCTACATGGCTCAAAGACTGGTGTCAGAGAATGGATTTTAATTGGGGCACTGGCATGAGTACTAGGCAAAGAGGGAACTGCACCTTTGCTCATTCCTAATTGCCCTTAATGTGGTGGTGAACTGCCTTCTTGAACTGTAGTCCACTTGGTCTACAAGTATATGTATACTTACAATTCTGTTACGATAGGAATTCCAGAATTTTGACCAAATGACAAGGCATGAATGATAATATAGTTCTAAGTCAGGATGGTGTGTGGCTTGGAGTGGAACTGAGCATTGTGGTGTTCTGCTGCCTCTGTCCTTCTAGGTGGTAGAGGTTGTGGATTTCGAAGATGCTGTTCAAGGAGCCTTGGTGAGTTTCTCAGTGAATATTGTAGATGGGGCCTCACGGTAGCATGGTGGTTAGCATCAATGCTTCACAGCTCCAGGGTCCCAGGTTCGATTCCCGGCTGGGTCACTGTCTGTGTGGAGTCTGCACGTCCTCCCTGTGTGTGCGTGGGTTTCCTCCGGGTGCTCCGGTTTCCTCCCACAGTCCAAAGATGTGCGGGTTAGGTGGATTGGCCACGCTAAATTGCCCGTAGTGTAAGGTTAATGGGGGGATTGTTGGGTTACGGGTATACAGGTTACGTGGGTTTAAGTAGGGTGATCATTGCTCGGCACAACATCGAGGGCCGAAGGGCCTGTTCTGTGCTGTACTGTTCTATGTTCTATGTTCTATGTTCTATGGTACACACTGCTGCCACTGTGCGATGTTGGTGAAGAGAGTGAATATTTAAGATGGTGGATGGGGGAGGGGGGCTGCAATCAAAGATGCTTCTTTCTCCTGGATGGTGCCAATCTTCTTGAGTGTTGTCAGGAGTTGCACTCGTCCAGGTAAATGGAGAGTATTCGGTCGTACTCTAGACTTGTGGCACAGTAATTATATGGTTAATCCATTTAATTATCACTCTGTGTTAGGTCGAGGGTTTGGCATTTGAAGGGAAGTGGGGGAGGGGGGAGGGAAAGAGTGAAAGCCAACCCCCTGCCCTTCCCTCTTACCACCTCACCCCATTCTAGTCCCACTCACTTTTGGTCTTGGATCCCCCAGCCTTCTTGGGCCTTTGGCGGATGCATTAGCAGATGTTGCCACCATCCCTGCTGGCGTCAAGAGCGATAGGGACCTGCTGGCTTTTAATTGGGGAGCAGCTCTCGATAGGCATGCTTCCACCCCCTTTCTCCAACCCATGCCACGTACACAGCCCTTAATCCTGGGCAAGGAGTGACAGCAGCCTGAAGGGCACTTATACCATTAGGCTTCCCCAAAGAACTGATGGAGGTTCTCTGTGGGTTCTCCAACAGGTGGGTGAGACTCCCATTAAAGCTGAAAATGTTTTCCTTCTCAGGAGGTGAAAGGCATCATGTTAATACAAAGATTGGCAATGGGATTACTTAGGTGGAGCAAATTAATCACTTTGTATTATTTAACTAATAAACTGAGAAATACACAAATTCACAAGAATATTAATACAAGGGTTTGAGAAAGCAGTTTTGAAAGCATTCTAAATGTGGTGAAAGTAGAAAATACATACATGCATTTATAAAAATCAAAACAGAAAATATGCAGGAACTACACTGGAGGTTTTACATCTAAATTGCAAAATACTGCAAAAGTATGAATTTCGGTCTAAAAATCAGTAAAAGAAAATTTGTTCAAATGAGGTAAGTGGGTTGTTGTAACATTTATTGATATATTTTTACTCAAATTACTTTAAAATCCCCCAAATCAATGGTCAAAAAATGTTTTAAAAACAATTACAATTGTCTTCCGTTTCTCCACGTTCAAAAATTCTCTGCACAAATGTAAAAAGTGACAACAATATGTGAAATATATTACAGCAATTTAAAAATAATTAGTGCAGATTCATTATATGCTATGATGGGCAGACAGGGAGGTGAGCAGGCAAGGTAACAAGCGATTAAATTCAAACAGACAAACTTTCCGCATAATTGTGAATTGAATTTAAATGTAATGATGCAGCAATCAAATCCGGTTAATTTATGAGAAGAACTCCAAAACTATTAGTCCTGCAATTCAGTGAAAATCTGATTAGGGCTTGTCCTGATTTGTATTCAACTGATTAGCATATCCTTTCAAAATACTGAGGTGAAAATAGCACGGAAAAACAGACTAAGGCAGGACATTAAGTTGGCAAAATACACAATTGTAAAGTTACTGTGACAACAGCAACTGCAGAATTACATTATACTTTATCTGTGCTACCTGTTTCCACTTTTGAACACAGCTATGTAGTTGTCCCTAACCCACCCACCTGATGCTGCTGTGACCCATTGCTCTGATAGGTGCCATCAGTTGATGAACCATAAACATTGGGGCAGGGGGTGTGTCTGTGGCTTGACAGCTCATCTCCTCCTCTCCATACATCATTACCACTGGAGTCCATTAAAAATCTCCCCTTGGCTAATCTTTATCCCCCCCCCCCAGTTGTCCCAAAATAATATCATCCCAGAGTTATAAGGTCAGGTTTCACATATGCATGGCGGACATCTAGCTCCACTCCGCTACCAGTTATGTATTGTCAGATTTTGTACTCCACATTTCACCCTAAATAAGCCACACTTTCTTGGAGTTAAATAAAGCCATTGTCTTTGGTCCCTGCCACAGACACCATAACCTTGCCTCATTGATTCTATTCTATCTCCGTGCCAATCCAGCAGTTAATAAACTCAACGCCACATTCGATCCTGAGCTGACCTCCAGTGTCCAACTTCTGAAGTTTAAAGTTCTCAGCTTCATGTTTAAAATCCCTTCATTGTCTCGCCTAACCATTCAGTTCTTCAATAACTCTTTGCATCTCCAACTTTGGTCTCTTATACATCCACACTCCCCATTTCGTACCACTGCTGGCCATCCCTTCAGCTTTCTACTCCTAAGAGTCTCCCTCAACCCATCTGTTTCTCAACCTCCCTCCTCAAAACCCAAGCTTCGAGTCTCCCTCACTTCAGATCAACTTAATTGGCTTGACCTCTACTTTTGTCTGATCATGGCTTTTAAGGCAGGTTATGACACATCTCAATGGTAAAGGCATTGTATAAATGTAAGCTGATGTTTTTCATTACTAGTTACAGCAGCCTTTTTGAGATGGGATGAATATTCTCATGTGAATCCATTAAATGAGCCTTGATTTACGATTTTTGTCTCTGTACTTATGGTTTTGACAAGATTCGCAAAGAAAATGAGTGACAGATATCCTGGTCAAACAAACCTAAATTAATCAAAGGCCTGTATTCAGACCTGGCTTTGATTCATTCTATTTTGGGAGGGTGGGGTTAGTGCATGGAGTGGGGGGAGGGGGGGAGCACTGTACAACTTTTATGAATCCCATTAATTCTTGTATGGCCTCAGATTCTCCATACCGATATGCTATACACACAACCATAAAAGTCAGCGTGTATTTGCAAAAATCAAATTACAGCGATCTATTTTAAATTGGTAAAATAACCTTTCTTATTAATGGGATTTGGAGAATCTGAAATTACTCATATTTGAATGGACAGTCTACATTTTCAACATGCGCAGAAGGGTTTGTGAACGGCATCAGCAACTCAACATAGATTGCACCTATTGTCAGATCATTTTAGCAATGATAAAGAGGGTGTTATCCTTAGAGAATGTATTAATTAATCAACATGGATGCAAGAAGCTATTACCAGTCAATTACAACCCAGTGTTAGCAATAAAGAGAGTCAATTAGGAGTCACATATAGTAATTGCATTTGTTCCAACCGGATGAGTTTTTTATTTAAATTGTAATTAACTTGGGGTAGGATTTTACAGTTTGCGATCAGCAGTCAAGCTCAGACAAGAGAAGAATGGCCATGCTTTGCACAGAATAGGAAAATAAAGGTTGATTTACCCAAGAGTAATGTCATTGCTGTGTGCAGTGTAAGAACTTGGCAAGTGTCAGGCTCATTACTAAGTAAGTTGACATTCCCCAGTCTACATTCATTAAACTACATCAACATTCCCGGCTGTGCATGTTTTCAATGGATTCTGTGCCCTTCCACGTACAAACCATCTGAAAAACTAAGTGAAGTAAACTTCTCTGACAGTAAAGTAGATTTACTCAAGAGAAATGTTGCTGATATGTCTGGAGTGTGGACTTGACAGGTCTATGTCACAGAACTGAATGCATCAAGTCTAAAACTTTTGAGGTAAATGAGTATTGTACCAAATGCCTTAGTTGCTTAATAGTGCACGGCTGAAATAAGGATAAGTAAACATATACCAACATGACTTCGTTCCCCAAGGTTGAGGACATGGTTGGTTTTGCAACCTGGAAGTTGAAAAGGATAGAATAGAATTCAGGAGGACAGTCAGACTGCTAAAATGCATATGCGGGTCAAATTTAACAGAGAGAAGTTTGATGTGATACATTTTGTAGCAGTGGGGGAGGCAATAATAACTAAATAGTACAATCTTAATGAGAGTGCAGGAGCAGGGAGATCTGTGGGATGCATGTACTCAAATATTTGAATGCGATAGGATAAAATTGAGAATACTGGTTAAAAAGCATATGGAATTCTTGGCTTTATAATTGAGGAGCATAATGTAAAACAACAAGGAAAGGCCTCAGCTGGAGTACTATGTTCAATTGCAGGCCCAACACATTAGGAAGGATGTCATGGCCTCAGATACGGTCAAAAAGAAATTAACAAGAATGGTAGCAGGAATGCACTGCCAGAAATGGTGGAGGAAGCAGATTCAACACTAAGGCCAGAATGTTCTTCAACTTGGAAGCACAAAAATATCTCACCCGCCGACAATCAAGAAGCCAATTTGAATGAATGAAACAGCAATTGACTGGGATTTTACATGGCCTGTCAGCTTTTATGGTTGGCGGGCAGGCCGATTGGCCAGGTGGCCTTTATGTTTTAGCTACAAACTTGATCTGGGCCGGATGAAATTCAGGGCTTAAATAAAAGTAACAAATGTGACTGGGGACTGAGGTCATTGGGAATTGAACTGGTAAATATTTCGCTTTAATTTTTGTAAGTTCAGCAGTCTTGTTAAAAGGTTTAAAAGTAGGTGACTCTATCGACTGATTGACAGCTGTCACTCCACTGAAGCCTGATTAGGGCCCCATAGTTGTTGATCACTATTGAAGTTTAACTGGTGTGCGAGTCATCTTAGTTCATATCAGCTCTATTTAAGAAAGGGGTTGTTGGAAGTGCACAATCAGTGAGCTTTGTGCGTGGTCAGTGGGAGAGAACACTTCCCGAGTGAGACACAGCTAGAGAATGTGGGTGTGGGGAATTTCGAGCAGTGGGTATTTGGTGCAAAGGGGAAAGGGTTGCTTTTTTTTTCTCTTTGCTTTCTAACTTTTTAAATCTTCAGAGAGTGGTCTTGCCCTGCTGCAGCAGCAGAGGCGAAAATGAAGTGCTAATTGTTAAGAGGTTAAGGTCGGGTAAGTATTTACTACTTTTATCATTTACAGTCCGCACGGCCTTTTGTGAATTCTAGCTTTAAAGGGCTATATTCTGTAGTAACAAGGAGCAGGGAAGAAGGGCCCTGAGAACTGGACATAATCTGATATTAAGCATTTTTCAAAGGTTTAATTTAAGAAGGTCAGAGTGCTCCTCATGCTCCATGTGGGAAGCCTGGAACATTTCCTGTGTCTGAGGCCCGCATATGTGCAGCTCCTGGATGCCTGGGTTTTGGAGCTGGAGCAATGGCTGGGGCACTGTGGAGCATCCTCGAGTTGGAGAGTATCATGGATAGCATGTATAGAGGAGGTGGTCATACCACAGGCAGGAAAGGAATGGATGACAAGCAGACAGAGCAAGAGGACTAAGCAGGCAGATCAGGAATCTCATGTGGCTATTCCCCTGCAAAACAGACATACCTCTTTGGATACTGTTGAGGGGAATGGTCTCTCAAGGGGAAGCACCACAGTTGGCTCTGCTGCATAGGGAAGGAGTAAAAAGTGTGTGAATACAATAGTTGAAGGGGGATTCAATTGTAACGGAAATAGATAGACGTTTCAGTGGGCACACACAAGACTCCAGGATGGTAGGTTGCCTCCCTGATACTAGGGCCAAGGATATCTCAGTGTGGCTACAGGACATTCAGGAGGGTAAGGCTGAACAGCCAGTGGTTGTGGTACACCTCAGTACCAATGACATAGGTTAAAAAAGAAGGGACAAGGTTCTAAAAGCAGAATATAGAGAGTTAGGGAGTGAATTGAAAAATAGGACCTCAAAAGCTAGTGATCTCAGGATTACTACCAGTGCCACGTGCTAGTCAGAGTAGAAATAGCAGGATAAACATTGGCAGTGGTTAGCACTGCTGCCTCACAGCGCTGAAGGCCTGGGTTCAATCCTGGCCCCAGGTCACTGTCTGTGTGGAGTTTCCACATTATCCCCGTCTCTGCATGGGTCTCAGCCCACAACCCAAAGATATGCAGGGCAGGTGGATTGGCCACGCTAAATTGTCCCTTAATTGAAAAAAAAATAAGAAAGGAAAAGAAATAGCAGGATATATGGGATGAGTATGTGGCTGGAGGGATGGTGGGAAGGGGGAGAGTTTCAGATTACTGGGATATGGAGACTGGTTCTAGGGGAGGTGGGACCAGTAAAAACTGGATGGGTTCCACCTTGGCAGGGCTGGGACTGATGTCTTTGGGCGAGTGTTTGCTCATGTGGTTGGGGAGGGTTTAAATTAAAATGGCAGGAGGGCAAGAACCTAAACAGGATGACAAGGGAAAGAGAAATGATGACGGTGATAAAAGAACAGTAACATTCAAAAGTGGTAGAAAGGGTAATCAAGGGCGATAGGCAAATAAGGCCACATTTCAAAGCAAAGTTACATTTAAAATGACCAAAAGGCAAGCCCAAAGGCTTGTATCTTAATGCACAAGGCATTCAGAATAACGTAGATGAACTGACAATTAAATTCATATGATCTCTTAGCCATTATGGAGATGGTTACAAGGAGGTCAAAATTGGGAACTTTCGGAAAGACAGGAGGGAAGGAAAAGTTGGTGGGGTAGCGCTGTTAAAAAGAGATGAAGTGAGGACAGTTGTGAGCAGATGATGTAGAGTCCATTTGGGTGGAGGTGAAAAATAGCAAGGAAAGACGACATTGGTAGGAGTATAGACCCTCAAACAGTAGCCACACGAGGAAAGGGTATAAATGAACAAATAATAGGATCTTGCAACAAGAATATAGCAATAATTATAGATCACTTTAATCTTCGTGTTGATTGGGTAAATCAAGTTAGAAAGTTAGCTACAGAAACAAATATGACAACAACAGAGTGCATTGGGATAGTTTCCTAGAGCAATAAGTCATGGAGCCAAACACGAAACAAGCCATCTTGGGTCTGTAATGGGTAATGAGGCATGTTTAATAAATGACTTCTGAGCAAAAGATCGTTTAGGACAGTGTTTTTCAAACCTTTACCCTCAGGACCCACTTTTGGCAACCGACCAACCTTCAGGACCCACACTGGCCGACCTTCTTGACACAAGCCATGTTCGCTTTTAATGGGCAAGGAGAGCCTGCTTTGTCTTCACAATATCACTTGAATCCGGTTCAAAGGAGCAGAGGGCAATGCGCATATCAGGTGCAGACTTCAGTCAGACTTTCTGATGTATTCATCTTTATGAAAATGGAAAATCCAAACTCACACATGTAGGTCGCCGTGAAGGGCATTAGCAACAAAATGCATGTTTTACTCAGCAAAGGACACTCCTATGAGATACTACACCAGAATTCTGATAGGCTTGTGGCTTTTGGCACATTCTAATGTGGTATTGCAGGTAAGCTGCAGCAGCATAGTCTTTTAATTTGGAGTTGGTCCTAAGTTAATAATTGATTCTGCGGTCTCACCCTGAAAAGAATTTGTCACACATCTCTTCTCTTTCAAATTCTACAACTTCTCTCATTTGCCAGTACTTCCCTGCATATAACACACATGGACTTTGTCTCCTTATTTGCATTGTCATAATTGACAAAATCAGACCTCAAGAAATCATCTATATACTTCTTTGTTTGAGTTCAGTTTCTTTTTCAGGGCTGTTAACCAGAGGCCCTTGATCTAACTCTACCACTGCTCTGTCATGACCTGGAATCTCCTGAGCAGCTCCCTCAGGCAGATTCTGTTAGGAGATCCCATCCAACAGGTAAACTGCCTATCTGAGTCTCTGACCGTCTGTTACTTTTAATAAAACCACACTGATCTTCACAGTTCACTTGCCTTGCTTGACAGCAGCTGCAAAATCGAAACAACTCTGCGACATGCTCTGGTGCCAAAAGCGTATACCTGGATGGCGCTTCAAGTCAATTGGATTTGTTTATTGTCACGTGTACCGAGGTACAGTGAAAAGTATTTTTCTGCAAGCAGCTCAACAGATCATTCAGTACATGGGAAGAAGAGGGAATTAAACAGAATTCAAGAAAATACATAATAGGGCAACACAATATATACAATGTACTACATAAGCATTGGCATCGGATGAAGCAGACACGGGTGTAGTGTTAATGAGGTCAGTCCATAAGAGGGTCATTTAGGAGTCTGGTGACAGTGGGGAAGAAGCTGTTTTTGAGTCTGTTCGTCCGTGTTCTCAGACTTCTGAATCTCCTGCCCGATGGAAGAAGTTGGAAAAGTGAGTAAGCCGGGTGGGAGGGATCCTTGATTATGCTGCCTGCTTTCCCCCGGCAGCGGGAGGTGTAGATGGAATCAATGGATGGGAGGCAGGTTCGTGTGATGGACTGGGCGGTATTCACGACTCTCTGAAGTTCCTTGCGGTCCTGGGCCGAGCAGTTGCCATACCAGGCTGTGATGCAGCCCGATAGGATGCTCTCTATAGTGCATCTGTAAAAGTTGGTAAGGGTTAATGTGGACATGCCGAATTTCCTTAGTTTCCTGAGGAAGTAAAGGCGCTGTTGTGCTTTTTTGGTGATAGCGTCGACATAAGTGGACCAGGATAGATTTTTGGCGATGTGCACCCCTAGGAATTTGAAACTGCTCACCATCTCTACCTCGGCTCCGTTGATGCTGACAGGGGTGTGCACAGTACTTTGCTTCCAATTCTACATGCAGGGGGAATGACCTGCTGTCGGCTGCCATTTCTGGCCAGAAGACTCCACACAGCCTAATCATGTATTTCCATTCAAAAGTTGGCTCACCCACCTGCGACCCCCAACTTTGAAAAACCCTGCCCTAGGAAGTAGTGTTCACAAATTGATAGAATTTAATATTCTGTTTGAGAGTCAGAAACTTGGGTTGGAAACAACTGTGTTTAACTTAAATAAAGAGAATTACAATGAAATGAGGATAGAGTTAGCTAACGTGGACTGGATCGGAAATAAGCAGTAGCAGACTTTTGATTTTGTAATTCATTACCCTCAGCAAAAATATATAACAGTAAAGAGGAAAGATTCTGGGAGACAGGGAAACTGATTGTATGAAATGTAGAAATTGTTATATACTATATTTTGTATCTGTTGCAGTAATAATGGCAAAATCCTGGGTTATGGTTTCTATTTATTGTAGTACTACTGTAAAGAACCTAGGTTAAGGTGTCCAGACTGTGTCTCTGCTAAAGCTGTAATTAAGAAGTCATAAAAGGTGAGATCACTATTGATTCTAATCATTTACTTGTTAACATATAGAGGGCTAATGGGATATTATGATTACTGGATATTCTCTGGAGAGTAGGTAATTTGAGGGGTTGCATTTAGTCCTAGCTAATCAGATCATGTGACATCTTTGTGGTGTACAGATGATGTAATTAATGGGAGGAGCCAGGTTCTTGTAGTTTTGTAGTTTGCCATAAGATTTGAGTCTGGCAAGACAGAAATATTTTTATGTAGGGCAGCAGTTTTGCCAAATGCTGCTATGTTGTGCAGAAGTGTATGGGTTCTACTCCTGAATGGGTTTCTCTCCAAATCTCTTACACACCTAAGCAAGTAATCCATTTGTTAACTTTATTTTTACCTGCCGTTTGAATTGTATTGGGTCGCTTAACTGGAGTAGGTAGCAGGTATAGATAATAAATATAAGTTTTTCCTTGTCTTTTAGAATAGTTTATCGGCTAATTGTAAGTGGTTAATTCTGTGTTTAAATTAGTGTTTGTTTTAACATAAAATACATCTATTGGTCAGAATCATCACTTCTGGGGTGAAGTATCCTTTCCTCACAGTTTTACAAATTAAAAAAAATTGTTTGGGGTTCTTGTCTGGTATCTTAACATATGTCGGGGTCTGGTCCGGTATCCTATGGCTAACTTAGGAGTTAAAGGTGTTGTATTTGCACTTCCAGAAGGCGTTCAACAACGTATCTCACAAAAGGTGAAGTCATAAGAAAAGACCCATACTGTTGGAAGGTAGGATAATTGGCATGGATAGAGAATTGGCCAATGTACAAAAAAGAGCAAGCGACAATCAGGGGTTCTTTTTCAGGTTGGCGAAGGGGCTGGTTTAGTGGAGACTAGGGGCTTTTCACAGTAACTTCATTTGAAGCCTACTTGTGACAATAAGCCATTTCCATTTCATTTCATTGTAACCAGGATGTTCCACAGGGATCAGTGCTGGGACTGCAACGGTTTACAATTTATATTTGTGACTTGCAGACGACTCAAAGATAGGTGGCAAGGCAAGTTGCAAGGGGATACTAACAGTTTGAAAAGAGATATTGATAGGTTAACTAAGCGGGCAAATAGTTAGCAAATGCAGTACAATGTGGGAAAATGTGAAGTTGTTCATTTTGGAAGGGGGAAAAAAATAACAGTATGATTTAAATGGAGAAAAATGCAGAAATCTGCAATGCAACACGACTCGGGGATACTTGTGCACAAAACACAGAAAGCTAGCACACATGCAGGTAACCAGGAAGGCTAATGAAATGCTGGACCTTATTTCAAGGGGGTTGGAGTATAAGATTCGGGAAGTCTCGCTGCAACTGTGCAAAATACTGGTGAGACCACAGTTGAAGTACTGTGAGCAGTTTTGGTCCCCTCTTAAGGAAAGATATTATTTAATTGGAGGCAGTTCAGAGAAGGTTCACTAGGATAATCCCCGGTATGGAGAAATTGCCTTATGAGCAAATGTTAAACAGGTTGTGACTCATTGGAAATAACAAGAATGAGAGGTGATCTCATTGAAACATACAGGATTCTTAAGGGGCTTGACAGGGTAAATACTGAGAGGAGCTTTCCCTTGTGGGAGAGTCTAGGACCAGAGGGCTTTGTCTCAGAATTCAGGGGGGGCTAATTTAAGACAGACAAGGAGGAATTTCTTCTTTCAGAGAGTTGAGAGTTTTTGGAACTCCTTGCCACAGAGAGCTGAGCAGGCAGAGTCCTTGCGTATATTTAAACATAGAACATAGAACAGTACAGTACAGTACAGGCCCTTCAGCCCACGATGTTGTGCCGACCATTTATCCTAATCGAAGATCAACCTGACCTACACTCCTTCAATTTACTGTTGTCCATGTGCCTGTCCAAGAGTCGCTTAAATGTCCCTAATGACTCTGATTCCACCACCTCTGCTGGCAGTGCATTCCACACACCCACCACTCTCTGTGTAAAGAACCTACCTCTGACATCTCCCCTATACCTTCCTCCAATCACCTTAAAATTATGTCCCCTCGTGACAGCCATTTCCACCCTGGGGAAAAGTCTCTGGCTATCCACTCTATCCATGCCTGTCATCACCTTGTACACCTCTATCAAGTCACCTCTCTGCCTTCTTCGCTCCAGTGAGAATAGCCCTAGTTCCCTCAACCTTTCCTTTTAAGACATGCCCTCGAGTCCAGGCAGCCTCCTGGTAAATCTCCTCTGTACCCTCTCCAAAGCATCCACATCCTTCCTATAATGAGGTGACCAGAACCGGACACAATATTCCAAGTGTGGTCTAACTAGAGTTTTATAAAGCTGCAGCAAAACCTCGTGGCTCTTAAACTCAATCCCCCTGTTAATGAAAGCCAACACAGCACACAACTTCTTAACAACCCTATCAACCTGGGTGGCAACTTTGAGGATCTATGTACGTGGACCCCAAGATCCCTCTGTTCCTCCACACTTCCAAGAATCCTGCCTTTAACCCTGTATTCAACATTCAAATTCGACCTTCCAAAATGAATCACTTCACATTTATCTAGGTTGAATTCCATCTGCCACTTCTCAGCCAAGCTCTGCATTTTGTCAATGTCCTGTTGTAACCTGCAACAACCCTCAACACTATCTACAACTCCACCAAACTTTGTGTCATTGGCAAATGTACTAACCCACCCTTCCACTTCCTCATCCAAGTCATTTATAAAAACCACAAAGAGCAGAGGTCCCAGAACAGATCCTTGCGGGACACCACTGGTCACCGACCTCCAGGCGGAATACTTTCTACCCACTACCACTCGCTGTTTTCTTTCGGCCAGCCAATTCTGTATCCAGACGGCCAAATTTCCCTGTATCCCATGCCCCCTAACTTTCTGAATTAGCCTACCATGGGGAACCTTATCAAATGCCTTACTGAAATCCATATACACCACATCCACTGGCCGACCTTCAATGTGTCTCGTCACATCCTTAAAGAATTCAATAAGGCTTGTGAGGCATGACCTGCCCCTCACAAAGCCACACTGACTATCTTTAATCAAACTATGTTTTTCTAAATAATCATAAATCCTATCTCTCCGAATCCTTTCCAATATTTTACTCACCACAGACGTAAGGCTGATGGGTCTGTAATTCCCAGGGATTTCCCTATTCCCTTTCTTGAATAGGGGAACAACATTTGCTTCCCTTCAATGATCCGGTACTACTCCAGTGGAGAGTGAGGACGCAAAGATCATCGCCAACAGCGCAGCAATCTCCTCCCTCGCTTCCCGCATTAACCTTGGGTATATCCTGTCAACCCCAGGTGACTTATCTATCCTGATGCTTTTCAAAATTTCCAGCACATCCTCCTTCTTAATATCAACCTGTTTGAGTCTATTAACCTGGTTCACACTGTTCTCACGGGCAACAAGGTTCCTCTCGCGAATGAATACTGAAGCAAAGTTTAGGGCCTCCCCCACCTCTTCAGACTCGAGGCACAAGTTCCCTCCACTATCCCTGATTGGCCGTACTCTCACTCTGATCATCGTCTTATTTCTCACATAAGTGTAAAACACCTTGGGGTTTTCCCTAACCCTTCCCGCTAGGGCTTTTTCATGCCCCCTTCTAGCTCTCCTCAGTCCATTTTTGAGTTCCTTCCTGGCTACCTTGTAACCCTCTAGAGCCGAGTCAAATCCTTGCTTCCTTAACCTTACATAAGCTTCCTTCTTCCTCTTGACAAGAAGCTCCACTTCTCTTGTCACCCAAGGATCCTTCACCTTACCATTCCTTCCTCGTCTTAGTGGGACAAAACTATTCAGCACTCGCAGCAAGTACTCCTTAAACAATCCCCACATTACTGTTGTGCATTTCCCCAAGAACAATTGTTCCCACTTTATGCTCCTCAGCTCCTGTCTAATAGCAGTATAGTTTCCCCTCCCCCTGTTAAATACCTTCCCACACTGTGTGTTCCTATCCCTCTCCATGACTATGGTCAAGGTCAAGGAGTTGTGGTCACTGTCACTGAAATGCTCTCCCACCGAGACATGTGGCAATATGGCCTCCCCCCTAGTCAGCCTATCTACATATTGAGTCAGGAATCCTTCCTGTACACACCTGACAAAATCTGCTCCATCCAAACTATTTGCACTAAGGAGGTTCCAGTCAATATTAGGGAAGTTGAAGTCACCCATGACAACAACTCCGTTACTTCTGCACTTTTCCAAGATGTTCCGCCCAATCTGTTCCTCTACCTCTCTGCTGCTATTGGAGGGTCTATAGAAAACTCCCAATAAAGTGACTGCTCCTTTCTTGTTTCTGACTTCCACCCAAACTGACTCAGTAGACAAACCCGCCTCAAATACCTCCTTTTCTGCAGCTGTGGTGCACTCCTTAATTAACAGTGCCACTCCCCCTCCTGTTTTACCTCCCTCCCTATTCTTCTGAAAACATCTAAACCCCGGAACATCTAACAACCATTCCTGCCACTGTGAAATCCATATCTCCGTAATGGCCACAACATCATAGTTCCAAGTACTGATCCATGCTCTAAGTTCATCTCCCTTATTCCTGACACTCCTTGCATTGAAATAGACACACTTTAACCCATTCCACTGAGTGCAACTTTGCCCTATCAACTGTCTATCCTTCCTCACAGACTTGCTTGCAAACTATTTCTGCCTGTTCAACAGCTACCCTATCCTCTGATCTATAGCTCTGGTTCCTATCCTCCTGCCAACCTGTTTAAACCCTCCTGAAGAGCTCAAGCAAACCTCCCACCCAGGATATTGCTGCCCCGCCAGTTTATGTGCAATCCGTCCTTCATGTACCTGTCCCACCTTCCCCAGAAGATATCCCAATAATCCACATATCTGAAGCCTTCCCTCCTGCACCAGCCCTGTGGCTACGATTTCAGTGCAATCCGCTTTCTGTTCTTTGCCTCACTTGCATGTGGCACCGGTAGCAATCCTGAGATCACTACTCTGTTTGTCCTGCTCTTTAGCTTCCAACCTAACTCCCTAAAATCACTCTTTAGATCCTCATCCATTTTCTTAGCTATGTCGTTGGTGCCTATGTGCACCACGGTTTCTGGCTGCTCACCCTCCCCCTTAAGAATCCTGTCGACTCGATCAGAGACATCCCTGGGACCCGGGAGGCAACATACCTTCCGGGAGTCTTGCTCACGACCACAGAATCTCCTATCTATTCCCCTAACCATTGAGTCTCCTATCACTATTGCTGTTCTATTCTCCCCCCTTCCCTTCTGAGCCTCAGAGCCAGACTCAGTGCCAGAGACCTGGCCGCTAGGGCCTTCCCCCGGTAGGTCATCCCACCCAACAGCATCCAAAATGGTGTACTTATTCTGATGGGGAACGGCCATGAGGGATCCCTGCACTGTCTGCCTGTTCGTTTTCCTTCCCCTGACTGTGACCCAGCTACTCTTGTCCTGTACCTTGGGTGTGGCTACCTCCCTGTAACTCTTCTCTATTACCCCCTCTGCCTCCCGGATGATCCAAAGTTCATCCAGCTCCAGTTCTCTAAGATGGTCTCTGAGGAGCCTGAGTCGGATGCACGTCCCGCAGGTATAGCCAGCGGGGACACCGGTGGTATCTCTCACCACCCACATCCTACAGGAGGAGCATGCAACTGCCCTAGCCTCCATCCCCTCTTATCTTACAGAATATAGCTGCCCTGTGGACCAACTGGAACTCCGCCCTCCGACTCTGCTCCCAGTCAGCTGCACTCTCTGTAAACCCCCGGCTCCCTTCATGCTCTTTGAGGAAATGTAGGAAATGAAATGAAAGGAGCATCTTACTCCCTCCTCACCTAACTCACTCAGTCACCAAACTCTCACTATAGCACTCAAATGCACCCAAAATCAGCACTCAGTGCAAACTGAGATAGATTAAGGCTGAGATAGATAGATTCATGATCAGTAAGGGAATCAAGGGTTATGGGAAGGGTAAGAAAGTAGATGTGAGGAATAACAGGTCAGCGACAATCCTAATGAATGTCGGAGCAGGCTCAAGGGGCCAAATGGCCTACTCTTGTTCCTATTTCTTATGGTTTGTGTAGGATTGTGCTGCCTAAATTCTCATGGCACAGTTTTTCTACTGATTTTTTTCCACCCACGGTCCACAGCTCCATGAGACAACCCTGCGGCGACTGCCCTGAGGGAGCATTTTGGGAGCGCCAGCCCTTACACTGGTTTCACACTGGATGTCCATTAATTGACCAGCCAGCATGCTATTGCGTTAACAACGCGATCTCGGGTGGGAATGGATTTCACATCCGCTCCTGATGACTTTGGGCATGCCCAAACATAACATTCAGACCTACCTTTTGAAAGTTACAGGGCTATGGGGAGAAAGGTCTACCAATGAGCTGACACATGTATGTTGAGCTAAATGACTTCTTTTGGCACTGTGCTATCAGGATCACGAATCCACCTGTGAAAAAAGATGGGGTAGAATGGACCTTTACTCTCTGGATTTTAAAAGAATGAGAGAATGTCACTGAATGAGGACCTCACTGAAATCTATGACGTTTTTAGAGGGCTTGACAGGGTCGACGCGGTGATGTGGTTTCCTCTGGTTGGGGAGTCTAGATCTCGGGGTATGTTACAAGATAAGGAGAAAGACATGTAAGAACGGAGATATTACATTTCTTCATTCAGTGGTTGTGAATCTTTGGAATTCTCTAATGCAGATGGCTGTGCATGATCAAAAATTTAAGACTGAGATTGACAGATTTTAGGAGTTAAGGGGTTAGTAAGAGATAGGGCAGGAAAGTGGAGTTGATGCAGAAATTTAGCCATGATATTATTGAATTCCAGCACAGGCTTCACGGGTTGCAAAACCTATTCTGGCTCCTATTTGTTATTAACATTACATTAGGCCTTAACAACAGTGTAGTTACCCATGACAATAAGGATGCACACACACAATTCAATATAGGTACAAAGCAGATGTGTTATTGTGGTGTAGCAGTGCTGAAAACCCGGCAATATAATACATTTCCCAGCATTAAAGTATTTTGAAACCAAGTCCTGATGTTCAGGTGTCCCGTTTCTTGACTTTTCTGGGAAACAAATAGGGACAGAGATAAGGATGTACCATAGAAATGAAATAACCAGATCGATATGAATCGGCTAAAGTTCCATACCTACTTTGGCCATAGATGAATGTACGCGAAGCAGCATTACATACACGATGAGAGATTATCTCAACTAGGACTTAGTTTTTGCTGCCAAATTTAAACAAAGCCACAAAAAACCAATCAGGATTTTAATTTATGGTGAAACAGCTCAGTGATAATTTTGGTGTCCTGTATTGGACTTTTTTGTTGTAAAGTTCAGCATTAAGAATGACAAATATTACAAGTACCACAAAATTAATTTTAACATGTTTCTATGGTAACCAATTGACGCAGTCGTTTTAAAATATACCAAAAATCTTCTCTTTTCTCATCGCAAATAATATATGATTGATGTGAAGACCTTCTGAAATTAATAAAATAAAGACTTTCTTTAGCAGTTAAGAAGTTAATGACTTCTCAGAGAGCAAGTTCATAATGACTCTATTTTTATGATTGCATATTATAGCTGATGATGCAAAGATAGGGGAGAAAGTTATAATGTGCGAAAATGTGAGGTTGTCCATTTTGGCAGGAAGAATAGATAAGCAGAATACTATTTAAAAAGAGTCAACATGTAGGTACAGCAAGTAATTAGGGAGTGAAATGAAACGCCAGCCTTTATTGCAAGGAGTGTGGAGTATAAAAGTAGGAAGTCTAGCTACAACTGTAGCTCATGTAGAGTACTGTGTACAGTTTTACTCAGGGAGGAATATTGTTCCATTTGAAGCAGTTCAGAAGAGGTTCACTTGGTTGTTTCCTCTGATGAAGGGGTGATTTCATGAGGAAAGATTGAGCAGCTTGGACCGATACTATTTGGAGTTTAGAAGAAAGAGGGGTGATCTTATTGAAACATATAACATTCGGAGAGGCTTTGACAGGATTGTTGTTGAAGAATATTTCCCCTCGTGGGAGGAATCTAGAACTTGAGGGGGGGATCAGAATGAGAGGGGTCAAAGGGATAGCTTACAAATAAGGAGTCTCTCATTTAAGATGGAGATGAGGAGGAACTTCTCTCAGGGTTATTAGTCATTGGAATTCTCTAGCTCAGAGAGCAGAAGAGTCTGGATCATTGAATATATTCAAGGGGGAGTTGCACAAATTACGAGGGAGTCAAGGTTTATGGGGAACGGACGGACCAGAAGACGTCGGAGCAGAAATAGGCCACTCGGCCCATCACTTCTGCTCTGCCATTCAATGAGATCATGGCTAATCTGATATAATCCTCAACTCCACTTTCCCACCTTCTCCCCATAACCCTTCATTACTGATTAAAACTCTAACTATCTCAACCGTGAACATATCTAACAAACCAGCCTCTTCAGCTCTCTGTGGTAAAGAATTCCAGATTCACTACCCTCTGAGAGAAGAAATTCCTCTTCATCTCTTAAATGGGCGACCCCTTATTCTTGAGGGAAATGGAGTTGAGGCTACAATCAGATCAGCTGAATGGCCTACTCCTGCTCAGCTTCTATTTCTTATGTTTGTAAATTGGTGCTGAACAAGCTAATGGAGTGCTTAGGAAAGGATATATTTCTATTTCAGGCATTCAATAGCAGTTACATGTAGATTGTGACCATCAGTGCTATGCAGTAAACACAGTGATACACATCAGCATTCCATTATACGTCTTGGTCAACTTTCTCCACATGTGCCATTGGCAATGTGTGCCCGCCTGGCCCACTAATAAGGATTTAATATTCCAGGAGACTGCGGATGACAACAGCAACCTGCTGCAAAACCTGAACCTTCTGAGACATTGGCGCCCACACATCTTGAGAGCTGATCCTCTGCCTGTGGACCCAATATTGGGGTGTGGAGTGGGCTGGATATTTTGAGCCCACCCCTCTTCCTAAGGAGCATCATGTGAACTTCACAGCTTGACTTTCCCCATTGTGTGCGCTGCCCAGCGTTCCCTACTGTACATTTGTATAGCTTTCCTTCCTACTGGTGGCCAATCTGCAACACTAGTTACTGTCCAGCATTGAAAGTTAACATTGGGCCTACTCAGTTTATCCTATTCCAATGCCCTTCAATCTTCTTCAAAATCGCAATGCTTATCCCAGCAATGTAATATTTTTCATTTCCCTCGAGCCATAATTTGGCCTTAGACTACTAGGGTGTCAAACAAGGATGTTTTGTGCTGTGAATTGATGCATACTGAGGACTAGATTGAAACTGCCCAAGCATACTTCACGCAAAACCCTTAGCTATGGTAGACAGGGCAGACTTTATACAATCAATGTGAGCTAAATAATCCCAGGCTCCAATGATGGAAGATCAATCCAGTTTTTTATTTTGTCCTCTATTTTTCTATCACGTAAACACCTAATTACCTCTTCAGAAGGGTAATTTTCCCAGATAAGGAGTGGCAGGTTTGGATTCTTGCAGGGAATTAACTTCCCCAAAAGTGATGTTGGGTTGGAAGCCTGACGTCATCCAACTCGCTTCCAGCATTCACTTAGATGGATTTGAAGTCAACCAGATAAATCACTGTGTAGTTATTGAGTAAGTATTTCAACATCATAAGTAATTAACTGGTGTTTTCAGCAAAGATGGTGCATTAACAGCCAAAGGCAGCAATCTCCTGCATCACTGTGGTTAGTGCATAATGTGGAGTTACTTTAGTGAATCTGACAGGATGGATAACTTTTGATAATTGAAACTGAAGAGTTGCAGCCATGGTCAGGTGAAAGGCAACAGTTCACAAAGCTCCTTCTGAGTGTGCTTGGCAAGTGGTTGGCAACATCTTGGCAGTCACTTTACCCATTTTGAGCTGCATTTCCCTGATGCCAGCTTTCCCAATGGCATGGAAGCAGATTCTGTACCTCGGCCTTGCAGCTCTATTGAAGAAGATGAGGAGCAACAACATCCGCAGCAACATCAGCACCAGCTTCCTGTCCCTCAGCCACATGATGCTCCATCGGACCGAGGCGGGGATTAAGAGATCCGGTGCCAAGGAGGTGGAACCTGCAAAGTAGGATCTACAGGCAAAGCATCAACTCTCTCATGTGTGAGTGGCAGTGCCTCAGATGGTTCAGGATTTCACAGTAGGTTATTAGGATGAGGGCAAGCTTTGAGGTTTGGCAGTTCAGAGAAGGATTTACAGAGCCTGGAGAAAGAGAAATGAGTGGAGCTTGGTCTGAGGAGCCATGTCCGAAGAGTCAGCTTGGCACCAGGAAATGTTAAGCCACTCACCTTTCCTGTCCATCTGAGATCCTTTATCTTCTTGGTGCACTGTCCCCAGGTTCGAGGGACGACACTTCTGCTGCTGACTTCCTTCCATCTCTGCCTGTTCGATTATATAGAGACTGCTCTCTTCTCCCATCTTTAGGCAATATCTGCTCAATTCAGTCCGTCAGATCCCACTGTAGAATGTCCAGGTGAGATTGATAGACCTGGGGGCGCAGTCATCCCAAGTCTCCTCACCTGTGGTTCCTGCAGCCACAGTGCTGGTGAACGCTGTAATCCATGTTGTTGTCCCTTGAACTAAAAGTGTTTCCTTTGACAAGTCTAACATGCTATCCCACTGGCCCTCCTTAATGGTCAAGGAACCTAGAAATGAGATGCTAATGCCATAGTTCAATTAAAGAGGCCACAGCAAAGTCCATGTTAGAGCACAACAGATCCCCATCTACTAACGGCACTGCTATTTTTCCAGGGACTAAGATGAGACAATTTAGCCCAACATTTTTTTATCCCCAACTGTGAAGCATTATATGAAACCTCACTTAGTACTACAGAACTTGTGAGCTCTGCGTGCCGAAAGCTAGTGATTTGAAACAAACCTGTTGGACTTTAACCTGGTGTTGTAAGGCTTCTCACTGTGCCCACTCCAGTCCAACGCCGGTATCTCCACATCATGGCTACAGAACTTGAATATTGCTGGAAAGAGACATGTTGCTGAAGCTTTTGTCTTGTAATCATGACAACACACGCAAGAATGCAAAGTTTCAAATGATCACAATTTATAAATTAATACCACAGGAAACAATGTTGGTGACAGGTTGGCTCGTCTGATTGACCAAGGAATTGCAAGGGTACTAAGAATGATGAGAATTATTTCAAAACAAAATTATTGAGGAACCTTTGAAGTGAAAGTTGGAGAATAGTGACAATTCACCAAATTTAGAAGTGTTGGAAAGGTGATCAAACTTGCAGTCATTCATGGTGAGGATACCAGATTGATGTTACAGCTATCAAAAGGAATGTTGATAAGGGTCAATGTCTCCAGCCTGGCACTTAATCAGTCGAGCCCATTGCAATATTAGGTTAACACTCCTTAGTTTATGAATGAACATCAAAATGCAGCTAGGCTCTGCCTATGAGGAGAGATTGAGGAGGCTGAGTCTCTATTCTCTCGAGTTTAGATGAATGAGAGGGGTTCTCATTGAAACTTATAAAATTCTTAAAGGGCTCAACGGGATTAGATACAGAAAAGATGTTTCCCCTAGCTGGGATAATCTAGAACCAGAGGACACAGTCTAAATAATAAACGGCCAATCCACCTAACCTGCACATCTTTGGACTGAGGGAGGAAACCGACGTGTACATGGGAAGAACGTGCAAACTCCACACAGACGAGGTCGGAATCGAGCCCTAGTCCCTGTGAGGCAGCAGTGCTAACCACGTAATCTTGGGTGAATATTGCAGAGATGCAGATGCACAATGAGTCACAGAGGTGAAATAATAATCAAAGACTACTGACTGATGTGGAGCAGGAATTTAATTTTTTTTAAAGTCTTATAATAGCACTGACTACAGAAGCATTAAAAAAACATGGTTTGAAAAAGAATTTGGCATATTTCAGAGACAACATCATCCAAAGGGCTAATATATTAATCTCTTCACTGCTGTACAAATGTGCTTGCGAGATCACATGGTTCCAGTCTTTGATAAACTACTTTAATTGAATATCTTGTATTATGTCATCTGCAAAACAGGTCTATAACAGCTATAACACAAATAAATCATCTTTTGGACTTATTGCACACAGAAGAGACGAAAAATTGTGTCTTTTTGATAGCACATATCATGTTAAAACATCACACAGTGAAAAGGTGGAAAGTCACAGTTAGAATTAATTTCTGTCCTGAAGGTCTGAAGTAACTGTTGAAATACCATGCAACATCTCTCTGGTTTCTGATGGTGTAGCTGTAAGCATTCCAGAGTCATAGATATTGTGTTAATATTTACAACGTGAGGTGCCATGGCCAAACACTACAGCATTTGTACAGTTCAGAACAGTTAGTCAAGGCACAAGTTCACTTGTTCTGCATGTTGGTTCCGCTCACCTTTTCATCGTGTAAATAGCAAATCTTCAGTATATAAAAGCTAAAGTGGTGCTTGTTTCCTCTGCTTCCTTATTAAGATCCCAGCTTCACACAACATATGGATAAGCATCGCATACATGATAGAAATTCTGATTAAAGCAGTCTCATTATTCACACGACAAGTGAAAACATCTGCACCAGTGTGTTCACTTGCCACTTTAAAAAAAAATACAATTTAAAGCTTTTTTGCACCATATAGCCATTCCTTAGCCATGGTCATAACCAACCAATCTGTTCCCAATTTTAGTCAATGTATTATGAAACCAATGACAAAGGGTAGTTTAGATTGATATCTTTCAATTTTGGCCTTCCGATTGGTGGTAAATCAACTCGTAGATCACCAGCAACTGGGATTAGCCAGGGAAGCTATATTATCTGTGAAGGGGAAAAAAGCAACATACTTGCTACCATCAAAATTTTACAAAGAAATTAATTGTGCTTTGATCCATGTGCTTGACTTTGATTAGAACATAACCATTTCAAGCAAATATAAAAACAATAGGAAGCAGAACCAGTTGTTTGGACTGTAAATACATTAGTGAACTTGCACGCCTGCCTAACCGACCTGAAAATAACTTGCACATTCACCCTTCCTTTTAGAAAGCAGGAAATTAATGCACAATTTTGCTTGAAATTCAATGTAAAAATTGCCATTTACATTATTTAAAATTCCCCAGAATGACACATACACACCAAAAACTACAGCAGAGTCGTTTTCAATAATTTTCCCTTTACATAAAAAGGAAAACACAATTAAAAACACATGTGGCATTCAGACAATAAGTTAAAAAGCAAATGAAATTATTGACATAGTTTTAAAACGTGTAATAAAGTCTATTTCTGGACCTCTGAACCTATATCATTTCTCTGCCTCTTCTTTGCAGTTTCTCACCAAAAACCCATCTGGATGACAACTTCCAAAGAATTACACCACCCAGTGACACAAGGCTCAGACACGGCAAGTTCAGTGTGGAAGTAAACAAGGGCTACGTTTTTCTGACATGACCAAAAATGACAATAAAGCTGACCCAGGGGTCTAAGAGCAGAAAGACACACAGTCTTTGAATTACTAGATCAAGTTCCAAGCTTGAATCCCAAGAATGCACAATTACAATAATTTTGACAAGCTACTAGTTAGAGATGGTTTTGGTAGATGGTACCAGGCAGGCTGCGAGACTAATGATGCAGCCTACTTTATTTTGCAGGAGACACAGTTCCTCTCAACATAGAGGGTACGTAGTAATGGTTCCTGCATACAGGAAAAGCAAAAGGGTATTTAGCCTCTCGCGTTTGTTCTGTCACACTCTTAGGTCATGGCTGATCTGTGCCTCAATTCCCTTATTCTGCTCTCTCTTTAGATCCCTTGACATCTTTGCCTATATGAGCAGGAATGTGCTATTCAGTCCCTCTACTATTGTTAGATTGCTTCTGAATTGTACCTCAGATCTATTTTCTCACCTTTTCTCCACATATCTCGAGCATGCTAGAAAATAACAGGCAATCTGAGAATTATATCAGTCATTGCTGGATGCAGGGCAAGCCACTTTTCCAGCCAGGTTAATTGGACTAAATTCTCTGCACCACTTCTGTAATATTAGGCCTCAAACCAATAAGGCAGGAACAAAAGGAGGAAGGAACAAAAATCGGAGATTTCACCCTATCCGTATAATTGTTGGCCATCAATGCAAAAATCTGCTTCTCAGGTCTCAGATATATATTTAAAAATATATATATTTATATATATATTTATATATTTTAATTATATGAACAATTTCTTAAACCCTGGACTTCGTACACAAGGTATGTTTCTGCAGGCAAAGGGGAAGTATTAAGAGCTTAAACAAAAATGACATCAACGATTTTCAAAACAATTTTAAACATAAATATTGCAATGTTCTCAACTCTGCATAAAAAGAATTGGTCAAAAGGCACACAAATCAAAAGGAATTACCTGAGAAACATATTTTCATCTTGAATGGCTTCAGTAGTTTGAAATCTACACTATTGGCATTAATAATTGGCCTTTCAACACAGCATTAGTTCTCACAACACAGATCTTTAAAAAAAAGTTATAAAGATAGCTATACTTTCTTCCCAAATTTCTACATTAAAAATGAATTTTATTGCTTATAAAAATGATAATTAGTAGAAATGAAAAATACTTTAAATGAATGTACCTCACCACAACAGCTAAAGTTTACATCAAATAGTACACAGCAACTTCAAAATAAAGTGAGGAAAACTAATATTTTTCTTTTTAAAAAAGAGGCACAATTAAAAATATTGTGATGAGTATCATTAACCACAAGAAATTAGATGCCAGTTGTGTTTTGGAATGAAGAAAATTTAACCAGTCTCCTTTGTGCACACTAAATCCAAACATTTAAGCAAGTTTTAAGTATAAGCTCACAGTAGTTCAAATGAAGGACACATACATTGTAACTATTATACAGAAACACACTATATAATGCCTTTTAAATCCTTTTCTAAGAATTATGTATAACCTAGTATCAAAGATTTATCAAGGCTCTGTGAAGAGCAAACTGAGGGAGTTCTCAGTCTACTTTCAATTTAGTATATTACAATAACAGCTCAAGAAAAGCTTCAAGTAATTAGAAACTACTTTCAAAGTAGTTGAAAGATTTGCTGTCTCAGCCAATAGAGCTGATGCCCACCTGACCTGAAAGACCAGCAAGGAGTTTAAATTCGGCTCTCAAATGTTTTTGCTAACCACTTATCGTCTGTAGTGATTAGGTGCATCTGCAAACATGTACTTAAGCCTGTACGCTTCCGCTAGGAGAAGACCAACTTCTTCATTACCCCAGTGAATTGTAGGGAGGTTCTGCAACAACATCAGGAGCCCCTAAAAAAAAGAACAGAATTCAGTTTGATATATACTCAATCCATCACGCCAAATGCAAAGATTTCCACTTGCCCAAGACTATTGATTCAGATATCAAGCACATGAATAAAAAAAATACATATCCTATGAATACAATATTAAACTTAATTAATAACGTAATACATAGAAATTGTTATAATACTGTGCATAGCAGAAAGTGAGACTTACCATCTCAATAAGTGTTGGATAATTTTGAATTGAGAAAGAATGGAATAGGTGCGTCGCATAATCGCTAAAAATAAGGATCACATATTCTTTGCTTTTGCACTAAATTCCCCACAATCTTTAATTCTATCCAAAGTATCTACACTTATGCTCGTCAGCACCACTAATCAACTGATCCCCTTATTTCATATTTCAGAACAATGAGACAAATCTGGAATGAGACATTTTGGCTCGATTTTAACTGAGAACTTGTTTGTGAAGGAGAACATCCACAAGAGTGGAATTATGGAGAAGTGCAGAAATATTTTGCAGATTCAGTTGCGTTGAAAGTTTAAACTTCAAGCACTTAAAAATCAGTGAAACATTTTTTTTTTTTTTACAAGTCCTGTGTCGGTCGTCAATGGTCTTTCGAACAAATTTACAAGAAAATCATGCAAGGTGGACGTTCAGGAAGATGCAACGGTGACAGTGAAGTTTCTATTCTCGGCCTTGCTTTTCTCGGTCTCCTTGTGAATCAGTTGCTGTTACTCATTCGGTTTTAATTAGGAATCACTGACTCGTCATGGTAAGCTATGACTTGTAAGAGTAAATACCATGCAAATTGGATTAACAACAGTTCAATTACTCCATTTAGAAGCTAAACTGCTGTTTACTGAGTTGCAGAATGCCATCACTCGAATTAGTATCTATTGAGGTACCAAATATAGACAAGTTTATGAGGAATACATTGTATTATGGGTTAAATGCCACCTCATCCACCACCTTAAACATTCACTCCCTCCATCACCGACTCACAGTGGTAGTAGTGTGTACCAACCACAAGGTGAACTGCAGCAAATCACAGGGCTCCTCGAACAGCACCTTCCAAACCCACAACCTCTACCACCTAGAAGGATGAAAGCAGCAGATGCATTGAAACACTTACAAGTTCCCCTCCAAGACACACCATCCTAACACCAAGCCACCATCCTAACTTGAAATCATGTCACTGTTCCTTCACTGGGTCAAAATCCTAGAATTTCCTCTCTAACAGCATTTCTTTTTTGGCAGTCCCTCCAGAGGACTTGGTGCCATGTCAAAAATGAATTCTCATGTGATGACAAGTCCACTGCTTGACCTAGTCTGCCACAGGTGTGGTAGGCCGTGCTTGGAGGTGGGGGTGGGTGGAGTGGCAGGGTTGCCATGTGCTCCTAAAACTAGGTCCATTACTGTCCCCTCTCGTGTAGGGTTTTGTGAACTGGCATAAGCAGCTTTCTTGGGTGGATTTTAAGAACTTTGCTCCCATCTAAGTCTTTCACGCTTTGACTATCCTAGTTAATATTGGGGAAGTTGAAATCCCCTACAATTATTACCCTATTATTCTTACATTGCTCAGAGACTTGTTTACATATCTACCCTTCTATCTCTCCCTAACTGTTTGGGGACCTATGGTACACTCCCAGCAATGTGATTGACCCCTTTTTATTTCCAGGTTCTACCTATAGGGCCAGGAACCTTCCAAGATATCATCTCTCCTTACTGCGGTAATTGACTCTTTGATCAATATTGCAACACCACCCCCTCAATGATGCTATACCCAGAATATTGAGGTGCCAGTTCTGCTCCTCCCTGAACCCTGTTTCTGAGAATGGAATTATATCATATTCTCATGTGTGCACATTCTCGCCGTGTCTGCATGGGTTTCCTCCAGGTGCTCCGGTTTCCTCCCACAAGTCCTGAAAGACGTGCTTGTTAGGTGAATTGGACATTCTGAATTATCCCTCTGTGTACAAGAACTAGCATCGGAGTGTGGCGAATAGGGGATTTTCACAGTAACTTCATTGCAGTTAACGTAAACCTACTTGTGACAATAATAAATATTATTATTTATCCAAGCTCTCTGCCTGTTCAGAAATGCAGCCTCTTTGGAGAAAAACATAGCAAGTCCTTTCCTGGCATGCCAAGATCAAAAGTGAAACCAAACTCAACCCTTGAAGCTCTGAAAAACATTCCAGTGGGATCAGATCCCATCACCAACTCTTACCAGGCAGAGCACAATCTTTTCGGCCAATTCATTGGCAACCAGCCAAATCAATCAAACCGAGTACCAGCCAATCTCTGTGGTAACTTTTCTGACACCTCCTGCTTAAAACCCAAAAGGTCAGAAGTATCGTGAGGCCCTGCTTTCACGTCTGTATTCATACTGAAAATCAAGATCAAGCGAGCCGTTGCCCTTCTGCTCCACGGGAGGTTTCTGTCCTTCCTGAGCTCACCTGCATTATGGTGTGACACGTGTACCGCCCCCAGTCAAACTCCTCACCTGCCACTGTTCGCGGAGCGGGTCGCACCCTGCCACTTCCGACCAGAAGCAAGAGCACCTCAGGGCTCGCCTCCCCGCCTCACCGGGTAAGTGAAAAAAATGATAAGAGTAGTGCTGTTTCAACGGCGCCGGAACCTCCCACTTATTCTACACCAGCCAATCTCTGTCATTGGTGCCGGTTAGTCTACAATTCCGTATGAACCAGGACAGACTAACAAAGTGACCTCTCCTGCTACTGAAATCCTCTGTTTGATTTAAAGGCACAGACTACTTACCTCAAAGACACATGCCCATTAATCATCCATGAACCAAAAATGTAAAGGCAAAAATAAAAGAAAGGGTAAGTAAGGGAATATACAGGAACAAACAGGAAGGACCTTTACAGCATCTATAACCTCATGCTTATTTGCTTCAGTAAAAATTTAAATGTAAAAAAAAGAGAATATCAATTTAATAAAATTCATTCAAGGCAAAGAAAGATTATATAAAAATGAATGTAACGTTGAAGGAAAACACGTGTTTAGGCTATTAAAAGGTTGACCATTTTATCAGTGTCTTGTGTCAAAAGCAATTTGTGAAACATGGACAAAAATGGTTCCTGAAAATGTATTGTATATGCCCCCCAAAAATAACAGTTATCAATTAGCAATGCATCCTATGGTTCCCATGCAGTGGATGGAATTTAATGCCCTTCGCTGGAGGGAGTTTGATGACATTGGCATCTAATAAGGCAGGAAAATGATTGGGGGGGGGGGGGGGGGGGGCCTCTGCCCTAGCGCAGCTGCCTGAATAACTCTGTGGCAGGAAGGCCTGTCGACAAACTTGCCCCACCCTGCCGCTGCCCAGTTACATGCCTGATTTGGTGGGCTTTCCCGAAGAGACGCAACATGGGGCTCTTCGTGGCTCTCCAGCCGTGGGCTAGACCCCCATCACCTCTACTAAACACTACCCTGCTGTACTATAGCAGCGTTTTTGCCCAAGGGTTCTTTTGGTTTGAGCCTCTTTATACAAGATTATTATTCTGTTCAGGTGGGCACACTAACCAGCACAAGAAACAGATATATTGTCAATGTCTGAATAGCTGTCATTTTTGTTATTTGTGAAGCGGCGTGGGAAGGGATAACTTTGTTACATGTAATTCGAGGAATTGTTTTAATGAAGCAACTATCACTGAGATGCAGTGTCATGGGCTTTTGTTCATTTTTATTTAATTTCCTGATAGATTGGATTGGATTTGTTTATTGTCACGTGTACGTGTAGACACAAGTTATACTCAACCACAAAGTAATTCCTGAGCGCTCTTTTGGGGAACTAATGGAATATTTTGTTAAAATGGTTTGTGCTCTTGAATGTAAACTTTGGAAAATGTACTATATAGGCTATAGAAAATAACATTTTAATAAAATATGACAGATAGAACTCAAATAACTCATTGAGATGCAACAGTATTTTTATGCAGTCAATTCAGAAAATGCACACACGACTGACCCCGAATAAGCATACCCCATTCAGAATAAAATAAGTTCCAATTTGCTGCGCACATTTATTTAACAATGAAAACAATGGGGCTAAATTGAATAGCCACTATAACTGGCTGTAGGAATTGCAATGTTTGATTACCCTCTGGACTAGTAATGCAGAGACCCAGAGCAAAACCTGGGGACCCAGGTTCAAATGCCACCATAGCAGATGGTGAAATCTGAATTCAATAAAAATCTGGAATTAAAAAAGTCAATTGTCGCAAAAGACCCATGTGGTTCACTAATGTCTTTTAGGGAAGGAAATTTGCTGTCTTTCCCTGGTCTGGCCTACCTGTGACTCCAGACCCACAGTTATGCGGCTGGCTGACTGTCAGATGTCCTCTAAAATGAAGGGCAGTTAAGGACGAGTAATAAATGCTCATGTCCCATGAAAATAATTTTTAAAAATGCACTCAAAGTGATGGCAGTGTCAAATCTTCATGCTGACTGTTTCGCAAGCAGATTCTATGTGCTACAGAATGGTTGTACATCTCAGTAAAAGTGCCAAATTCATTTAAGGTTAGCACCATCAGCTAACTTGCACTACTAAAAGGGAGATTGCATTCTGGCTGCAGCAGAGGCCAAAATTGCATGAAGAAGAGTGGATGTTCCAGAGATGCACGTCCCTTCGGCCCTCCAAGCCTGTGCCAACCATGATGACTGTCTAAACTAAAACCTTCCGCATTTCCGAGGCCCGGATCCCTCTATTCCCATTCTATCCATGTATTCATCAAGATGCCTCTTAGATGTCGCTATTGTATCTGCTTCCACCACCTCTCCTGGCAGTGTGTTCCAGGCACTCACCATCCTCTGTGTAAAAAAACATGCCTCACACATCTCTAAACTTCTCCCCTCACACATTAAACCTATGTATCTTAAAAATTGAATTTTCCACCCTGGGAAAAAATGTCTGACTATCCACTCTGTCCATGTCACTCATACTTTTGTAAACCTCTATCAGGTCGCCCCACAACTTCCGTCGTTCCAGTGAAGACAATCAGAGTTTATCCAACCTCTCCTCATAGTTAATACCCTCCAGACCAGTCAGCAGGCAAGAGGTTGAAGGCAGAGAGGGAGATCAGACTGAGCAGGAAAAATCACCGTCACTCAACCAACTAAGGGTAACCCAGATAAGGATCTGCATCTGGTAGATTATACCATTAATATGCAGCAAAGCCACATGTATGCAGTCGATGGCACATTGCACATTGGAGAATTCCCACTATCCTGGTTGCTGCTCAGCTTGTCTTCTCCAGCCTTCAGAGCCTTTATGTGAAGAATGGATAGTGAACTGCGAGATGTTTATTGTCGCTTTACCTAGCATAGAAGGATCATTCTCAAAAAAGAATTCAGGGCCACGGTCACCATCACAGCCACTGGCATTACTACCTTTGCTCTGCTTGGAAGCTGAAGGTCCGATTCTAAGAGATGGCACAGTTCCATGAAATTTACAGCTGGTGAATTACAGCTGCCAAATGAACCACTTCTGGCTTTGGTACTCCCTGAAGACATTGGGTGACTGAGGCCTGCTGCTGAGAACACTTCTCCCTCCATCTTTCTGCACGAGCAGCCTATCTTTTGCTGCGCCTCTGTTCCATCTTCCTCAGATGCTGTGGTACAAGGGGTACTGCAACTTTAGACTCCCAGGACTGGAAGCAAATGATACGCTCAGAGCCCTTGCACAGCAACAAATCCTTTCCCAACATGCAGTACAGTCCCTATGGATTTCAGCAACTTTTATGAACTCCTCCAAGCAACCACAAATTCCACAAACTCAACAAGTGCTATAAGATAGTAACCAACAACAACCTAAAGTTCGATGAGGTTCCCTTTAAATAGAGGTGGTAGGGGCTTGTGCTGCTGAATGCATGTTCAGCCATGTGTGGTAGAGGGAGTGGTGAGGTCGAAAATACCAGGTCAGGTGTCAAACCAGTGTCAGGCATTTACTGTGTCGTGAACATTCTAGTCTGCATACTCTGGCGTAATGCTCACTCTAATACTCCCAACCAGATGCATGCAGCACGGTCAGTCCCAGTTGTGAGGAGTGGCACAGACTCCATTTTTCTGCTGATCTGGCACTTGTGCCACCATTTGTTGTTGATTATGTGTCTTGGTAGGAAACATCCTGTTATTAGATGATTTTTTTGCAGGGAAACGGGATTTAATGTATGTCCCGATACCCATCAGTGTTGTGAGTAATATTTGTGTTGGCACGTTATAATTAAATTTAACATATTAAACTATATACTTGATCAAAATGTGGGGAGAGATAAATTGCTAAAATACTCTAAAACACTGAAAACCCCATTAAATGATATGGTAAATGAAATGATAGGGGCTGGTTTAGCACACTGGGCTAAACTGCTGGCGTTTAAAGCAGACCAAGGCAGGCCAGCAGCACGGTTCAATTCCCATACCAGCCTCCCCGAACAGGCGCCAGAATGTGGAGTCTAGGGGCTTTTCACAGTAACTTCATTGAAGCCTACTCGTGACAATAAGCGATTTTCATTTCATTGGTTCCCCATATATGATAAACGTAAGCCATAACATTCTTGATAATCTGACAGCTCCAAAAGGAAGTGACAGAGTCCACTATAGATAAGTCAACTATAGATAATTCTGAAGAATATGATTCAGTCTGAAGAAGAGGCAATGTTAACTATATTCCATAATATCCTAACTGGCCTATTTTAAACAGTTAGTATTTGCTTCCCTTGCACCATTATTTGTGATCGGATTCCAATGGATTCTTTGATTAGATTTTTGTTGCCATACATCAGAGATGACGGTAGAAAGCATAATAAATAAAGCTATGATTCAGTAACACACAAGTGCGAATAGCGATTTCAGACAGGCCTCTGTAGTGTGTTACATTTTGTTGCTTTGCCTTCTTAAACAACAGCATTTAATGCAAAAGATGTGACATGGACTGTAATGTCAGAACCTAAAGCTCAATTGGCGAGCTTGTGGCTCATGTATTTTTGTAAATGAATTGAATATTTGTTTTTGCTGACCTGTGCTCTGAAAGCCCTTAGCAAACGGAACGGTCCAGAATTGATTTGTCAGGTTATATTACTGTTGATTTATGTACATTATTTAACAGATCAATTTAAAAAAAACAATAGGACTTGGCCAGTAAATCAAGTGTTAAAAATCAGATTATAACCCACTAAACACAAGTATAACCATCGTCAGAGAGCCTGCTAGCAAAGAAGTAAATTGCAGAATATTCCCAGATCGCCACCCAATTCCTTTATGTGATGCTCCTTTGCTTCAAGGCCATGCCTAACATTGGCCAACATTTACCTGTGCATTTTGGATTGGTTGTACACTGCCACAGCAGTGTTATTCTTCAGTTTTCTGTTAAAATATGTTTTCCTAAAAATAGGTCTGCTGCTTTGTTAATGGACCATTCTTCCACTCTCGCCAGTGAAAATTACCCCTCCTTTGTGAAAGAGCACAGAACATGATAGAAATTGGTTATGGCTCATTTATGGACCTGGTCAGAAGCCCAGAGGTTTGTTCTGATGAGTGCAAGATGAAAAGCTTTGACAAAAAAAAGTCTCTGTTTTCAACAATGTCAAGTTCTGTGATACCAAACAATTCTATTTCATTACTGATGGTTGATGGAAATTTGATTGGTACCAGTAACAATTGTTGGTGCAATATAATAAATTACTGTTATTAGTTACAGGTAAAAACAAAAGATTCTTCCTCTGTTTTATCCACCTCAAAATCCTTCTCCATCCCTTGTTTCCTTCTCTACCACACCCTCAGTTTTCCATCTTTACCTGTTAATGGATGGGGGTGGGGGGTGGAAGAAAGAGTGAAACTACAGGGCTAAATCCATATAAAGTACGTACGGATGCCACACAACCAGAGATCACCCCATCAAATCTCCAGGAATACTTCTAACTATAGAACAGTACAGCACAGTACAGGCCCTTCGGCCCTCGATGTTGTGCCGAGCAATGATCACCCTACTTAAACCCACGTAACCCGTATACCCATAACCCAACAATCCCCCCATTAACCTTACACTACGGGCAATCCAGCATGGCCAATCCACCTAACCTGCACATCTTTGGACTGTGGGAGGAAACCGGAGCACCCGGAGGAAACCCACGCACACACGGGGAGGACGTGCAGACTCCACACAGACAGTGACCCAGCCGGGAATCGAACCTGGGACCCTGGAGCTGTGAAGCATTGATGCTAACCACCATGCTACCGTGAGGCCCCCTGCTACCGTGAGGCCCCAACTAGGGTTGGGAACCCATGAAAAAATGACGAGAGGCCTTCAGGAGGGATGTGCAGCCAGTAGGCAGATTTGTGTTCCACAGGAACCTAAAGAACAAACGTTTTGTTGAGAGGCTGCTGGCCATAGCAAGCCACTGAAGAATCTCCTGTGGGACAGATACAGATCACACAAATTTGGAGGAGAGTCATACAACAGTTTAGTTCGCCTCACTTACACATATATGGAAACTGCCTAACTCTTGTGTTACATGGCTCCAAATATAGTCCAATCCACTATTGGGTCTCCAACTTTCACAACTTCTTGGGCCAAGGATGTTAGTTCACAAAACTGATGGAAAAATGAGGTTTAATTTCCACTCCAACAAACTTTGGAAAATATTACATAAACAAATTAATTTAAATTGTATAAATTGCTTTCCAACAGCAATACTAGATAACTACAGAGGTAATAATAACTGATGATTAACCAAAGGAGAAATCTACATCATAGAATCCCTACAGTGCAGAAGAGCTCTTTCATGATTGTTGCATTGACAGCAATTTCAATTGTACATGGCCACTCTATTGATCCACAAAAGGTTTCCTTCTAAACCATGTGACAATATGTTACATCTCTATGATACAATGATGATACAGTCCTGTTAAAAGCTCTGTGTACTCAGAAAGCAGGTATGAGCTGTGCTCCAAAAGCTAGTGATTCGAAACAAACCTGTTGGACTTTAACCTGGTGTTCTAAGACTTCTTACTGTTTCTTTTCCTGAAATGGAATTCACACCCCTCCGATTCACCCATCTGCTTATTTCATCCTGTGCTAATTCCCAAACTCTTAAACCTGCTTTGTTAAATAGATACCCTGTTGCTGCACGATTCACTCAACTCCCAGACAGTTTCTCTTAAATAAATGCAAAATACTACAGTTCCTGGAAACCTCAATAAAAACACCTGCTTCATATTTCTTGCACCTTCTGTTCTTATGCCCGTTTCCCTTGCCTTGCGGTCATCAGCTCGCACTTTCAGTATCTTAGTGAGGCAAACATTTTCTGAACTGAAAAATGGTGGAGAACGTCTGTCTTACAGCAGACACCAGCAGAACCCCTGACATAACAAATTTTGACCCTATACTTATTAATGCTGAGTACTGAAAATGTAACAGGGAAATTGTTTCTAACATACACTAAATAACCTAATGACTGTTTTCTTTCTTTGAGTAGTGCCTGGGGAACTTTTGCACCAAGCTGACTTGGCTGTTTGATTCGATTGCATGTGAAAAATTGCACCTTCCACTATATAGCGCTCCCTCAGTGCAGTAGGAAGGGTCAGCCTAGGTTTGCTCCTCAAGTTTATAGTGAAGATTTAACTTCCTAAACCTCCTGCTTTTTAGCCAACCTAGCACTTGCTGCTCGAAACAGCGGTTTAAAATACATATTAAATAATTTTCAAATTGAAATTGAAGATGATTTTCAATTAAATGGAGCCAATGTCCCTTCCTGCTCAGATTTAAAAAAGGAAGTAAATGTCCTTGTACTTTGGAGGGTTCAACTGGAAATCCCACTAAATAAAAGATTTTTTAAAAATTCACAAGTGGTCTCATTGTTTACTTACCACAGAAAGGAATTTTTTTGCCTGCTCTCAGGCTTTCAAATATTTATAGAATCAAAGAATCTTACAGTATGAAGGCAGCCATTTGGCCCACTGCGCCTGTGCCCATCTTTAAAAAATCTATCCAATTAGTTCCATTCCTTTGCTCTTTCTCTATTACCCTGTGTTTTGTTTTCTTTCCAAAATATATATCCATATATATCCAATATATATATATATTTTGAAAGTTAATACTGAATAGGCTTCCATCACCCTTTCAGAAAGTGCTTTGAGATCATAAGAACACCCTGTGTAAAACCTTTCTCCTAATATCTCCTCAGGTTCTTTTGTCAATTATCTTATATCAACTTAGTAGCTACTGCACCCCTGTTTCGTCAAGGTCATCACACGCAGACACGTACACAGACCGTTCACATCCAGCTGAACGATATGATGCTCAACACCACTCCCTTGGCCTTGGCTCTCTGTCCTGGCAAACATCACTCCTCCACATGTCTGCTGACTTGCAAAACCCACAAAATGATAGAAAAAGTTTGTAATGCCCCCCCTCAAATGCCACTTCATGCTGATCTATTCAGCACACCCAAGGTGCGACTTCCATCAAGCAGGCCGATCTGGAAAAACCCTCCCACACAGGACTTCAATGCAAATTCCACCTGGAAATCATTGGACATGACAAACAAGTTCCGGGTCTCAAACCCAACCTTACAGCTGCCTGGTTTCAATCTTCCAAGGAAAGAGTGGTCTACCCTCAATGGGTTCAGGACTGGCCATGGCCCTTGCCTGGAAAACGTCCACAACTGGAGCATTAGTGCCAGCAGCGTATGTGCCTGCGGGAGAGAGCAAACCATGCACCACATCATAGGAGAATGTCCAATCCACAGACTCAGCGGAGATCTATCCGCTCTCAACACAGCAGGTACGGAAGAAACTGTTTGGCTCAGGTATTTTGCATTCGCTAAAGAATGTAAAGTTACTTATCAAAGGAAATTCTACGAATTCATGTCCACATTTCGAACATGACTGGGAAATGCTAAATACCTTGCTATACCAGGTTGGGTCAGAGCTCCGAGTGGACAAGTGCAGCATTTACTCTCCAATACCAGGGTAGAGAGTACCCAGGTAAATCAGCCCTCCATTACCTGCTGACTGGAACAAGGCAAGAAGTAATGGAAAGAACCTAATGTTCCAATCATGACTGCATGGAGGGCTCCACCCGTTCATCACTGTGATTAATTTATTCTCCAAGGTGCTCAGTTTGTTAGAGAATGGATACTATTTTTAGCAAATACAATATGATACAATAAGTACATTTATTTAACAAGGGACATCTGTCCCAGCTGCAGTTTAGTTGGTAGCACTTTTGCTTCTGAGTTACAAGGTTGGAGATTCAAGCCCAACAGAGCACATAAATCTGGGCTGACACCCCACTGCAGTACTGAGGGGTTTCTGAACTGTCAGCAGCCCCCTCATTTGGAGGAAACATTCAATCAAGGCCAGAGCTGCTCTCTCTCAGTCATAAAATAACCCATGACTGAATTTTGGAGTCGGGGAGTCTACTAGCCAATATTTACCTTCAATCATCACAAAACCAGATTATATGGTTATCACATCTGTTTTGTGGGATCACTGTGTGCGTGAAATGCTTGCTGCACTTTCTACATTACATCAGTGACAACACTTCAAGAGTACTTAATTGGCTGTAAAACACTATACGACACAGGGGCTGGTTTAGCACAGTGTGCTAACAGCTGGCTTGTAATGCAGAACAAGGCTGCAGCACGGGTTCAATTTCCGTACCGGCCTCCCTGAACAGCCACATGGAATGTGGCGACTAGGGGCTTTTCACAGTAACTTCATTGAAGCCTACTTGTGACAATAAGCGATTATTATTATGGGATGTCCTCAGGCCGTGATAAGAGCTATATAAATCCATAGAATCCCTACAGTGCAGAAGGTGGCCATTCAGCCCATTGAGTCTGCACCAACCCTCTTAAAGATCACCCTATCAAGGCCCACGCCCCCACCCTCTCCCCATAACCCCACCTATCCTCCACACCTTTGGAATAAGGTGCAATTTACCATGGCCAATGAATCTGATCTGTATAATGTAAACCTTTCTTTCTAAAGTCAGGATTGTGTATGCACATTGGGACATTTTATTCTAAATCACAGCAGCAGGGCCTGTACACTGTAATTACTGGCAGATTTTTAAATTATCACAACAGGGTTTTTGATTATTTCATACTAAAACAAAATGACATTTTGAAAAAGCAAAGAATTTTATCCAAAGAACAACAGAGATGGCGGAAGCTTGGTGCTCATATTGCCCTCAATATGATAGTTGCGTATGAAAGTAGAATCTGCATCTGTCTCTCTCTGAACAATGAGAAACGTACGAGTAACTGCATCTGCTCTGGGCTCAGCCTGTGGCTCATTAAGAAGGACACACAATCCCTGATGTACAAGCTGATTCTGTTAGGGAAGTTTATAACAATTTGCTTTGAAATGACTGTCAGGCACTGCCTTGCAGTTCAGACTGAGCTCTCCTAAATACTTCTATTACATTGAGGATGCTTTTCCTGAGCTAGTGTGTTGGACAAACAAATGCAGTTTAAAATTACAAGACCTTGTGGCCCCGTGCTGCTTTCATCCAGGTGCAACAACTAGCAAACCTGTTCCCCCACTCCATTTGGACAAGTTAAAAAAATGATTCCCTTGTTTCTCTCTCACGTAAAAACATACATTTTGTGTCACTTTGCTGTTTTATGTCTACTCCTCCTGATTTTTATAGCTTTTATTGTGCTGTAAAAGACACCTTACATTTATGGTTTATGTTGTGTGCCAATGTTTTCTGCCAACTGTTTGAGGCATAAAGTTAGGGCGGGTTAGGGAATAAGCCTGAGATATAGAACTTGCTGCAGAGACAAAAATTGCAACCCTCAGCAACCCATATCTTATTTTAGCTGTTTATTCCTAAATATAGATTCTGCAGCATTCAAAATACTCATGCAAAAATAGGAAATGATATTGTAGAACAGTTACTTCTAGTAAAACTTCATGCGACTCATAATAGATCTGATCTCATGTGACCTTGCAAAGGTCAAAATGTAAAAGTTATATTTCTAACATCTGGCAATATGGGGAAATAGCTAGGGGCCTTCAATCCAGTAAGATAGCCTGAATACAAAATGGGTCCGATGTTATTTGTACTTGATTGAAATAAATTATGTTACAACTGAAGTTGTGGGGCGGTGCATATAGGATGATACAAAAAATTATACCCAATATTTTTATGTCCGTCATTGCTTTGACATGAGGGCAACCTGTTGTGACAGTAAAGAATGTGTTATTTTTTATTAGGTAAAATAGATTCTTGAGTTTTGTGAACCTTAAAGACAGAGAACATGGAATAATCAATTTTCTTTTTTGGTTCCCTCCTTGTATCGGCCTTCTGGTACAAAACAGAAGAAAATTAGGAAGAACTTGTTACAGAAAGTGTCTGCCCTGAGTGCACTACCGCTATACTTACAATTATGCTCCACATCTCGATCTTTATTGCTGATCATTGTAAAGGCCCATCCTGTTGATTCCCTTATTGCCTCTTTCTTTATATTTATGGTTATCATTTTGATCCATGGATGCTTAAAGGACATATATCTTTAAGTCAAGCAAGGGAAGTGAGGAATTTAAAAGTTATAAAACAGAACCCTGTGCTAGCCTTCGAACAGCAGAACTCAAGACGTTGCGGCACCTGTGAGTTCGGTGGGACTGTGTTTGTCTGTCACATGTGTGTGTGTGTGTGTATAAATAAAAGAGGGTGCGATGGGTTTAAATGGGGGGGATTAGGAATTGGATAATAGTGAACCTTGTATCTGCTGCATATTTAATTAGTTTTTAGTTACCGTTATTAATAAACTTGCGTTTAAATTTATAAACCTGGTGACTGCAGCTATTGGGCAGCTCAGGGCCAAAGACTTTGGGTGATTTTATGAAAAATATTTATTAATTTAAATTGTGTAGCGACACCGGATCAAGTGGGGCTGGAATTGACCGGGCACTAGCCTGGGAGTTGTAACATCATCTAGTACATTCTCTTCTGATCACTTTATCTTGTGCCTTTTTGTCGCTTGACATCCTTATTCTCTAGCAGTCTCCAATCTAAGATCCAATTTCTCACCAAGATGGTCACACTGCTTCCTACCCCGCAGCCTCAATACAAAGCCACTTTTCATTCTTTGTGATTTCATTCGCCAACTCAATTCACCTTGCCCGCTATTCTCCACCTGCTTTTGCCCCTGCGTCAGAGCAAATGTGTCCGAAATCCTCATCCATCTTTTTGTTACCTCCAGTCTTCTTCTGGCTGCATTTCTGTTCTTTATCTTCCACAATCTTCAGTTCAATCAAAACTCTTAGGACCCCTCACAAACAATGATTGCTGGAAACTCTAAACCTCAAATTTTAATTTCTTATCCCTTCCTATCTCCAGCTTTGCTGTCATTAACTTAACATATCATTAAGTTGGCCAGATCCTGTCCTCTGAAATTCTTCCTCTAAACCCTACTGCTTCTTCACCTCCCAATTCCCCTTTAAGATTCCCCTGAAAACTAACCTCTGGTGAAGATGTTCGGATGATCGTCATATTATTTCCTTTTTAGAATCGGCACCCAGTTCTGCCTAATTGCATTGATGTTGGTGCATGTTTCAATGTTAAAGACACAATTATTGTTACTGATCTAATGGTATTGATGAATGCCAACATGGGTATACATCATTCTGCCCAAAACAATGAGAGGGCCAAGATGCTTGCAGATTAAATATCGCCTCACTCTTTTGAGTCTCTAGAAAATATTGTTTTGCCACCATAACATAATATTTGTCTACTGGTCTTCAACCAAACGGTATTTTCACTTGATCAAAACTATGATACATGTTTGAAGTCAAACAATGGAGAAAGTGCTTACTGTGCTGTCATTAATATGAGATTTCAGCTAACATCAATAGCTCAATTGAGCATTGCTGTCAAAGTTCGTGATGCCATCCAAATCCCTTATGGTCTTATATTATTGACATTTTTGTCATAATTTACACAAAAATGACTGCAAAAATGTAAGCCTTATTTGCTGTGAAACCTTACTTAAAAATATTTTTCTAGCTGTACAAATCAATCTCTACATGTAGTCAGATTAACGTCCACATTTTTGTTTGTAGTAACTCATGTTTGTCAGACGGGAGGTAATAAAAGGCTCTTTTGCTGATTAAACTTGAATCATTTAATCAACGCAGTGAAGGCATTTATTAACTTCAATACTTGACAAATAGTGGTTATGCTGAAGGCTTGTATTTTAAGAAAACTGATTGAAGTTTCAAAATGACTAAAGAGCTGAACAAGTTCAACATGAAAGTCGGTGACAGTGATCATGATGTCCAAATCAGATGTTGGGTATGTGTATGTATGAATTTCAAGACTATGGGAGTAATTATGCCATGATGCAGGGCATTATGAAATTGTCCTTTCATGAGAAATTTAAGATTTTTATTTATTGGCAGATAATCAATTATCATTTAAATAGTGTATTGTAACAAACTGAAAACTAAATTGTAAATCTTCATGGCTGTAAACCATCTAGGCTGTAGCAATCACTAAGCAGGGCACTGAAATAAGCTGCTATCCCTGGAATAGCATAAGTAGGCCTACTATTATTCGTTGATCCGCTCTCTTTAGTGTGAGACATTAACTGAGCTGGTAGTTTGTTTTGACTTGATAAGTGAGCTCGGCACCTCGAATGCTCCTATCTGTTGTCACTGCACTGGTGTTTCCACGGTGAAACGTGGCTTATCCCGTTTCCTTCAATGCATATGTTAATACCTTTTTAACGTGGGGAGAAATTCAGAAATTACAAATGGACTGGAATTGTTTCCTCTGAAAATAATGAACAGTTTACAAGTGATTTCAACTAAACTGCTGTTTGTGAACAAAGGAAGGAAATAAGGAACAAAAACGAAGAATGAATCTACATTAATAGAGCAACTATCACAACCACAGGACATTCCAATTAACTTTAGAACCAATGGGGTGTTTTGGAAGTGCAGTTACTGTTGTAATGTATTGAAACAGGGCAGCCAATATGCACACTGAGTGGTCCACAAACAGCAATGAGATAAATGATCGGAATCTGTTCTCGTGATATTGGTTGCAGGGTGCATACAGCCCAGCTCACTAGGAGAACATTCACGCTCTTCTTTGAATAGCACAATGGTATTTTCTTTGTCCAGTGAAGAGAGCAGACAAGGCCTCCCTCATCAAGAGTGCAGCATTCCCCCCGCCGCCCCCCCCCCCCCCCCCCCCCAAGAGTGCAGCACCTGCCCGAAGTCTCTGGAGGGGGCTTGAACCTACAATTACTACTAAGCCAAGGTTGGCACCAAAATGACTTCTGGATCGTCTGCTTTGATCAGGTATTATTGGTTTTAAGTGGAATTTTGATCAGAGTATCCTCACTTTCAGTTTGAAGCAGAATGTCAACTATCAGAATATAGGCAATTTGATATCCGTCACACATATACAGGCAATAATTACTTACTTGAAAGTCATCTTCTTCTAAAATTTCTTTTCTCCATTTGATGAGAAAAGCAGCACAGACATACAAGTGGAAATGTGAAAATCCCTCTGGCTCTGACTGTAAAAAAAATATGAACAGGAGTTACTTCAGAGGCGAGATTGCCCAGTGGTATAAATCATTAAGTTCCAATCTACTGTGGGAGGCGACTGAGCACAAGGGTAAAACACCATCCCAATTTATCACACAGACATACCAGTATTGCTCAATACAGTAGATTGATGCTCCACATCTTGCAAGGAACCTTATAACGACTTCTAATTTTAAAAACATTTTTACTGAGGAACTATAGAGGTGGAATTTTCCCATATATTTTGAAAGTGTCGTTCCCGGTAAGAAAACTAAGGAGAATCCCACTGGCGTCGGTGGGAAAACTCGCCATATATTTAGCCACTTCAACAAAGTTTTCCCCCCCCCCACGTGATTCACGTGGCTTGCCTCTGTCCCGCAAATACGTTAATCTTGTAATCAGTGGGGCATGCCTTTTAAACGCCTCCTCAGCACTTGTTCCAAGTCCAGTCGGAGTGGTGGTGGTGGGGGAGGGGGGTGAATGGGGGGGGGGGGGGAGGGGGGTGAATGGGGGGGGGGGGGAGAATGGGGGGGGAGGGGGGAGAATGGGGGGGAGGGGGGAGAATGGGGGGAGGGGGGAGAATGGGGGAGAATTGTGGGGGGGAAGAATGGGTGGGGGATGGGGGGGGAGATGAGTGTCGCAGGGGATGAGTGTCGCGGGGGATGAACGTCGTGGGGGGGTTGAGCGTTGGGGGGGGATGAGTGTCGGGAGGGAATGAGTGTCGGGAGGGAATGAGCGTCGGGAGGGGATGAGCGTCGGGAGGGGATGAGCGTCGGGAGGGGATGAGCGTCGGGAGGGGATGAGCGTCGGGAGGGGATGAGCGTCGGGAGGGGATGAGGGGATGAGCGTCGGGGGGATGGATGTCGGGGGGGATGGATGTCGGGGGGGATGGATGTCGGGGGGGGATGGATGTCGGGGGGGATGGATGTCGGGGGGGGATGGATGTCGGGGGGGGATGGATGTCGGGGGGGGGATGGATGTCGGGGGGGGATGAGCGTCGGGGGGGATGAGCGTCGGGGGGGGGAATGAGCGTCGGGGGGGGATGAGCGTCGGGGGGGGGATGAGCGTCGGGGGGGGGATGAGCGTCGGGGGGGATGAGCGGCGGGGGGGATGAGCGTCGGGGGGGGATGAGCGTCGGGGGGGGATGAGCGTCGGGGGGGATGAGCGTCGGGGGGGATGAGCGTCGGGGGGGATGAGCGTCGGGGGGGATGAGCGTCGGGGGGGGGGGGGGGATGTGTGTTGGGGGAGGAGGAGTGTCGGGGGTGGGGGAATGAATGCCAGGGGGAAAGTGTCACATTTCACAAGGAGCACTCACCAAACGTCTCGATGCTGCTGACAAAGGGGTGACATCCTCTACCCACAATTAACCAGATGTCCAGCAGGCAAGGCCACCAACCCCGTTGGGAAGCTTTGACCACGATAGCGCCAATTCTCTCCATAAGAGCAAGCATGCCAAATTTCATCACCTTCTGACCTGGCAGGCTCCCGCGTCCCATCTGTCTCATTCTAAGACAAACCCAAGCACGATACCGGCACAGTGGCTAGCACTGCTGTCCCACTGCGCCAGGGACCTGGGTTTGATTTTGGTCTTGGGTGACTGTGTGGAATTTGCACGTTCTACCTCTACCTGCGTGGGTTTCCGCTGGGTGCTCCGGTTTCCTCCCACAGTCCAAACATGTGCAGGTGGATTGACCATGATAAATTAGGGAATAGGGCGGCAGAGTGGGCTCAGGCAGTGTGTGTTCTTTCGGATGGTCTATGTAAACTCGATGGGCTGAATGCCCTCCTTCTACACTGTTGGGATTCTACTAAACAAAATACTAGCATGAGCGGGCACCTGCTGCAGTCAGGCCCGAGCCGGGAACCCCAATGCTGTTTGGGGAAACTGCCCTTGAGCGTTTATTCTGATCCGTTCTCATGAGGCTCTGTTGTAGTAACGTATTCGCCGGAAGTGATAGAGATGTGGTGCTCCTCCATCTCTCCTGGTCTAGCTGCTCGCCCTGCTGTGTTGTCAGCTTGTACAGAGTGCAGCAGACCACAATGATGCGGGCGCCCTCTGGGGGCTCTATTGGAGAGGTTCCCCTGACCAGTACATCACACTGGATAGACATACGGGCAGATACGGGAATGTCCCAGCGCCCACAGTGGAGACTAGATTCAGGGCTGTTAGCGGATGAGGAGATCTGTGAGCGAGTGAGAGAGGCCATTCGGGGGTACATAAACATGAATGACATGGGAGAGACTGCGGTTAGGGTGGTCTGGGAGGCACAAAGCAGTTATTACAGGGATAAAACTGAGCGGTCGGAGCTGGACAGGTTGGTAGGAGAAATCTTACAGGTGGACAGGAGATATTCGGAGTCTCCAAATGAGGAGCTCCTGAAGGAGCGTCAGAGACTTCAAATGGAGTTTGGGCTCCTTTCCACAGGTAAGGCGGAGGGTCAGCTGAGGAGGGTAAAAGGGTCAATATATGAACATGGGGAGAAAGCAAGCTGCCGCATCAGCTGAGGAAACAGGAGGCGGCAAGAGAAATTGGGAAAATAAAGGATATGAGGGGGAAGACGGTGAAGGACCCGGAGGTGGTGAATGAAGTGTTCCGGGAATTTTATAGCCAGCTATACGAGTCGGAATGCCCGGTTGGGGAGGAGGGCATGAATCAATTTTTGGGGAGGCGAGAGTTCCCGAAGGTAAATGAGGAGCTGTTGGGGGCCCTGGGGGGCTCGATTGGGCTTGGGGAGGTGATAGAGGGACTAGGGGCAGTGCAATCAGGTAAAGTCCCGAGACCTGACGAATTCCCAGTGGAATTTTCTAAGAAGTTCTCTGGGTTACTGGGGCCGCTCCTGGTTCAGGCTTTTAACGAGTCCAAGGAGCTGGGAGTACTCCCCCCAACGTTATCACAGGCATCAATTTCTCTCATCCTGAAGCGAGACAAGGATCCAGAGAGCTGTGGATCGTACAGGCCAATCTCCCTCTTGAACGTAGATGCCAAATTATTAGCAAAGATCCTGGCCACTCGAATAGAGGATTGTGTCCTGGAGATAATTGGGGAGGATCGGACAGGATTTGTAAAGGGAAGGCACCTGGCATCCAACATTAGACGGCTTCATGCAGGCGGAGGGGAGCGAGGCTGAGGTGGTAGAATATTTCCATGGACGCGGAGAATATTTCAGCCGGGTAGAGTGGAAGTATCTATGGGATATTTGAGTCAGGTTTGGGCAGGGATTTGTGGAGTGGGTCCGGTTATTGTACCAGGCCCTGGTGGCAAATGTAAGAACTAACCGAGGATGGTCAGAATACTTTAGTCTTTGTCGGGAGACAAGTCAGGGATGCCTGCTCTCCCCATTACTGTTTGTCCTTGCCATAGAACCTTCAGCAATGGCTCTGAGAGCAGCGGATATCTGGAGGAGTATAGTGTGTGTGTAGGGGGGGGGGGGGGGGGGGGGGTGTGTGCGGAACACAGGGTCTCTCTCTAATAGACGATTTGCTGCTTTATGTCACGGACCCGGTTTTGGGGGGGGGAGTGGGGGGGATAACCAAAATCATGGAGGTAAGGATAATTTGGGCGATTTTCAGGCTATAAGTTAAATATGGGAAAGAACGAGGTGTTCGTGATCCAGGCACGGGGGCAGGAAAGGAGGCTGAAGGAGCTACCTTTTAAAGTGATTGGGAGAAGTTTTAGGTATCTGGGGATTCAAGTGGCCAAGGATTGGGGGCAGCTTCACAAGCTAAATTTGGGCAAAGCAGTGGATCAAATGAGATTTTTGTAGATGGGACATGCTCCCACTGACGCTGGCGGGGAGCGTTCAGACAGTGAAGGTGACGGTCCTTCCGAGACTGCTTTTCTTTTTTCAGTGTCTCCTGATTTTAGTCTCAAATGCTTTTTTCAGAAGTGTGAATGCAGCGTTATCGAGGTTTATATGAGCGGGTAAAACCCCTAGAGTAAAGAGGACACTCCTGGAATGGGCCTGCAGAGAAGGGGACTTGGTTCTTCCGAACTTTATTAACTATTACTGGGCTGCCAACATATCGATGGTCAGGAAGTGCGTAGTGGGGGAGGGGTCGGTCTGGGAGCAGATGGAGGCAGCATCCTGCAAAGGTACGAGTCTGGAAGCTTCACTGACGGCGCCCCTGCCGTTCTCGCCGGCTCGGTACTCCACGAGTCCTGTTATGGTGGCAGCCCTGAGGGTGTGGGAGCAATGGAGGCAGCATATGAGACTGGAGGGGGCGTCAGTGTGGTCACCGATCTGTGACAATCACCGTTTGTCCCGGGGGGGCTGGATGGGTGCTTTAAGATATGGCAGCGGGCAGGGATTGAGAGGTTTGGAGATCTATTCACCCAGGAGGGCTTTCCGACCTTGGAGATATTAGAGAAGGAAGTTGATTTGCCGGGTGGGAAGAGATTTCGGTACCTTCAAGTGTGGGACTTTGTGCAGAGACAGGTCCCAAGCTATCCTCGCCGCCCCCTGAGGGGACTACAGGATAAGGTGCTGTCAAAAACAGGGGTTGGAGGTGGGAATGTTTCGGAGATATACAGGGAACTGTTCGAGTGGGAAGGGGCCCCTATCAGAGAGGTGAAGAGGAAGTGGGAAGACGAGTTAGGAGATGAGCTGGAAACTGAACTGTGGGTAAAAAGCCTTGAAAAGGGTAAATGCATCCTCGTCTTGTGCTGGACTTACTTGATTCAGTTCAAGGTAATCCACAGGGCCCACATGATGGTAGCCCGAATGAGTAGGTTCTTCGAGGAGGTGGAGGACAGATGTGGACGGTGTGGGGGTAGCCTGGCCAACCATGCTCATATGTTTTGGGCATGTCCGAAACTGAGGGATTTCTGGCAGGGATTTGCAGATGTTATGTCTGAAGTCCTGGAAGCTAGGGTAACTCCGAGTCCAGAATTAGCAATATTTGGGGTGCCGGAGGATCCGGGAGCCAAGGGGGTTGGGAGGCCAAGATCCAGGCCTTCTCCTCCCTGGTGGCCCGGAGACGGATCTTGCTGAGATGGAGGGACTCAGAGCCCCTAAAGTCAGGAGTGTGGGTCAGCGATATGGTAGGGTTTCTCAGTCTGGAGAAAATCAAGTTTGCTCTGAGAGGATCAAAAGAGGGATTCACCCGGAGGTGGAAGCTGTTCATGGATTTTTTTTAACAAAAACTGAATGTCAGCAGTAAGGGGGGAAAGGGAAAAAGAGAGGGGGGCGGGGCGGGGAAGAGAAGAGGAAAACAGGAGGCATGGTAATGTTAATTTAGTATACGGGTAATTGGGGATAGGGCAGGAGAAGTGGGGTACGTGGTTTATTGTTTGTTGTTATTTTAGGGGGTATTTTGTGCGTCGACACGCGTGGTTGTTTTAGAAATGTCAACATGTAAAATTGTGAAAATTACAAATGCTTCAATAAAATATTTTCTAAAAAAAAAAAGGAGCCATTCTCCAGCAGCAGGTTGTTAAAGTGGCCGAGCGCAAGACGGAGCTCGCCAGATGGTCATCTGAGCATGGCACCTGCTGCGGGGAAGCCAATAGACCACAGGGCAATATGTATCAAAATGTAAAGGCAATCGATTCCGGATACTCCAGCTGCAGGTCTCATAAAAGTGAACACGCTGTAGTCAGGGTGGAGATATCACCAGATGTCCACCAAATAGAGGGACCTGGCAAGCGGCGCTGGGTACCGAGGCAGTCCCTGGCCTCGAGGGTGCAGTTGAAATCCCTCCCCACCCCCTCCCCAGAGGACGATGCACTCGCTTGCTTCGATGGAGTCAAGTAGAGTGGACACATGTCTTAGAGAAAGTAGTTTGCTGCCGGCCAGAATCACAGAATATTACAGTGCAGAAGAGGTCTTTCAGCCCAATGAGTCAGCACCGGTGAGCTAGGGAAATGTAGAGCTTCACAAAGTGAAGCATCACTCAATTTCACGGACCGGTAGATGCGGCAATCAGCCTGGCACAGGCAGCTTGACCCCCCAAGATCTCAGGCTGAAAGCACGGGGCCAACAAGATAGCCATGCCAATAGAACTGGTGGCCAGGTGCCTCACGTAGAACGCTCCTCGTCATTCTAGGAGCCATGTGGCTTCCTCTCCCAGAATGGTGTGTGTTGCCTGCATGAAGTCCACTCCACACTTTCCATTCCAGAGCACCGCAAAGGGTTCTGGAATCTGCACTCTGCCCCCTTGCTGCCTTTGATGTTACGACTAGCTATGGTCACCTTCATGTCCGAGAGCTCGGAGGGAGGGGAGGTGCCTCTCCATTCCCTCAGGTGCTTGGCGAGGAGGCCATTCACTCACAGCTGCGCGTTTCTCTCCATGTCTCGTGTCCTCTCCATGTCTCGTGTCCCTTTGCCATAAGCACTGGCGGCCTGGACCAGCAGTGCCAGATACAACAAGCAGTTCAGGGCCACCTCAACTCTTTTCCAGCGACCGGGTTGAGCAACGGGAAGTCCCAGAGTTCCCCGGAAGGGATGAGGGGTCACTTGGAGGGGGCAGAAGGCAGTCCAGCTGATGGGCTCAAGCTCACCTACCCCCCCTCCCCGGCCACCCAATTCCACCCGTAGGATCGACGACAGAGGGATCCTCCTCGGGCTCCTCTCGCAGGCCAGTGGGAGGCAGCAGCTCAGACCCCATGCACCGGGTCACCCAGCAAGTCTGGAAAAGGCTCCAGACGCAGAACAAAGGTGTCAGGCTGGGATGGAAAGAGGAAACTCTCCTTGACATCACCACCCAGTGACCCAGAGGTCAAGGCGCTGCCACAGTCCCCCGGTATTCTAAAAATGGACATCTCCAGTATGCAAAAGAACTCTGGGCAGAATAAAGCTTTGAGGGGCCCATCTGCACCAGGTCCTGAGGTGCCCTGGTCAGCGGGAATGTGCGAAAGCACATTCTTCCTTTTAATCTTTGTTTTGTCCCTGTCCCCCCCGGGGCAGAGCATGACTTTGAGGGGTAGGGGCACCATATTCTTTTCATCGGGGTGAGGCAAAGAGATATTTATAACTTCATGAGCCACAGAGTTCCACCCGCCGCTCCAGGCACCAAGCCTCTGTAGGTGAAGCAGATTCAGTCCCAGCCTACACCTCCTCACTCTGCTTCAGATTGTGGTTGTTGTTTGCCCTGAAAGCTTACAGCCCCAAATCCAGACCCATGGCCCAACCTACAGATCTTGCTTCCCTCTCCAGCTCCTTATAGTTTTCCCCAGCAATTAAGAGCTTCCCAGGGCAAATAAAGATATATTCCTCCACCAGCAGTGTTTTTTGTGAAGGTAGTGTCAGCCTCCTCTTGCCCCAGAGAGCAGGTCTTTTCCCCAGGCAAAGGTTAGTCCAGCAGTAGCAGCAGTGTCACAGCTGGGGGTCACAATTGGGAGCCATCAATGGCACACTCATGCATATCTTTTTATTAAAACAGTAAAAAATATATACAAGGCCAAACGGTACAAACACTAATTTTGTGTTGGAGAAACAGGATACCCTCCCCTCAAGTACCAACATACGGGGAGGGGGGTAGGATACTGTGATTACATCAACACATTTCTACAAAAAACAAATGGTACAAGCACTGAACTTTGCACTGGAGAGACCAGATACCCTCGCCTCTGTACCAACAGAAGGGAAAGGAAGGGGGGTGGTGGGGAGAGAGGGGAAAGGAGGGTGGTGGGGAGAGAGGGAGTCGCCCAGAGGGGGTGGCACACTTGTGCATTGCAAACTGAATAAATTGTACAATTGACTCAAGGGTCAGGGAGCTTCCCCTTGTGGCAGGCGAGGCACAAGTGATGCATGTGAAGACTGCAATTTGCAGTCACAGAATTACAGAATACTATAGTGCAGAAGTGGCCCTTCCGGCCATCGAGTCTGCACCTGACCTGCCTACCTAATCCCATTTGTCAGCCTTGACCTGTAGTCTTGAATGTATTGATGTGCCAAGAGCTCATCTAGGTACCTTTTACAGGATGTGAGGCAACCCACCTCTACCACCCTCCCAGGCAGTGCATTTCAGACTGTCACCACCCTCTTAGTAAAAACATTTTCCCTCACATCCCCCCTGAAACCTCCTGCCCCTCACCTCGAACTTGTGTCCCCTCGTAACTGACCCTTCAACTAAGGGGAACAGCTACTCCCTATCAACCCCCCTCATAATCTTGTACACCCCGATCAGGTCGCCCCTCAGTCTTCTCTGTTCCAGCGAAAACAACACAAGCCGATCCAACTCTCTTCATAACTTAAATGTTCCATCCCAGGCAACATCCTGGTGAATCGCCTCTGCACCCCCTCCAGTCTAATCACATCCTTCCTATAATGTGGCAACCAGAATTGCACACAGTGCTTCATCACTTCCCTGCTTTTGTAATCTATGCCTTGATTGATAAAGGCAAGTGTTCCAAATGCCTGTTTCACCACCCCATTAAACTGCCCTTTTGCCTTACACTTCAAGGTCCCTTTTCTTTCGAATGAGCAGAAAAGTGGCTGATGGAATTTAACCCTGAAAAGTGTGAGGTAATATACTTTGGAAGGAGCAATGTGACAAGGAAGTATTCAATGAATGGCTTGACACTGGGAAGTTCCGAGGGACCTTCCAGACATCCCATGTCCTCTGGCTTCACAGTGTAGAACGCGTGTGGGGGTTCATTCTGACTGCACTCGCCCTTCACACCCCCACCTCTCTTGTCCTTCCCTTGTGAGGGTTTTCAGACCGGAAACCACCCCTTGTCAAAGACCTCTACTCTGCCCATGCAGCCTGGGATCCCCACTGCTGCAGGTAAAATAGTGGTGGAGTTGAAATGAGGCCTTTAACTAACGATTAGTTGGCTACATAACGGCCGCGAGAAGGCGTTGCACTTTATTTTGACGAGCCCCTCCCTCCTTCAAATATGACAGCAGCGGAGGGGTGGGGGTAGCATGTAAAAAAATCAGCCCCTCACGCCTGAACTATAGCCTCCTGAATGAAGGTCAACAGATTTCACTAATGTCCTTTAGGGAAGGAAATCTAACATATCAATACACAAATTCAGCCTCTCATGCCTGCTCCACCATTCAATAAGATCACGGCTGATCTAATCTTAACCTTAACTTCACTTTCCTGCCTACCCCTAATAGCCTTTCACTTCTTCCTTAAACATATTCCAAGACTCTACCTCATCCATGCTTTGAGGAAGAGAATTCCAAAGTCTCACACCACTCAGAATATGTTTTTCCTCTTCTTGGTTTTAAATGGGCAAGCCGTTATTTTTAAACAGTGGACCTTAGTTCCAGATTCTCCCACAAGAGGAATGATCCTCTAACCTGTCTTGAGACAGGTATCCACCCTGTCAAGATCCCTCAGGATCGTATTTGTTTCAATTAAGCTGCCTCTTACTCTTCTAAACAGCAGCAGATACATGACTAGCCTGTCCAACCTTTCCTCATAAGACAACACACCCATTCCAGGTATTAATCCAGTAAATCTTCTTAACTGCTTCCACTGCATTTACATCTTTCCTTAAATAAGGAGACCAGTATTGTACACAGTACTCCTTATGTGGTCTCACAAATACCCTGCATAAGTGATGCATAACCTTCCTACTCTTGTATTCAATTCCTCCTGCAATAAAAGATAATATTCATAGAATTTACATTGCAGAAGAAGGTCATTCCGTCCGTGGAGTCTACACCAGTCCTTGGAAAGAGCCCATGCCTCCACCCTATCCCTGAAACCCAGTAACCCCACCTCACCTTTTAGACACTAAGGGGCAATTTATCATGGCCAATCCACCTAACCTGCACATCTTTGAACGGTGGGATGAAACCGGAGCACCCAGAGGAAACCCACGCAGACACGGGGAGAAAGTGCGAACTCCACAGACAGGTATTGGATACCGGAAATTTATTAGCTTTGCTAATGACTTGCTGCAGCTACAGACAAACCTTTTGCAATTTGTGCACTAAGACACCAGGATCCCTCTGCATCTCAGAGCTCTGTCATCTCTCATCATTTAGATAATATGCTTCTTTAAAAAAAATTTTTTTTTTTAGAGTACCCAATTATTTAATATTGGCTTATTTTTTATTTGTTCTGTCAAAATGGGCAATCTCATATTTTCCCATCCCAGTCAGATTTTCCCATTTGCCAGATTTCTGAAGTCAGTATCTATACCATTTTATAGCCTCATGTCCTCTTCACAACTTACTTTCCTACTTATCGATGTGTCATTAGAATATTTAGCTACAGACCATCAGGCTGTAAGGGTTGAGGTACCAGCACTGATCCCGGTGGCACACCAGTCGAACCAGAAAAATGACCCATTATACCTACTCTCCATTTCCTGTTTGCTAGCAAATCTTCTATCCATGCCAATATGTTACCCCCTACACCATGAGCTTTAATTTTCCTCAATAACCTTTGATGAGGCACCTTATCTTTTGAAATATCTAGGTACAGTACATCCACCTGTTCTCCTTTATCCATAGCACCTGTGACTTCTTCAAAGAACTTTAATAAACTGGTTAAACATGATTTTCCTTTCACAAAACCATATCGACCCTGCCTGATTACCATGAATGTATCGAAATGTCCTGTTAAAATATCTTGAATAATTGTTTATGGGATTTTCCCTATGACAGCTGTTAAGCTAACTGGCCTATAATTTGTTTTTTTTGTCTTTCTCCCTTTTTGAATAAAGGAGTTACATTAGCTATTTTCCAATCTAATGGACACTTCCCTGAATCTAGTTAATTTTGGGAACTTAAGACAAACGCATCAACTATCTTGTGAGTCACTTCTTTTAAGACTAGAGGATGAAATCCTTCAGAACCCAGGGATTTGCCAATCCTCAGTTCCAACAACCCTACCAATACTCAACTAAAGCCATTGTCCTTACTTGGTTTTTCACACGTGACTCCAGACCCACAGCAATGTGGTTGAAATGGCCGAGCAAGCAAAGGGCAATCAGGGATGGGCAACAAATTCTGGCCTTTCCATCGACTTCCACATCCATTAAAGAATAAATAAAAAATAATTATCGCTTGTACCGATGCAATAGCTTTTAGTGATTTGTGCACATGGGCACTTGGATCCCTTGGCTCTTCCAAATCGCGTGTGTTACTATTAAAACATTATTCTGATTTGTCTTTCTTGGAATCTAACTGGATTTCAGATTCTTCATATTGTTTGCATTTAGACAAATGCTAATTGTGAAGAACTTTCAACTTTGTATCAGGGAAAAGTATAATTTTCTTATGCTGTTAAAATAGCCATAATTAAAGTCCGACTCAACATAATGCTATTGAGACGCTCCATTACCCTGAAAACCTAGTAACTTTCACAGCAGTATCTACAGGCAGATATAAACTGAAACACAGATCAGCAAGAAAAGAAATTCTTCCAAAACAAAAAGTATAAAACCTGGAGCTGGATTCTCCATTTTTGGGACTAAGACCCCATGCCATTGGGGAAACTGCGGCCTTTAACGCCAGGAAAACTGGCGTTAAAAGGCCACAGATACCCCGTTTTGCTGGGGGCTAGCAGAAAGCCGCCGTAGAGCTCGCGGCTCTAGCAGCCGATACAGATCCCTGCATTTCTGGTTCAGAGGCCGTGCATGCGTACGCCAACGGCCTGCAGCAGCCACGCCATGCTCCATGGCAGACTCAGCCCGCGGACCTGGACCGTCAAAATAGTGCCCCGCATCGGCCGCTCGTGCGCCCTGGACCGCCCGCACACATTACCCCCAGCCTCGAATGAAGACCCCCCTGCCTGCCGATCGGCCCTCCCGTGACTGTGCTGGCCTCGGACTGAATCCGCAGCCGCCTCGCGAGGTTCCTGAATGGCAGGACCTTAATAGATCCACGCAGTCAGGAATTCGGCTGGTCGGGGACGGAGCATCGCGGGGCGGGCCTCAGGCAATGGCCTGAGGCGGTGGATACTCGTGGAGAACGCCAATTTTCAGGAGGTGGAGAATTGGAAAACCGGCAGCAGTCTCTATTTCGGCACCAAAACGGATTCTCCGCCCCGTCGCCGAACGCAATTTCGACGTCGGAGAGCGGAGAATCCAACCCCTTTTTTGTCATTTCAATTGCAAAAGAATTGACTCTTTCTACAAGTGCAACTTAAGAGTAAAACTGTTTCGTTCTAAATTTATCAAATTGCTCAGAGGCTACAGTGAAACAGTTTACTGTGAATTCAGAATTAGTGAAAATCCACTTAAAATGGAAAGGGTTGCAACACCTAGTTCACTTACCATGTAACTGAATGGAATATCACATCTCTGGTAATTAAATTGATAGCTGCTTATGAGGAGAATTAGAGTTCTAATGTTCTACTGCTTCATTCCATAAGGGGCTCTTGGTATACATTGCGTAGATCAATATAAACCAGTGGCTCTAGTATAAAAACAATTTATTTTTGTGCATTCATTCCTGGAATTAGTCTTCGTGTGAGGCTGCAGCTCTCTAACTCATTGTATTGAAAAACAAAACGTCGGTTCCTTGACAATGGTTAGCAGTGGTTTAATTCACTAGAGGCATCACATCTGAACAAGATCTTATCCTTTTTGGACACCACATTCACATTACTGGCTTAAATCTTCTGGTATTCATAGTGTTGAAATCTGGACTTAAGTTGGAAGATGTGTGTCAGCACCCCACAGAAGACTTGAGGCGCGTACACATGCACTGAAATTGGCTGGGCAGTTTAAACTTCCAATGGGTTGAGTTCCACTGCCCGGAACCCTTTGCGAATGTCTCTGACACAGAGTTCAACTTCACAAGAGTTGGGCCTTAAACAGATACCTACCCACGGTATATGACACTGGCTAACACCCATTCTCGCTCGGTGATTAGCCAGCTGAACTACCCTCTCCCCAACCCTCTCCACCCATTTGCTCCTGTGTTTGTCAGTCTTCTGCAGCTATGTTGCGCTGATCCATTGCTGCTGCGATCGAAAGTCTGGCTAAAATAACAGAATACGGTCCCACCCCACCACCATTTTCCCATAATCTTGGAACTTCTCTCTCCAAGTGAGGATCTAATTTCCGGATCAAATCTGCCTTTATCACACTCTTAGGCGATGCACTCTAGTTCATAACCACTCACTGAAGGTTTCCCCCCCCATATTGCCATAGCCTGTTTGGAAATCACCTTAAATCAGTGTCCTCTGGTTCTTGACCGTTCTATAAATTGGAACACTTTTTCTCTATCGACACTGTCTCGAGCAAGATTTTACAAAGTTTGGGTAGTGACCCAAGGGTAGGCCGGTGAGCGATCGATCGCGGTGCTCCGGGGTGGTCCCGATTGCGGGAATAGCGGGTGCTGCCACCTTTCAAATGAAAATAAATGCGGCTTTGTGGAGTCTTCTGGCCAGAAGTGGCAGCAGAGAGCAGATCACGCGACCTTGATGTACACTTGTACACTTGATGTCAAGCACCCTCCATGTATGTGCTTTTGGCACCAAATCACGGAGCAGTGTTGCTTCTATTTTCCAGCTGCTGGCAAGAGGACTGCGGAGATGGATTATTTTCTTCAAAGGACTTTGGAAGCAAAACCATCAAACCCTGGAACCGGAACAGAAATCTTAGTAAAATATTCATCTTGTCTGACCGAATCCAGCCTGCCAAGCTCAGAGGGAGACCATCACACCTCTGCAAATCGGTCCTGACCTTCCCAATCAAACTCTTTCTGGTTAAACATACGGAGCCAGGCCCAATCCCGAGCCACCTGACATCTTGTTGAAAAGGACTATTAAATGGGATAGGTCTGTCCACAAATTACCCCCTGGGAACCAGGCTAAAAGGTCTAAAAACCAAGGAATTTGGCGGAAGCTATCTTGCATGCGACCTCCTTCTACATGTCCCCATCGGAAGTCTCCTCGGATAATATGTTGATATAGAGCTGTTTCCATGGATATATCGCATGAAGAGTAATAAATACAAAATGCTACCAAGAGGTGAGAGGTGTTGGCATGGTATAGGAGGAGAAATTCAAAAATTTTGCTGCATTTTATTGAATGCATTTTCCCCAGAGTTTTCAACAAAGGAAAGCTGTATTATACCATAGTACTATTGTCAAGTGAAGCTAAAACAAAAATATACTTTAATTCTTAAATACTTGGCAGATAAATTAAAGCAGAAATCTTTGTGAAGCCCCTTATTAACGTGAATTAGTAATTTCCTTGTACTTCAAAGATATGTTTAATGAGCACTGAACTTTCGAGCTCTTCAATGAGAATATTCATAACAACTAGGGATATAAATGCAACACTATTCCAGAAAAAGACACTGCACATGGCCAGCATCTGAAGCAGCAAAGCAAAATACTGCCGATGCAGGAAATCTGGAATCAACAACAGAAAATTCTGGGAGTACTCTGCAGGTCATCAGAACTGGAAAAAGTTAAGACATAACAGATTTTAAACAAGTATAGAGGACAGGAAAAGTTGGAAGGGAGGAAAGGACAAAAGTGAAGGTATGTGAAAGGGTGGATGCAGGAAAGATTAAATGAAAGTGCAAGGCGAGGCAAAATAAATAAATAAAAGATGGGCGTAGAGGTATAATCAGAAACAGCCGAATCGCTACCAACAGCTGCTGTATGAAAATATGGGAACATCAGTTACGATCTGAATTTGGTGAACTCATTGTCAAGTCTGGAAAGCTGCAAAGTACCCAATCGAAAGGGTGCTGTTGTTCAACTTCTTGTCAGGCTTCATTAGAACAGTGTAGGAAGCCAATGGCGCACATCAAGAGTGGGAGTAGGGTGGAGAATTAAAATGACAGACTCAGGATCATACTTGGAGACCAAATGGAGGTGTTCCACAAAGTGATCACTCAACCTGGTTTGGTCTCCCCAATGTAGAGGAGGTCACATTGCAGCTCACTATCACCATCTTGAGGGAAATTGGAGATGGGCAATTAATACTGGCCAAACCCGTGACACCCTCATCTCGTAAGTGAATAAAAAAAGTATAATACATTGAAAGAAGTAACTTTAATTTGAAAGGAATATCTGAATTACATTGCTGAAACTTTCAAATGGTATGGCAGGAGTGTATGGATGAGAAATGTTAGTTATTAAATACTACTTGATGTATAGGTGAATGATGTCTAAAAGGGGCAGCACGGTGGCGCAGTGGATTAACCCTGCTACCTCACGGCGACGAGGTCCCAGGTTCGATCCCGGCTCTGGGTCACTGTCCATGTGGAGTCTGCACATTCTCCCCGTGTTTGCGTGGGTCGTGCCGCCACAACCAAAGATGTGCAGGCTAGGTAGATTGGCCATGCTAAATTGCCTCTTAATTGGAAAAAACAAATTAGGTACTCTAAATTTATATATAAAAAAATGATGTCTAAAAGGAAATTCAATCTTAGATTTTTAAAAATTTCAAGTGGTTTGAAAGGATGAATTAGGAAAGACCGCTTCCTTAGACTGGGGAGTCATTGATAATAGGGCACCAAAGTAATACTAAGAGAGCAAAGAGCGAGGTTAGAAGAAGTCTCTTTGCAGTGTCGTTAGGATATTGACGCAGGAACCATTGAAAATTTTAAAAGCAGATGGAAGCGGGTGATGAAACAGGGCAAGAAGGATGGGGTGGGGGGGGGGGGGGGGAAGCGCAATTCATTTGGGATTTCTTTAGCAAAGAACTAACAGTAATCATCAGCTGTAAACCCACATGGTTCAGTGCAGACACAAGTTCTTCTAGAGTCAGAACGGTTTTACCTAATATTGAATCAGGCACCACTAGCAGCTACTGTTTGTGTATCAGTTCATTTTCAAAGTAGCTTGCATCTAAAACCACTTCAAGCTACATCTGAAAAGATTATGTTCTCTGAACTTCCCTCAATAAAGTAACTTTGTGAAGCCTCTAGGTTTGATGGGAGTGCATCTGAAGTATGCACATAGTGACTGGTGTAAATCACCAGTACAGTGGGCAACTAAAGGTATTTTTATACTGCAGTTTTGATATTGGAACAGTGATCTTATACCAACTTTTCTATGCTACTTTTGCTCGTTTATTTTTCCAACCTTTTCCCATCAGATGCCAGGTATGGAACTTGAGAAACCTGACAGCAACTCAAAAAATCCAGCATTTAACGAATTTCCCCTGCTGACAGAACAAGGAAGTCAGTAGTTTGAAATTTTCTCGTTCAGCCAATGAGAGGAGAACAATGTGCTGCCATCATTTCACTTTTATTGCATAAAAGCAGCTCTACTGATCAAAATAAAATTGGAAGCACAAAAGAACTGTGTCGGTAACAAACTACCCAGAACAGTGTGAAAGAATGGTTGGCAACCAATGTAATAAATGGTGATTAAAAACAGCAATCAAAAATTTAACAGTAGCAAAATAGGGAGCACTCAGAACACAAGATGTACCCACACCACGTGGACAAGAGGTACCTGCACCACGTAGCAGTTCAAGAAGGCAGCTCACCATCATCTTTTCGGGAGCAATTCGGGATGGCATTGAATGCTGGTCAATGTCAACATCCCAAGAATAAATTTTTAAAAATGCAAAAGACCCCAAGGCTCTTTACAGGAGCAGTGTGGAACAGAATTCGACATTCAGCCACATGAGGAAATATTAAGCCAGATGACAAAAGGTTTATTTGAAGAGGTAGTATTTAAGGAATGTCTCAAAGGAGGAAAGCAAGACAGTGAGGCAGAAAGGTGTAGGAAGGGAATTCCAGAGATTAAGGCTCAGGCAACAGAAAGCATGGCCACCAAAGGTGGCCGATTAAAATTGGAAATGATCAAGAGGCCTAAATTGGATCAGCACAGTTAACTCAGAGCGTTTTTGGGTTCCAAGAGATCTCAGCCATGGAGGGAATTGAAAACAAGTGTGCAATTTTTAAATTATGATTTTGCTTGGCTGGTAGGCAATGTAGGTCAGCAAACATGGGGTGATAAATGAGAAGAACTTTGCATTAATTAGGAACCTGTAAGCAGTGTTTTGAAAGACCAGACGTTTGCAGGGGGTTAGGCCAGAGGCGGTAGCCAGGGTGTGTTGGAATAATCAAATCTAGAGGTAACAAAGGCAAGGAAGAGGGTTTTATAGGTAATTACGTAATCAGGTACTTTTACAGAGGTAGAAATAGATAATCATTGTACCAGTACTGATGCGTGGTAGGAACATTCAACTTGGGGTTAAATATAACGGCAAGGTTGTAAACAGTCTGATTCAGCTTCATACATTTGCTAGGGACAGGGTTAGAGTTTGTATAGACAATTGCATCCGTCTTCCCAATATTTAATTGAAGAAAATGTCTGCTCATTCAATACTGGATGTCGGAAAAGCAGTGGTAAGTTAGAGAGAAATATGGGGTGTAGAGAGAAGTTTATACATAAACTTCAAATTTATTCACGTTAGTGTTTTTTACTTTTCTTTTATACCAGAGCATTTTGATGATTTTTATCGCCATGATTCCAGTCTATTTTACTTAAAGCTCAGGATGATATGCAACAACCTATTGGCCTAGATTTCATGGTCAACAGCAAAGCAAATCTGTCAACCACTGACTTAATAGAAAATTGTCCTAAAGATCTGGCGATCTTGACATTTCCTAAAGTCAGTATGAATCTTTCACCAAATCAAGAGGATCTGCAGACATTCAGCAACAGTAATCTCATCAAGCAGCCAATCACTTTCAAGTATTCTCAGATTGCAAACTAGGAAGTAAATTAACTGTTTTTTTCCATATTTATAAAAAATTTTGGAGAGCTAAATAAACGATTGAAACAACAACATGGGACTAAGGCAGAAGTTAAAATTCATCAACTTCAAAATTATTTTTAAAATGATGTCTTTTTCATGGAGAAGTCTGTGATTGCACAAATGGTCAAATTAGTTTTCCAGGGGCAGTGTGGTTGTTCGTAGTAATTATGATGTTAAAAACCAAGTTCACCTGATTCAACAAGATGTGACTTTTCTGGGGCTTTTACAATGAGATGAATGCATAAAAGGTTTTCATCAATTCACTGATTTCTAATTGATTGCAGTCTGGGTCAACAGCGCACTCTATAGGGGAATGTAGAAATCACTCACAGCAACTTTTGGATTTCTGCATTTAACTGCACATGTGTGGATCCCAGACCCTGGTGTCAGTTTCAAGGGGTAATAATGGTGAACATTTGCTGTTTCACTATCATTACTATTGCAGAATTTAGGGCAATAATTCTGCTCAATTATTGTACAGCTCTGATCTGAATAGAGTGAAAAACATAAACGTGTACCAGGAGGATTCCTAAACATTAACTGCGATTTACTCAGTGGAAGCAAAAATTTTACAAATTTAATTTGTTGTGACACCAATGTTCTTTTAACAAAATGCAAATGAAACAAAGTGATTTGTTTGGAAATGTAACATGTTTATACTTCAATATAATTAAGCTTGTTCCTGATCACGTCAACATAAATAAAAATAGTAGGTTATTAATTCAAGGCTGGAGGGTTTAAAAGGTTGTTCAGAGTCAAATGTGTTGGGCTAACAGGAACATAAACACTAATATATGCTCAAATCTCAGTATTATTGAACTGCTGATATATCAACTAGATTACCATGAATGTGATATACACAGGTAAACAGTAGGCCGGAATTCTTGGAGAGCTTTTAATTCAAATTTAAATTTAAAAACAAAAATACAGTTCAGCAAACAATCATCCACAATAGCCAATAGATGTGTGCATGAGTACAATCCCTGCAAGTTAACATATTTATAAATGAACACAGGACAATGAAGTAAAGTTCAATAGCCTTCAGAGCATGACAAATCTAAAGCGCAATATATAAATTTAAGTCAGACAGAAAAGTACAAACAACTTGCATTGATGCAGCATCTTTCATATTCTCAGGATATCTCAAAGTGCTCCACAGCCAAAATCTAACCTATGAATTATAGCCACTGCTGCTTTGTGGGTCTCACGAATAACAAAGGAGATGGCTGAGTGATCAATCTGTTTTGGTAGCATTCGTTGAGTGATAAATGTTGACCAAGACATCTGGAGAAATTGGTGTTCTCAACCATAGAAAACAGACAACTGGGGTCTTGATGTCCCGCAGCTTAAACTTTTACCCATCTTCAGCAATGCAACTTTTCCTCAGTAATGTAATGAAAGGTCATCCTAGATTATGTGGTCAAATTCCTGTACAAGTCTTGATAAACCATCTGACAACTCAGAAGTTGGAAATATCTTGTTAAATTATCAGTAACAAGCCATTTGGATGACTGGAACAAGAAGGATTGATTTATAAGATATACGGAAAACGACATTGATTCACATAAAATGTGTTATCACTCTGATAGAGTCAACTATTTCCTGATAGATCTGATAGGTAAAAAGGCTATTTTAATGTAAATATTAAGACCCAGTTTTAATACCCAATTTAAAATAAGGATTTCAGCACTCACAACCTCAGGTCATGACAAAACACATAGCTTCAACAGAGACACAAAAAGCCTGACACATGCATAAAGTAATTGGAGATAAAAGCAATATTTTCACTTAGCAAGAAACCATTTCTGTATTATTTTGAAAGTTAAATTGTTTATAAGTTACTTTTCTTTAAGTAATTTTGCTAGCCGGACTTTATTGAGAATAGATTAAAGTTTCTCTCAATTGTAATCAAATAGAGGCAATAAAGATTATTTTTTGCATCCGAGAAGTTTAACTCCAATTTCTACTGTGTTTTAGTGTCGCAAAACTTCACTAATTTCGCATGGTAGACCTCTTCAATTTGGCATAGTTCGGCAAAAGGGGAGGAGCGCTGAGACGGCTATCGGAAGAAATCGGGTGAAATCGGAACGAGTCGGAGATGATCGGGGAGAATCAGAGGAAATCGGAAGACCGAAGATCGTACCGTTAGCGGAAGCCCAGAAGGACGGAAGACCCAAAGAAAAACGGCTAGACTGGGGTAAGAAACATCTTTTTCACCCATTAAACATCTTAAAGCCGCATCAAGTAGTGCTCCGACCCCTTAGATAGGACCTTTTTTCAGACTGTATTATTCAATCGGGTGCTGGTCATTTAAACTCAAAATAACACGTGGCTGAAAGGTACAAAGTCGCGGTAGTGTACCAAGATTACACATAACATGGTTGGCGACCAAAAAATTGGGTGCAAGGCTGAGTTTATGGCGGACATAAATCCTAAAATAGATTCAGAACCTTCAAATGGTAGAGAACTACTTCCCACTACTTCCAAGGGAGGTCGCGCTCTAACGGATTGACGATATATTGGGAGATCTTAGATCTTTGATTTATAGACATTTTGGACTGTCTAAAGTAGCCACAGACATTGAATCACAATATGACATCCCCAAAGGGCAGTGGTCCCTTGACAACATGAAGAGGGCATGGGGAAAAACCACACGCTTAAATAGAGGAAAACGTATGAAATGGTCTTTTGCAGTAATGGTACAGCTCCGCAGACAACAAGAGACAATCGCCAAAAACTAAAAGCAATCATGACCTTAAGTCCACTAAAGACCAACTAGCTGCAGTTATTGAAGAATTACGAGATGCAAAATCTAAACTTGAAAAACGTGACCAGATTAAAACATTATTGGAAAACGAAACCTTTAAAGTTCAACAACAATCATTTCAAATTGGTGAATTACAATGTAAAAATAGTGAATCAGAGTCCAAATACCAACAGTTACAAACAGAAACTGATGAAATCAAAAGTCAAAATTGTCAGTTAGTCGAGGAAAGAAGTGTTTTGGAAGGTGAAGTGAACAATTTAAAAGGACGCTGCAAAATCTTGTCAGGCAATCTTGCAGCTCATAATTTGAATCAGAGCACAAACGAGAATGTTAGTTCTGAAGCACGAAGAGAAAGTACTCTGAGTAACATAGTCCCAACTCCAGTTTCACCTCCAAATCCAATCTAACAAACAATTCCAATTCCTCAAACAACTCCAGTTGCACAAACAGCTCCAGTTCCACAGCCAAGATCAAGTGTTAGCAATAAATCAAAACCTATTTTCCATTTGCCAACTGACTCAGATGAAGAAAGTGATGAAATAAGCGTACCTAGAACGCAAACTACAAAAGTAATTCGATTAGCCCCATTGCGACACAAACGTGTTAAAATTGGAAGTAAAGAAATAAAAGAAAACGATTTGACAACCACTAAAACTGTATTTGGCCATCATTGGGTTCATGAGGTCGCAGACCCGGAAAAAATAGACAGATGGTCTAAAGATCTTCAACACCCAAAAAGGGGTGGTTTGACCACGTGGGAACAACTTCACAGATTGCAATCCATTTATCATCTCCACCCATTAGATGGTGTACAAATTCTGTCTATTATGGTAGGCACCCGTGACAGCATAACTCTTGGAGAAGAAGTAGAAGTTGCCCTTCGAGAAGATTTGCAAAATTTAGAAGCTGGTTGGCTAGCAGTCAAAAATTGGCTATTAAAAGTTTGCCCTCCGAGAACCGATTGGTCCAAAATTACATCTTGCATTCAGAAACATACTGAAGATATACAAGATTTTGAAGTCAGATTTTTACATGTCTGGATAGAACATTCAGGAATGAAACTCCAAAATGAAACAGATACTTGAGATACAAGCACTTTAGGGCCGATTAAAACGCCTTTATTGCCGGTATTAAACCTGAAATATCTAATGCTCTGAATCAGATTTTACCAAATTGGGCCACAGGTGGTACATATCGCGAAACAGTTGACCAATGCATTCAGATAGATTGCGGCATGCATAACCAGACAAGCAATAACACCCCGGCTGGTCAAAGTCAGCCTGTGTCAACTGTTGCTCCAGCAGCAGCTGCTGCTGCTCCTGCAGGGATGGCAGCAGTAACTACAACCTCCCCAGAAGCATCGGGTTCCACATGCACCCTTGCTCCATTAAGAGATCAAAAGAAAATTGCTCGCTGCCTTTTTGTGGTAAATTAGGACATTGGATGATATGTCATGCTAGAATACGACTTGAATCAAGAAATAATGAGATGTCCAATGACTCATACAACACATTTCCGCCCCGTGTCCAGTCTGCTGGCCAGTCACGTAACATGTATAAACAAGACACACCCAGAGTTACGTTCCAACAAGACACACCCAGACTTGCATACAGGGATTCACGACCCTACCAGCCGTCCCCACGTAGGGACGTACGCGATGACGACAATGACATGAATGAAATGTTGAACAGCTTAACTCCAGCTCAAAGGCGTTCTATGTTTGATTCTTCAAAATGGAGCCCACTCTTGGTGATTCTTTCATATTTCTCATTGTGCACCTTTGGAACAGAAAAAGGATGGACTATATATTTCGCTAAGAGTGGGAGGTTTTCATATTCTTTTTGACACTGGAGCTGAACTTACCCGTGTTACTCAAACCTATGCTGCTTTACATAGAGAAATACAGCAGAGAACAGGCCCTTCGGCCCACGATGTGGTGCCGAACTTTTGTCCTAGGTTAATCATAGATCATAGAATTTTGGACACTAAGGGCAATTTATCATGGCCAATCCACCCAACCTGCACATCTTTGGACTGTGGGAGGAAACCGGAGCACCCGGAGGAAACCGACGCACACACGGGGAGGATGTGCAGACTCCACACAGACAGTGACCCAAGCCGAAATCAAACATGGGACCCTGGAGCTGTGAAGCAATTGTGCTATCCACAATGCTACCATGCTGCCCTTAAGAACAAATTAATCTACACTCCATTATTCTACCATAATCCATGTACCTATCCAATAGCCGCTTGAAGGTCCCCAACGTTTCCAACTCAACTACTTCCACAGGCAGTGCATTCCATGCCCCCACTACTCTCTGGGTAAGGAACCTACCTCTGACATCCCCCCTATATCTTCCACCATTTACCTTAAATTTATGTCCCCTTGTAATGGTTTGTTCCACCCGGGGAAAAAGTCTCTGACTGTTTACTCTATCTATTCCCCTGATCATCTCATAAATCTCTATCAAGTCGCCCCTCATCCTTCTCCGTTCTAATGAGAAAAGGCCTAGCACCCTCAACCTTCCTTGTAAGACCTACTCTCCATTCCAGGCAACATCCTGGTAAATCTCCTTTGCACCTTTTCCAAAGCTTCCACATCCTTCCTAAAATGAGGTGACCAGAACTGCACACAGTATTCCAAATGTGGCCTTACCAATGTTTTGTACAGCTGCATCATCACCTCACGGCTCTTAAATTCAATCCCTCTGCTAATGAACGCTAGCACACCATAGGCCTTCTTCACAGCTCTATCCACTTGAGTGTCAACTTTCAAAGATCTATGAACATAGACCCCAAGATCTCTCTGCTCCTCTACATTGCCAAGAACCCTACCGTTAACCCTGTATTCCGCATTCATATTTGTCCTTCCAAAATGGACAACCTCATACTTGTCAGGGTTAAACTCCATCTGCCACTTCTCAGCCCAGCTCTGCATCCTATCTATATCTCTTTGCAGCCGATAACAGCCCTCCTCACTATCCACAACTCCACCAATCTTCGTATCATCTGCAAATTTACTGACCCACCCTTCAATTCCCTCATCAAAGTCATTAATGAAAATCACAAACAGCAGAGGACCCAGAACTGATCCCTGCAGTACGCCACTGGTAACTGGGCTCCAGGCTGAATATTTGCCATCCACCACCACTCTCTGACTTCTATCAGTTAGCCAGTTCGTTATCCAACTGGCCAAATTTCCCACGATCCCATGCCTCCTTACTTTCTGCATAAGCCTACCATGCCTTACTAAAAGGCAGCACGGTAGCATTGTGGATAGCACAATCGCTTCACAGCTCCAGGGTCCCAGGTTCGATTCCGGCTTGGGTCACTGTCTGTGCGGAGTCTGCATATCTTCCCCGTGTGTGCGTGGGTTTCCTCCGGGTGCTCCGGTTTCCTCCCACAGTCCAAAGATGTGCAAGTTAGGTGGATTGGACATGATAAATTGCCCTTAGTGTCCAAAATTGCCCTTAGTGATGGGTAGGGTTACTGGGTTATGGGGATAGGATGGAGGTGTTAACCTTGGGTAGGGTGCTCTTTCCAGGAGCCGATGCAGACTGGATGGGCCGAATGGCCTCCTTCTGCACTGTAAATTCTATGATCTATGATGATCTATGTACACTACATCCACTGTTTTATCTTCATCCACATGCTTGGTCATCTCCTCAACGAAGTCAATAAGACTTGTAAGGCAAGACCTACCCCTCACAAATCCGTGCTGACTATCCCTAATCAAGCAGTGTCTTTCCAGATGCTCAGAAATCCTATCCCTCAGTACCCTTTCCATTACTTTGCCTACCACCGAAGTAAGACTAACTGACCTGCAATTCCCAGGGTTATCCCTATTCCTTTTTTGAACAGGGGCACAACATTCGCCACTTTCCAATCCCCTGGTACTACCCCTGTTTACAGTGAAGACGAAAAGATCATTGCCAACGGCTCTGCAATTTCATTTCTTGTTTCCCATAGAATCCTTGGATATATCCCGTCAGCCCCGGGAGACTTGTCTATCCTCAAGCTTTTCAAAACGCCCAACACATCTTCCTTCCTAACAAATATCTCCTCAAGCTTACTACTCTGTTTCACACTGTCCTCTCCAACAATATGACCCCTCTCGTTTGTAAATACTGAAGAAAAGTACTCGTTCAAGACCTCTCCTATCTCTTCAGACTCAATACACAATCTCCCGCTACTGTCCTTGATCGGACCCACCCTCACTCTAGTCATTCTCATATTTCTCACATATGTGTAAAAGGCCTTGGGATTTTAATTGAACCTACCCGCCAAAGATTTTTCATGCCCTCTCTTAGCTCTCCTAATCCCTTTCTTCAGTTCCCTCCTGGCTATCTTGTATCCCTCCAGCGTCCTGTCTGAACCTTGTTTCCTCAGCCTTATATAAGTCGCCTTCTTCTTCTTAACAAGACATTCAACATCTCTTGTCAACCATGGTTCCCTCACTCGACCATCTCTTCCCTGCCTGACAGGGACATACATATCAAAGACACGCAGTACCTGTTCCTTGAACAAGTTTCCCGTAACTGCAGGAAAAATTAACGCTTTTGCTGCAGGAGGAGATTCTTTTACCCTCCGACAGACTGAGCTACTGCTGTTAGAATTTACATTATTGGAAACAAATATTTGTTGCATTAATGCAACCAATGGAACAACTTTAAGGATCAGGGCAAGACAAAGCTGAGAATTCATTCAAGAAGCAAGTTTACTTTTGATCAAACAACAACAGCACAAATGAACGGGTTTCTCTGCTGTTAAAAACTGATCTGAAGAAAATGACAAGGAATCATTCACACAGAAAGAATGATTGTGACATCAACATTAGCTCAAGGTGGTTGAACATTTGGAAGTCATGCAAAATATAAGAATGAAAGTGCAGTCTAGCAATTATCATCGTATCACCTGGCATTGGATTTCGCTAAAGATAACAAGGCTGTAATATTTCAAAACCAAAAAATGCACTTTGACACTGGTTAGGATCAGTTATTTCATCCGTCATCAAAATACTGAGAACATTACATACGATATTGAACCTTTGCATACATGAAAGGTATTTTATAATGATCAGCTCTTTTGATATTAGAATACAGGAAATTATCGTTCATAATACATTATGATGCTAAATATATATTTTAAATGAAAAATACGTGAGAATTAATGAAGAGCAAATTGCATAAATATATGAAGTTTGAAGAATGTGTGAACTAATCAAATAAATAGCAGGGATGACCCAATATCAATATTGTATTGATGAATCTACCTTAGCAGCTTACTCAAGCAGAACAGTTATTGATGTTCTGATAATGAAAAATGGCTTTCCCACCTCGCAATTCAACAAAGCATAACTCAGTTATCATGAAAGGTTCATTTGCTTCAGTGGAACAGGGATAGGCCTTTCAGCCCCTTGAAGATATTCCACCATTCAATCAGATTATGGCCGATTTGCATCTAACGTCCTGTTCCCACCTTTGTTTGTAAACATTAATAAACTTATTTCGCGAAAGGCTACCAATCTCAGCTTTGGATTTTTCAAATGACTTGGCCTCAACAACTTTTAGAGGGAGAGCTCATCAGTCTTTCTAGAGCTTCATACAAATGTTACTTCAGTTCAGCAATTGAACATATTGGATTAATTTCTACTGAATTAATTTTGATCCTTTAAAGCAAGTGAAGACAACCGATGTGTGCAGTGGGTTTTCAAACAGTTCTTTCATCTTGGCGGTTATTTCTTTTTCCTCCATTTCTGTACATGTGAAATGAGATTGGGCATTCTTAGCTCAGTTCCTACTGAAGGCAGTAACTTACAATTCATTTGTCTGATGTGCTGCTCCAAAGAATACATCTACCTAAAAATGACTTTTAAAACTTAACAAAAAGTAATAAAAAGGCTAAATTACTTCAGGATCTTAATGTCAGTCATGAAAACTTAAGTGCTTATGCAGAGTAGGGCATAATTGAATCGGGATAATTTAAGACGAGCCCAGACTTGGAATTAGTGATCTGAAACATAGCAAAAATTAAATCAAAATCCCAAAAGTAGTGCACTCGTGCATTCTGCCTGAGAACATGGGTGCAGTTTGCTACTGCATGAGACACGATGGCCTTTGAATTTGTCATAAATGGTATTGCAGAAGAGTCGATAGCAAATTTTGCACATTTTGGTTTTGTTTCTAGTGCTCATTTACTGAAAAAATACTTGGTCCCGACGTGTGAGAAAAAATAGGCACTTCAGGGCAGCTCAAAATCTTTTAACTGTTGATGCCCATCATTCTGTCCTCTAACTCCCGCGATGCTCTGACAATGTCAAATGCTATGTCTTGTGAGATGCTTTATCCATCCCATTATTTAACATTTCACTGAGTTTCTTGTTTTGCTCTCCTGCCCATTTTGTTGGTGAGAGCAACATTCTCTTTTTAATACATAACTTTGGCTGTTTTTATTACTGATCACCTCGTTCAAAGACTGGAGATTGCGTCACTGAAGCAGACCAATCGTCGACATTGCCACAGTCACATCACATTTAGTCAATGGTGCAGGACAAATGTAGCAAGGTTACATGGTGTTTGGAGAAAGGTACAACAAAGCCAAACCATTTAGCTCCATGTGTGACTTACACTAAAGTGTCTTCATTTTATTATTTGTTCATGGGATATAGGCATTACCACTACTCATCCCTAACGACACTTGAGGAGCAGATGGTGAGCTGAATTCCTTTAGCACTGCATCCCATGTGGTGAAGAAACTTCCACAGTGCTGTTCGGTAGATTTTTCAGGATCTTGGCTCATGACGATGAAGGAATGACAATGTCAGGATGGTGTGTGATTTGGAGGTGAGCTTGGATGCAAAGATGTTCCTGTGAGCCCGGAGTCCTCTTTCTTCTAGGTCATAGTGGTCTCGGGTTTGGAGGTGCTATCAAAGAAGGCTTGACGAGTTGCTGCAATGCACCATTTAGATGGCAGCCATGTTGTGGTGGTGATGGAGGAAATTCATGTTTTAAGGTGGTGGATGTGGCCAGGTTGATGTTGAGCTACTCGAATATTGTTAGAACTGCACTAATCCAGGTAAGTGGAGCGTATTGGATTGTATTCTTTATTAATGCATTATAGAATCATTGAATGGTTACAGCACAAGTGGAGGTCATTGGGCGGTCCTGTCTGTGCCGCAAGGACAATTCACCTGGTACCACTCTCCCACCTATTTCTGTGGCTCTGCAAATACTTCCAATATGGTGAAAAGGCTTTGGGGAGTTAGGAGATGAGTTACACACTGAACCCCCCAGCCTCTGGCCTGCTATTGCAGATGGTGTTTATATAGCTGGTCCAGTTTCTGGTCAATGGTGACCCCACATGATGTTTGTGGAGGGGTATGAAGCAATGGTGATCCCAAGGGGAAGTGGTTTGATTCTCTATTGTTGGAGACAGACATTTCCTGCCACATGTGCTGCATAAATGTTACACATCACTTCTCAATCTAAGCCTGAATAATGCCCCCAGTCTTGCAGCAGGTAGGTACAGACTGCTTTCTTATCGGAGGGGTTGCATATGGAACTGAACCTTGTGCAGTCATCAGCAAATATCTCCAAATAATAGTGCATGGATTTGCCACATTCCCAGGGAAGAATCTGCGCCCCGTTCCCTCCTTTACAATTTAATTAAAGTATACACAAATTAAAATCGATTTGTTTGTTTCTTGAATAAAGACCCATCACAAAATATGTAGTATTAAAATCTGGGTTGCATACATTGATAACACCGAATTTCTGTTCTAACATTGATATAGCATTGGCCACTTAGAGAAAAACAATTGTCAATATTCCAACTTTTAATGTCTGTATTTATGGCTTTACCTATACTCTTAGGGTATTTAAATAAAAATGAAAGAAGAATCTAATACATGAATCATATCTGATTTTTAGATCCTACTTTAGGTTCAGAGCTGCAGGGTACTTACAGCACATTCTGGAACTAACAAAAACACTGCAGGATAGAAGAGGCCGACAGCGCCTGAATTATTTCTTCTGCAGAAAATCTCTGCATCTGCAGTTTCTCAGGTGTTCTTTTCTCTTTTTTGTGATGGGCACAGCTGAATCCAAAATGCCTTGACTGAAGCCATTAAATTAGCCTTGACTGGAAATGGCAGGATTATATTGCCTCTATTTCGTAACTGGTCTAAAAACTCAAACAGCAGAACTAATAATCTGAATACATCTTGCCAGATTAAATACTGAGGGAGTTGAAGCATGAAGTATACATCACAAATTCCCAATCTATAGTTCAGAAAATACCATAATGGAAAGAATAAGGGGGGGGGGATCTGTAACTCAGCAGCATAAAACAAGATTCACTGCCAGTAATTATCCCACGTGAAAAATGTGAGGCGGGATTCTCCGTTACCGAGACTAAGTGCTGACACCAATTGAGAACCCGGGAAATTTATGACAGAAAAGCTGGCACCGCGCCTTTACCAATTCCACTACCATTGTGCAGCTAGCACAAACGTCGTGTGGCCAGAAACAGTGCCACAGGGAGCACACTCGATTCCACTGAAAAATGGTGCGGGATACACCGAATCTATGATCGACACTCGGGAGGCTGACAAGCTGCACATACACATTACACTCCCCACACACACTTAACCCAGCCAAAAAGATGGCTCTGGTTTTGCTGGAGCACCCATACAGCTGATGGGTCATCTGGGGCCAGAGGGCACCCACAGGGGTGCCCTGAGCAGACACCTATATGACCCATTGTACCAGGTTCAAAGCAAGGCTGTTAGCAGTGTGCACAGCTGCGTGGCTGCCTTGCCGGTTGCAGCAATGGTGCTCCGTGCCTGTCCACTCCGATCTCACAGCCCACCTCCTGGCCACCCCCCACTACTCTCCCCAGCTCTGGCAGAAGCCCTCCGGCCAGTGGCACAACTGTCAGCAAACTATGGTGATGTTGGACACCTTCTGTCCCCCTTCTCTCTCCCTCCGCAGCCGCCACGCTGGTTTCACGATTTTTAAAACCACAAGTGAACCACACCGTCGGGAACTCAGTCCATCGGAGAATTGCAGAGGCTCTGGAGAGTACTGGTCCGTGCCCGCTAATGATATGCAAATAGTGCCTACTGTACGTGCGGAGTGAAACGCATTGACGCTGTTTTCAAAGTGACGGAGAATCGCAATTTGGCGTCAAGTCGGCGCCTGCTGCGATTCTGCTGTCAGAAGCTATTTTACACCAAATTGCTTTCTTGTTTTCGCCGTCGGCTAGCAGAGAATCCCTCCCATGGCCTTTGTGTGGGTATAAGAAACAGCGTGGAAAGTTTGTTATTCTGTGTTTTAAAAAAAAGTAACATTTGGAGGGATTGCCTACATTCCAGTTCAAATAGAGCAAGAGAAAATAAAAGCAACTGTGGCAGAGGATCTCTGCCACAAGTCAGTTTTCCAAAGGTATAAATGAAAATTATATATGAAGTCCAATGATTGATTCCTTTAATGGTCTTCTGACAGCATTACAAAGACAGAGCCACCTCAGCTTTTTTCCATCTTTTTCTTTCTATTCCCCCAACCCATATTTCTCAAAGGGGGTTTTCATGGAATTCTGTAAGCTCGACTGCCTGCAGACCCTTGTCGGTCATTAGTTTTCCTTTTGCGTTTTAAGACCAGTAGGTGCAATTAAACAAAATGAAGTGGCTGAGTGGCACAGATTAGATACCATCCGTGTTCACAGCACCATTCTGCCCTGTTCATCATGAATGCTTACTCCTGCATTAATACTTTGCTGAAATGTGCTATTTGATAAACCAGAACTGAAAACCTTAAAGAAAGCAACCTCCCTTTTGCTTGATTGATTTCAGTTTTATTCTTTGCAATTTATTTTTCTGTGCAGCCGTGTAAAATGACTTAATTGAGAAAGACAGCCAATTTTATGGCTTTGGTTTATTGGATTCAGCTTACCACCAGCAAAACATCCCTGATTCAAGTTAAGTGCTTTAACCAATCCAGGACCTTGGTTCCAAACTTTGCACGCAGTAAAGATTGCTTTGATGCCAAGAACCTGGTTCTGCAGTAGCAATGAAAATCCTCCAAGAAACGAGTGTGCCAGAGACTGAGCTCTGCTCACTTGGCAAAATAAACTGTATATCCTTTCATTTTGGTCAGACACTAAAAATGTCAATCTAACTTTCTTCCTTTCTCTATTAACACCGTACGATCTGATGAGCATTTCCAGGATTTACTATTATTTCAGATTTCCAGAATCTGCAGTATTTGGCTTGCTGTATTTTTATGTGGTCTGTTTTATTCATTGCAATTTCACTTTGCTTGAAATTTCAGAAATGTGCCGTAAATTGTGTTAATTTTTTTGTAAACTACTCACTAAATTTCATGTCACCAGTATCAACTAAACCAAATCCAGAGGTTGGTTTACTTCCTTGCTAGCTGCAAGGAAGTTGGTAGCTAATTGGTATTACTAATACACACAGAACATGGAGTTTGTGGTATGATAGGAACTATAACATTACAAGGGTTAATGTAGTGTTGAGAATAGCCACTAGAGGGAGCTACAGTTACAACTATGTAAGGCAGTGATGTTAGATCTTAGGGAAGGAATATATGCAGGAAATAGCTACTGAAGGTCATAAGAGTAAGGTTAGATTATAGTTTATACCAGTAGTGAGATTAGCAGAAGAGGAGTGTAGTTAGATGTTATTGATCAATTGTGTATCCTTAAGGACTATGTGTCGAATCCCAGTTTAGTAATGTAAATAAAATCCTAGCTTTAAGTTAAATCTATTTTGTGGTATTTGTGAATACTACGCCAACCATCCGAAATAAGCAACACAAAGAACACCACAGGGTTGCATTTTGTAATGTGTTCAATCTCCATGCTGCAATGTAACTAATTACAAATTTTGAGGGTTGATATTTCTGATCCTTCACCTGGGAATGCAGATTCCCCATGTGCAAAGGTCAGGACAATGGGGTGCAAAATCAGTTCACCATATAAGTGTCTTTTACATTGCACTGGGATATCCAGGGCTTGGTGGGTGAATGAAAAGGGTTAGACAAAGCTTATGCATGATGTATGAGCAAGCCTGTCACAGTTTCCCAAATGAGACTGGAAGAATTGTTTCTATTTTCCAGGATTGAGATACAGTGACAATCGCATGAAAAAGGTCCACTGCTCCTTGGTTTGAATAGAAGCAGGAGCTTGGTTTCTGGGCGATTACGACAAGAAAAAAATCTTTCCTTTACTTATTTAATTGGACGCAAACATATTGCTCTTTCATGTTCTTAGTAACCATAAACTTTATTTTTTTTAATTTTATTTTTAAAATTGCTCGTTGAAAAATAGGCACCAACTGCATTGTGTTAAGAGAGAACTGGGAAAACATTCATAAAAAGTACCATATTCTGGCACTTGAAGCCCATGTAAACTAAAGAGAAATGTCACAATCAGCAACATTTCCTTGGCAACATTTTAAAATTGAAATAAATGTTTTCATTCTAATTGTTTCCTTTCTTGGCTTGCCAGTGCTACTAAACAATATATAAATATATCCATCATCACTTTTTGTGAACCAATTGTTTAAATAACTTCTTAAATTACTCCTGGCAAATTGTTGCCTGTTAATATTAATTTTTAACAGGTCAAAGATTACAGCAAGCTAATATGTTTTAATTATACAAATATATATTATAACACAATTAAGCTTAGAGTCCTTGGGCTTTAAAATACGTTTATATTGAAATAATTTTTAGTCCAATAAATCACTATTATATCTAATTTTTAATATGGAAATTAATACAGTGAATGATGACTTTTTAGTGACTTATAATTAAAATTATAAAATTAATTTAAATTACTTCATGCATCATATATATGGTTTAATCTACTTCCATATTAAAGGAACCCTGAACATTGGGATGCATTATGCTAACTCAGGCAATTCATCAACTCATTGTAGTCTATATAACCATGCACAGGTGATCAGATGGTCAGAAGGACATCATTTATCTGAATATAGAATATTTGGGAGACCTGCTAAGCATTTCTTTTTCTTCCTTTAAATTTTTTATCCATCGCGCTGTTTTTAAACCATTTCTGAAATGCAAGAAATGACTCGAGGCTTTCTACGATGGAAAATAAGGAGAGACATAGGCTGGGATTTTCTAGCCCTGCCATAGGTGTAACCCCGCGCAGATGAGGCGCGCCATTCAAATCTCCGTTGACTTCGACAGGGCCAGAAGATCCCTCTGATGGGATCGGCTGAAAGATCCCACCCACCATGAATGAGAGGTGAAATAGGAAGATTAAGGAGGCCAAGACATGAATTAATTAAATGGATTTGTGGAGGCTTTTGTAAGTAGGAAAGGATGAGATGTTGAAGAGAGGACAGCAGGACCATGATAACAGCTAACAGTGGTGAAAAAGAGGAAGTAGTGCATGTTGGAATAAATGGCTGTAGATCCCCAAGGTGGCCAGAAAAAGGCATGAAGATGAGGATAATGATCTTAAAATACATTTTGACAGGAACAGGTTACGATGTGAATAGGGGACTCAGTGAGGGTGAGGATATGGGTCAGACATTCTTAATTAATTGGAGGTGGCAAAGGATGAAAGCAGGCAGACCAGTCAGATTCCATAGATATGTATTAGACATCACAATTACAACAGACAAATTCTCACTCGTAGTCAGCTATAAATATATAGCACTTCATAAAAGATTTCATAAAGTATGAATCCATTATTATAAATAGATAACAAATGAAAAATCACATGATTTATTTAATTAATTATTACTATTAGATTACTATTACAGCCTGAGAAATATTTCATGGTGCATAGTGTAGCCACCTGGGGTGGCCACGTGCCGATTTCAAAATGGACACTTGCAAAGAGTAAAGGGAACTTTGGACAGTGCTAAGGAAACAAGCAGGTGCAAGGTTTGCCTGTGGATTGGAATTTGCAGCTCCCAGACAGAACTGATACTACAAGCCATTAGCATAGTAATGAGCTATCTCCGGGGACAAAAGAGAAACATTTAAGCAATCGGTACCAGGGCAGACTCCCCGGCGCCAGTGGAGACTAAAACAAAGGCAGGCCAACGGTCACCTAGGACCCACCCAGTGATCAAGCAACGACCCCGTTATTGGAGAGAATCAATACAAATGATTGGGACATGGTCCAATTAATTGGGCCCAAGTTCAAAGCCCACCCAGAAGGGC